>NW_026585797.1:30839022-31062633 GCF_907164565.1 Psammomys obesus | reverse complement strand
CTCCTCCTCCTCCTCCTCCTCCTCCTCCTCCTCCTCCTCCTCCTCCTTCTTCTTCTTTTGTAGCCTTGGCTGTCTTGGACTTTCTCTGTAGACCAGGTTGGCCTTGAAATCACAGAGATGTGCCTGCCTCTGCCTCCCTGAGTGCTGGGGTTGAAGGTGCTCTCCACCATATCTTGCTGTACTATGTTTCTTTAGAAAAGTATTTTTACCAGCAGTTAGAAACGCCAGTACATTGTGCAAGAGTGACATGATATAATCTCATTAGCTTTATGAGGAGAGATATGGCTGAGATATTCAAATTTAATACATTTCATCCCACACAGTACAAAATATTAATAATTATATAGTAGTACATTTATTTTGGATGAATATCTTTAATACCCTGACACTTTTGAGAAGAAAATGAGCAATTTTCTCCATGTTCTCTTCATTCTGCTTCCTTCTCTTCCTTTCTGTTGCATTTCCTCCTCCTCTCCTCTTTTTCTCTCTTTCCTTTTCCTCCATAGTTGTTCTCCTCCTTCTCTGCTGTTTCTTCTGTGAATGCCTCTTCTCTTCTCCTCCTCTCTTTCTCCCTTTCTTTTATCCTCCTCTTCTGCTACTGCTTCCATGCATGCTCTTTCTCTTCTTCTCCTCTTCATTTCATTATTGCATTAGAAATTTGGGGTTTACTTAATATTGAATGTGAGGAAATCCATTACCAATTTATAATTCTACCATCTATTGTGATATGGAAATTGGTTCACAGGTGACCTGCTATGTCTGCTGTGGATTTGTAAGGGAAAACTAAATGATTAGCATTTGAAAGCAGGATTTGATAAGTTTTAAACAGATATGAACATTTGATAATGCTGAATTTTCCTTAGTGTTTCCCTGAAGGACATTATTTCTAGTAAGGGCTAACTTGAAATACTTCAAAATCTTCTAGCAGAGTATATGAGCTTCCATATCTTCAGATTGCATTGGGCTTTGCTCATTCATCTCAAGGAAAATGTTTCAGAGCAAGCACCAGATCTTTTGTTGATGTCAGTTCATTTTTATGCAGTGTGTGTGCCTATTAACTACAATCTCCTTTAAATATCACTATAAATATGTTACTACTAATAAACAGATAAATAAAAATTTAAAGACTATTTTCAGGTAGGGCAATATTTACTTCTTTACCAGTCTCTAAAGGAAGGGGGGAATGTAAAGATTGATATTTCATAAATATAATTAAATATTTACTATTTCATTTTTTATTTATAATTTTAAGCAGCTTGCATGTTGGAAGTAGGAAAGGGTGATGAAGTAGAATGGAAGTTAGTTAGCTGTGAATCTTCTGGCTTCCAGGAGAAACTTTATAAATAGGGTAAAATTTCTGAAACCAAAGTTTTCAAGACAACTATGCTCCTGTAGGATCATGGGGTGGCGCAGTAGGTATTCAGTGTTTTTTCCACTATGTATTATAAATTGTTAGGCTACCAACTTACTCAAATTTATATGTTACATCTCCTAGTAGCAGTAGAAGATAGGTGACATATATTGTGCATGCTCCAGAAATTTAGACATTATAAAAAAAAAATGTTTGCCATGTATTCTTCAGACATTTAAATCTTTTCTGACAACAAAGAGGAAAACACAGTCACCAAAATTAATAGTTGTGTTTAAGCACAACACTACTATGCACAGCTTCTTTCTATTTCTCTTCTGTGTGTCCTCACTAATAAATCACAAACGATTTTTTTCCCCATGTGAGTGAGACAGGATTTGGGGGACATGCCTATTGATGTACAATGTACATCAGTGTCAAGTTTTAAAATAGTCACAGATGCTGCTTGTCTTAATTTCTCTTCACTGAATTCCATTAACATTATCTCTCCATTCTGAATAAAAAGGTTTCCTCTGTCTTCTTTCTGATGTTTGGAAATGAGGTTAACTGAACCCCAATGGTCTGCTTGCTCATCAGTGCTAGTTAAGGATGACTCCTGCAGGATCCGTCCTGAAACCCCAGGGCTTCTCTGACTCTCCATGTACTTGACATTCTCCTTTCTTTCTAGGCTTTATGGCTGTGTGGAGTAGGGCAGCATCTGATGGGGATTTTTGGCTGGGCTTCTTGGATACTGTCACATTTCCTGGATGCCCTGTCTAGAGATGTAGATTTAGAGGCAACCTCAAAAATACTGCATTTGTGTGTGTGTGTGTGTGTGTGTGTGTGTGTTGTCAAGGTGGTGGACAAAACAGAGCCATCAGAAAAGACTTAATGCATGAGGGACAAAAATTAAAAGAAGATTAATGACTCCTTTAACCTCTCAACAAAGGGTTATTTATTTGAATACATTAACGATCAACTGCAAAAGATTTCTTGCCTTTCTAATATTCCCAAGATAAAGCAGTAGTGTAAAACAGAATAGGTAGGAAAGCACTGCTCAAGGAGCATGGAACGTTTTAGTGGAAATAGAATTAATTATTGACTATGTTGTAAGGCATAAATTTCCAATTATGTGGTCCGTGGGAGCTGAGACACAAATGCACAAAGACATCAGTGAAGTTCTCGTGATTTCAGTCTTTCCTAGGGTTTTTCTGACTATAAGACTATTGAAAAGTTTTTAAGAAAAGAACAAGCTCTCAGTGAATTAAAGAACAGAGATGGCTTTTGTTCCCACCCATAACTAAAACATCCAGTGACAGATTGAGCAGCTTGCAGGCAGACTTCATTACATCTCTGTCTTCATTTTCTGTGATTTCTTTTCTCCCCATTTTCTTATAAAAGATAAACAACAGAAGATGACAATGCAGGCACTCCTGATGAGATCTGATAGACTAAGATCAGAAAGAAGGAGAGGAGGACCTCCCCTATTAGTGGACTTGAGGAGGGACATGCATGAAGAAGGGGGAGGGAGGGTAGGATCAGGAGGGGAGGAGAGAGGGGCTTATGGGGGGATACAAAGTGAATAAAGTGTAATTAATAAAAAAGATAAAAAGTAAAAAAGCAATAAAATACAGCAAGAAGATGAAATAGAAAAAAAATAAAGATAAACAAGTTTGGAAGGCTGGTTATACAGATCGCTTCCAGAATCCCAATACTGAAATCTTAATCTCCAAACATGGAGTTGGGATGTGGGATGCGGGTGACATAATTGAGACAAGAGAGTGGAGTCCACATGGGTTGTTGCCCATGTATGGGAAATAACAGAGGGCTTGCTCATGCCTTTGCTATGGGAAAGCCCAGTGGGGAGATGATGCTATCTATAACCAGGAAGTAAGTCTTCTCCATTCAAAAAAAAATTGTATAAGCCCTTGACCTTCTACTTCCAGTTTTTAAAACTGTAATGACTATTTTTTAAACACCACATTTATGTTACTCTTACTAGAGGAATACAGGGTCTACTGCATTGAATAAACATCCTGTATGTGCTATGAAGAATAAGTGGGTAATAAAGAAAAAGTGTCTACTATAAGATTTTATAGGCTTGTTTAGAGGGGGAAAACTTAGTATTCATAACTATTTTACTTTCCTGCCCCCCTGTTCCATTAACATTTTTAAAAGCTATTGAAATCGTGACAGTAAAGAAGTTTTAAACACTAAACATTTATATGAGAAAGAGTAAAAGAAACTCTTTGTGGATTCAAATTATATTCACTCTCAAAGAGCATGTACACTGATATTTACTACACGGGGCACGGCTGCTTTCATAACACTGTGGATAATAATTATTTGTTAATGATTCTTAGAATAGCCTTCTCTTCTGTTGCTTTGTGTGGCAACCATGTTACCAGTGAGGTATATTCCCAGTCCATAGAGCAATCTTGCCAATCAGAAAAGCATACATACATCCTGGCCCTGTGATTAATGGTAGATGACAGGATTTTTGTTTAGGTTGGTGTCCTATTAAATATCACACGAATTAATAAGTAATAGAGTCTGGATTTCAATATGGGTTTATTGGACATGAAAAAGAATGTAAAAGAATCATTCTCTAAGTACTTGCCCAGATATGCAGGAACTGTTTATGGTATTTCTTAAAAGATCTCATCTTGGAGCATGAAATATGGTATGCTAAATTCAGAAAGAAAAATACTAAAAGGGCTCATTTAAGTCATATATTAGAGTTAGGGATGTGAGTAGTTAGATAGAGACCGTGTTGATGCCCATGATCTCTGTTTCCACTGGATACCATGTGGTCTGTGCTACTGCCTGAACCATGTTGTTACATGTGATCTGCCCTGACATGGGGGTCCATGTTAGTGTAGATGACCCATGTTGCCACTGGAGAGCATGTTGTTGTCCATGATCTTTGCTGGGGCTGTATTGATGAGTGTGGTCCGTGCTGCTGCTGGAGGACTTGATGAGCTCTGTGGTCCATGAAGCTGCAGGAGACCATGTGGAAGTCCATGATCTATTTTGCCACTGTTTTTATGGGCAAGGAAGCTTCTGTTACAGTGGTATCAATAACTCCAGACTCACAATTGAGACAGAGCGATATTGAAGAGATCTGCAACAACTTCCCTCCACAACATCCCTACAAAAGAAACCGTGCAGACAGGAAACCACTGAGGAGAACCCTTAAAAGTTGTGATAACAATGCTGACATTTAGCTCTTCACACTTGATGGCTTCTCGTGGTGGAGGTTAATGAGAAAGGACTCAGTTATCTTTAGCAGGCTGGCCACTGCATGTTTGACCTGCTTTATTTGGGCAACAAAAAAATTGTACTTGGTGTATCTTCTTGTTTTGGCATGGGAGGACATGAAGGTGTGTGGGTAGATCTGGGAGGAATGAGAAGCAAGAGTGGTCAGGATGCATTGTATGAGGTTCTCAGATAATCAATAAAAATACTGTGTTGGAAAAAATAAAAAATCTTAGTGTGTGTGTGTGTGTGTGTGTGTGTGTGTGTGTGCATGCACACACATTCATGCATGCACTCACATGCATGTATGCCCACATGTCTACGTGCATGGAAATGCATGCCACATGGATGTGGAGGTGAGAGAACAAAATTTAAGTCAGTTCTCTCTTTCCACAATTGGCTTTTGAGATCTTAACTTAGGCAGCAAAGCTTGATGCAAGTACATTTGTCCATTGGAGCCATCTCACCATGGTAAGAGTCCTCAGTTTGAGTTTAGATCAAAATAATTTTATACTTCAGGATATAAAACAAATGCTTAAAGCAAGAACAGTTGAAGACACAGATGTTCATTTGTAAGTCATTTTAACATGTTTTTTATTTCAGAAACGGAACACCCATTTCGTGTGTGTATCTTCCTACAACTCACACTCCTTTTCATCCTTTATTTATGTACTTCTGATTGTAGTCTGTGTGACTAGTCTTACAATTTCCATTTTATTGATTTAGAACTAAGTACTAAATTTAGTGATTTGATCAAGGTTACATTTAATGGTAGAACATGATGTATAATAGTCACTTTTTATATTAGTTCCCATAAACCTTAAATCACGTAGTCAGTCCTTGACATATGAGATTATGGTGGCTGAGTTCAATAGCAACTTCTCAAAAATTCGAGTCATCTTACAGGGAGTTTGGATCAAGGAATCATGATTGCCTGAACTGAAGAGGAAAAGCCTATCCATAATGTCAGTAGAGCATTTTGGTAGCAACCCAGATGAAAAAGGGCATCACAAAAAGAAGATTGTTTGTCTTTTGTTCATTTAAACTTCTCTCTTGCTGCCAACTTAATTCATCACGTTGCAGGAGCTGCTGCTGGTTCCTTTGCTGGTGTCAGAACCATGGTTTCCAACCTTCCATTGTTGACGGAGGACTCAGCAGCTGATTGGGACTACAGAGGCAACCAGCCTCATAGACCAGATACCTACAGGGTTGTCAAGCCCACGTGTGAGACAATAGATGTTACTCATTTGAAATAAGTTGTTTTAATTGTATATATACATATTTAATTAATGTATACACAACGTATAACGTATAACACAAGCATCTTCTAATAACAATGTGCTGGGGTGGCATTTATAGAGGTTGGAAACACTCTTCTAAAATGAATATCCATCATAAATACTGAACATAACATTTATAGGTAACACTGGATGTTACATTTGGAGACTGCTTGATAAACAATAATGTTTGCAATACTGGGTCAGTAGGAGACAGTGACTTAACTCTTTGTAAAACACTGTTAAAGATTTCTGTAAAGTATCTCTCATTCCTTCCCTATGTTTCTCTGCTCTTCAGTAAAACCAGAGCGAAGCTCTTTGTTAGGTGGAGAGACACACAGGCAAACAGACAGTCACAGGGACAGGGGCAAATTCATAAGACATCCTCTAGGCAAGCACAGATTCAGACTCACACAATGGACTGAGAGAGCATAGAAGATACAAGCAGCACAAAGCTGAGATTTTAAATCTAGGCTTTCACTGGTTAAATGAAAAAAGGAGTGTTTTAAATGAAATGAGGAGTGTTTTATAAAGATTATGTGGCACCATGCATTATTGTTGATTTAAGGTAAATTACTAATATCTTTAGTAGATGCATATGCAATTGTACACACACACACACACACACACATAGATAGAGGCTCAGGTTCAATCTCTGTTTATGTTGCATATTTTTGATTACATAATCAAACCATAGTATCTGATTCCCAAGCAAAGCCATCTGTTTTTAATGTGGATAACAGTAATAACAGACTTGAAAGGATCAGAATTTGCAAATCTGAACTCTGGTAGAAATACTTTTAATTCTAAGTCTATGAATGAATTTTATATGCATTTTGTTATGATGCTACAAACATACATACACATACACACCCACACAATTTAACCACTACTTACACTGTTGTAGTGTAAAATGAACAATGAACTGTTTTCCTTTTCTCTTCTAGGCGTGGAACCTTTTTAAACACAGGCTGTATGGGAGAATACAAAGAAATAGTTGGGGTTTAGATGTTTGATGTTTCTATTGTGACATTATACTAATAAGAACCACTAAGCATTGCTGATCTGGGTTGTAAAATACTTTCACATTAGGAAATACAAAGATTAATAGGGTAAAATTCCTGCACTGTGAAGATTCACAGATCCCCAAGGGAAATAAACACATGAAGAATGATAAAGGCAAAATGTAATATACAATACAACCAGAGAGAAGCTTCTACTGTATTCCAGTTCTGAAAAACAGTTTTCTTTCATTTATTTGAGCCTGCCTCATAACTGAATGAGCCCATAATGGGAGCACTTTGCTGTTTCTGAAGAGCACTTTAATGTTTCTTCAGAATGGATTTGAGCAAAAGAGAATCTTGGATTGAGACTAATTAAAAGGTAACTGCAAGTGTCTAGTTCACGCTTAAATTTTGTTTCAAGTACCAGCTTTCTACGCAATATCCTACCAAAGACACAAGAAGACGACGTTTTGTGTTATAAATAAAGTGATAGTGAATTGGTGCTGTTTAACTGAACAATTGAATAGCTGAGTATGTAATCCGAGCTTCCCTGAACTACAGAAAATACTCACTGATCTTCCACAAGGATAGGGTGCAGAGGAGTTTCTCATTCTGGTGTTTGAGAATCTAAATTCAGCAGGTAGCTGCCATATTGGTGTCTAGAGAAATGAGGTTTCAGGTTCAATCTCTACTAGTCTTTTCTTCTTGAGTAGTTTTAAGCTTAAAGACTGATTCCCAAACATAGACACCTGTCTTTAATGGAGGCTAACAATAGTAACAAGAAATTTCAAAGAGTTGGCATGTGTCTCTCTGTACTCTGATAAAAATCATCCACGTTAAGGGAACAGGTTATTAATGCAAGCCAAAGATCAGACCTCACTAGCAAAGCTACATCTTAACTTTATATTGGACCACAGGATACGGAACAGGAGTATGCAGTTTTATTAAACGCACCAACTGTGAAAATACATATATATCATTTTTCTGTTACTATAAATTATGGCAGTAGATAGTTTCAAATAAACAAAGGCAAGAAAATATTGGTTTCATAGCTGAAATAGGGCAGAAATTTCTCTCTTGAATGCTCATAGATTACACCCTATCTTTTATTATGGTTAGTTATGTGTTTTCTTCTCTCAGCAGGCTATGAGTCCTCAGAGTGCAGATATTATGTCATTTATCTCTATTTCCTGAAATGTCTAGCACATTGCTTTCAAACTGATGGTTTTCAATATAAGGCGTGCTGATAGGAACATAATTAAATTTGCACATTATTTAGTCATCTGAAGCTGGTCAGTCAGAGGTGCCTGGAACTGGGAAGGCAAGGTGACCAGGGCTGTGCTCTAAGGACTGTTTATGTGTTACCTTACCCAATACTCAGTTATTCTAAGCTAGGCACCATCTTTTTCTTTCCGCAATGGAAACCTCACTGTGGAAGCATCAGCTCCCCAAAGGCTGCTCAGATAGAAAACAACATCATCAAGATGCACACTTCAGTGTGGCTCCAGGGGCTGAGATCTGAACCACTGTGCTGCTGTTCATGCTGATTCTATTAACACTACCTATCAGTGGACTAGGGGAGGGACATGGGAGGAGAAGAAGGAGGGATGGCAGGATTGGGAGGGGACCAGGGAGGAAGCTACAGCTGGACACAAAGTGAATAAATTGTAATAAATAAAAAAGTATAAAAAATTAAAAAAAAATGTAAAAATAGGCAAATAAACAAAAAAAAAATCTTTATCCCTGAGACACCTCTCAGTTAATGCAAGCTTCTTGTGTTTTCTATCTGCCATTCCCAAAAAACTGTGAAAGGCTGTCAGGGCAAGTATCATCTCTATATTATAGGTGTAGTTGCTGAAGCTAAGAAAGGTGGTGATTTCCCCAGAGCCACAGAGCTCATAACGGAAAAGCCTTGCGCTAGAATCTTATGTCATGATTACAGTTCAACTTGGTTTCCTCATTTGTGATATGGCGGTAATAATACCTTCATTGCTGTGTAGTGTGAGTAATCAAAGTAATGTAGCTTGCCATAAAACATACATCAAATTGATCTGCTTTATATTGCATGATGACTAATATTGATGACATCCCTTCAAAGCAACAACTTTATCTCCCAAGATTTAGTGTGGAATTTTGTAACACTTTTATTTGGTGTTTTTTTTTTTTCTTCTCTTGATCATTTTTGTTTTTCTTTCCTTATTTGATTAACCTGGAATAATAATGTTTTCCTTTAAGCACTGCTTATTTTGGGATATAAATAAAAATTAATAAAATGACATTTATAATTCCTTATTTATATTTTTCTCTGTTCTGAGCCTGATTTTTGTAGTATCACAAACACTCTCTTTGATTTAACATGTCAATACAGTTCATAGATATTTTCTTTTTGGTATTTCTGTACTATCATCAAGTTGCAACATCCTCAAAGTGTATCTAAGCTACATTCCATCATTTTACTTGCTCGTGTTTCTTTATGAAATTTTTTTTTGTATTTTATTTTTTTCTTATCAGTTACATTTTATTAACTCTGTACCCCAGCCATGTCCCGATCCCTCATTCCCTCCCAGTCCCTCCCTCCCTCCCTCATCTCCACCATGCCCCTTGCCAAGTCCACTGATAAGGGGGACCTCCTCCCCATTCATCTGATCCTGTTTTATCAGGTATCTTCAGGACTGGCTGCATCACTCTCCTCTGTGGCCTAACAGGACTGCTCCTCCCTTGGGGGGTGGGGAGGCCAAAGAGCCAGCCATTGAGTTCCTGTTAGAAATAGTCCTTGTTCCCCTCACTATGAGAAACCAATTGGTTACTGAGCTACCACAGGCTACATCTGAGCAGAGGTTCTAGGTTACATTCATACATGGTCCTTGGTTGCATGTCAGTCTCAGAAAAGACCCTGTGCCCAGATATCTTTGGTCCTTGTGGGGCTCCTATCCTTTCCTCATCAGACTAACTCCCCTTCTTTCTTATGATTCCCTGTACTCTGCCAAAGGTTTGGTCATGAGTCTTTGCTTTGAAAACACTGCTAGTTAGAGTCTTTCCAATGCGCTCAGTAGACTCCTGTCAATGTTCAATGCGCATCCCATTTGTCTTTCAAAACGAGGATTGATAATCTTACCCCATGTCCGCTCTCTTGATAATCTTTTTTAGGTGTATAGATTTCATTATGTTTATCATATCTTGTAGGTCTATATAAGTGAGTATATACCGTGTTTGTCTTTCTCCTTCTGGGATATTTCACTCAGGATGATCTTTTCTAGATCCCACCATTTGCCTGCAAATTTCATGATTTTCTCCTTTTTGATTGCTGAGTAGTATTCCATTGTGTAAAAATACCACAATTTCTGTACCCATTCCTCCGTTGATGGACATCTGGGTTGTTTCCAGGTTCTGGCTATTACAAATAAAGCTGCTATAAACATGGTTGAGCAAATATCCCTCTTGTGTACTTGAGCAAACTTTGGGTATATACCTAGCAGTGGTATAGCTGTGTCTTGAGGAAGCACAATTCCTAATTGTCTTAGAAAGCGCCAGATAGATTTCCAGAGTGGTTGTACTAGTTTACATTCCCACCAGCAGTGGAGGAGGGTTCCCCTTTCTCCACAACCTCTCCAGCATGTGTTGTCCCTTGAGTTTTTCATCTTGGCCATTCTGATGGGTGTAAGGTGATATCTCAGGGTCGTTTTGATTTGCATTTCCCTGATGGCTAATGAGGATGAGCATTTCTTTAAGTGTTTCTCTGCCATTCGATATTCCTCTGTCGAGAATTCTCTGTTTAGCTCTGTTCCCCATTTTTTAATTGGATTACTTGGTTTGCTGCTTTTCAGCTTCTTTAGTTCTTTGTATATACTCGATATTAGTCCTCTCTCAGATAAAGGGTTAGTGAAGATTCTTTCCCAATCTGTAGGCAGGCGTTTTGTTTTGATGACAGTGTCCTTTGCTTTACAGAAGCTGTTCAGTTTCATGAGGTCCCATTTATTGATTGTTGCTCTTAGAGCCTGTGCTGTTGGTATTCTGTTCAGGAAGTTGTCTCCTGTGCCAATGAGTTCTAGGCTGTTCCACACTTTTTCATCTAACAGATTTAGAGTATCTGGTTTTATGTTGAGGTTCTTTATGAAATTTAATGCTTGCAATTAAATTTCATCTTTGAGTATCAGTTAAATATTGGGTCAAATTTTGAGGGTATTAACGTGTTTGCTATGCTATGGATACCATATAAAAAGAATTAAAAATTAATTTAAACTTTTCCTTAGATAGAGAACATCATGGATAGTACTGTACTCTCTGAAAATTACCATAAAGAGCAAATATTATACATTAACATTGTTAATGGATAATTACTTACTTAGATATCTTTGGCTTAATCATATTTTAACTTGTTTCTTAATTTGAAAAAATCAACATGAATGCATTAATGATTTTATTTTTGTTGATAACTACTCACTGAGTTGTTCGAGTCATTTTTTGAATACTAATAAAAACATGAAATAGAGCAAATAAATTTTTTTCCTAGACAGGTTTTCTTTGGTAGCCTTGGCTATCCTATATTCATTTTGTAGATAAGTCTGTCCTTGAACTCAAAGAAATTCAACTGCCTCTGCCAACCTGAGTGCTGAGATTAATGGTGTGTACCACCATGCCTGGCTGCAAATTATTAATAATAGAAATAATGACACCCTTAATATATCGATAAAACTAAATTCTATGAGCTATGTGACAGCTTTGAATGACTGTAAGTACATTTTAATTTTTTTAATAAAAGGGATTTTACTCATAAGCATTCTATTTTTAACTGAGTTCTTGCCTCAAATTTTAAGTTTTCAGAAATGTGTGATAAATAAATGCATATGTTTCTCAAGTTATCTGACGATTTTAATCCATTGGGAAGACTCAGTGCTGTCTGTATCTCTGAGATATGTGAGGACCTATAGTCAGTGTGTATTTTTGTCAAATATATACAAAAATCTTTATTGAAAAATAGTGGCTATACCCATCACATGATTGAATAATAGGCTCTGACTTTCTGTTGATCATTGAAAATTATTTTTATGATTACTTTTGGTAGCATATACAATAAAGGGTTAGTTATGACACTATATGATTATTACATGCTTTATACATTATATATAAACACTATATGTATAGGAAACAAGCAAGGCATAGAAATAAAAGGAATACATAATTTCAGTTGTATGCAGATATTAAACTATTTGATCTTGCAGGAATTGAAATTAGAACATTGATTCCCAGATTCTGGAGAAAGTAGGAAGAAATGAGAGGGGAGCTGGAGGATGTGGCTTAATATATCTATATCTATATCTATATCTATCTATCTATCTATCTATCTATCTATCTATCTATCTATCTATCTATCTATATCATTGTAACATGTTCACATTCTTTACCTCTACTAAACCTACTCCCAAATGGTCTTCCTTCAGCTGATAAAGTAAAACATAAAGTTGCAGTTACAATGCTATAAGATGTAATGTTTTAATACCTGTATACACATATTGCATAATGCTGAAGGCAAGTTAAACAAAACTATCCAATAAAATATTTATGATTTTCCTATGGTAAAGCTAATACAATATTTATAATTTCTCCATGGTGAAACTTCAGATCATTTGCTCTAGGTTTGTGGGATGTAGGACATTGTAATCTAAAGTCATCACATTGTACAGAATCCCAACTGGACTTCTTGTTCTATCAAAATCATAGGCCATACTCTCTTCACTTCTCCTGAGTCTCTCTAGGTATTAGGAACCACTGCCTGCTTGCAGCTCCTATGACATCAAGTTTTTGTTTTTGTCTTTATCTACACACAAGTAAGATCATGTCTTTCTTTCTATTTCATCTTCTTTGTGTGAAGTACTTCAGCTAATATAATAATCACCATTTTATTCTTGAATGCTATTAAGTGAGACTTCAATAGTCAAATTTTATTTTAAATATTCTACAATTCACGCCTATGTTTTTCCTCAGTAACTTCTTAGACTTGCTATCATTTAGCAAATGTGCTAACATTTTTTAAAATACTGCAACACAAATTATGTGTATTTGTTACGATCTACTCAGCAAAAGTGGAGGAGTATAAATATTTCTGATGTTAGGCTGAAGTTTTGTGCATAAAACACTAGCCAATTTTTTATATTTAATGTAATCTGTGACTTATACTTTTTTCGAGTTTTGAAATTAAAATAAAATTACATGTTTTCTTTTCCTTCCCTCTAATATCTCCATAAACCCACCTTGCTCCCTCTCAAATTTATGGACTTTTTTTCTTTAGTTGCTATTCTTAATATATGTGTATTATATATAAATACACTGTTTCTGTAGTGTTATTTGTGCATATGTAAATTCGGGGCTGGCCGACTGGTATTAGATCACCAATTAGGGGGCTTATCTCTAAGAAAGAATATCTCCAGCCAACATCCTTTGGGTGCTTGTAGTTCTTTGTTTAGGGGTGTAGTGCTTTTGAGATTCCCCCTTCAATGTGAGCATTTATGTTGGTGAGTTACTTGTCTATATCGAATTTTAGCAGCATGGCTCCCACTTTTATGCTTTCATGAGCTTCACTATAAAAACTTTGCAATTTTCCTTCTTTGTTATAAAGATAACATAATCTAAAATCAATGTGGTATTTAATTAATAAAATGAAATTGAACACATTTGTTCTATATTGATAAATCTACTTTACTCTGCTGGTAAGTTATGTCAACTTGACACAAATTGGAGTACATTGGAAATAAAGAACCTCAACTGAGAAATGTCCTGTATCAGATTGGCCTGTGTACATGTCATAGTTTATTTTTCAAACCAAACATTAAGTGGTTGTATTGTAATATTTGTTTTTAAGTTCAAACCAAAAAAATTCTTATTTATTTACTTATTTATTATTATTTTTTATTAGTTACATTTTATTAACTGTATCCCAGGTGTATCCTGCTCCCTCATTTCCTCCCAAACCCTCCCTCCCTCCTTCATCTCCTCCCTGCCCCTTTCCAAGTCCAATGATTGGGGAGGACCTCCTTTCCTTTCATCTGACCCTGTTTTATCACTATCTTCAGGACTGGCTGCAAAATCCTCCTCTGTGGGCTAGCAGGACTGCTCCTTCCTTAGGGGGTGGGGAGGTCAAAGAACCTGCCATTGAGTTCCTGTCAGAGATAGTCCCTGTTCCCCTTACTATGAGAAACCAATTGGTTATTGAGCTACCATGATCTTCGTCTGAGCAAAGGTTCTAGGTTATATCCATACATGGTCTTTGGTTGGAGAAACAGTTTCAGAAATAGTCCCTGTTTCCCTTACTATGGGAAACCAATTGGTTACTGAGCTACCACAGGCTACATCAAAGCAGAGGTTCTAGGTTATAAAGATCATTCTGAGTGAGGTATCCCAGAAGGAGAAAGACACACATGGTATATACTCACTCATATAGTCCTATAAGATATGAAAAACATAATGAAATCTATACACCTAAAGAAGATAAACAAAAAAGAAGACCTGGGGTAAGATGATCAATCCTCACTTAGAAAGACAAATAGGAGGTGCATTGGACATAGGAGAAAACAAGTAACAGGACAGGAGCCTACTGCAGAGGGCCCCTGAAAGACTCTACCTAGCTGCGTATCAAAGCAGATACTAAGACTCATAACCAAACCTTCAGCAGAGTGCAGGGAACCATATGAAAGAAGGGGGAGTTTGTATGACGTGGAAAGATTAGGAGCTCCACAAGGACCAAATATATCTGGGCACAGGGGTCTTTTCTGAGACTGTAATATTTTAATACTTGTTAATTTTGTTATTAGTTTCTCTGTCTTTCTCTCCCCACCTATGTTGAGATGAGAGGACAAGGTTTTTATGTCTGTTCTTGACATCAGAACTTGGTTCTTCAGACCTGTCCAGCAAGAGGTTTTGCTCACTGAGACATTTCTCACTGTGTAATAATTTCCATGATGGGTTTATAACAACAAAAACAACAGCAGGGACAACAACAACAACAATAATATTTTAATATTTTCAAAAATAAATGACATAAAGAGAAATTAATTTTTCAGAATCGGAGTTAATCAGATTTAGAGGTCAGATGTATAGGGAATACATCTAATACAGCTAATCTGAAGCTCATCACTCACCAGTTTGAGCAACAGGGAAAATGGAGTCTATTATAATGCTTAGGAAACTTTGGAAAGGAGAGCAGAAGGTATCTTCCGGCCAGCTGGATGAGTGGGTTATCTCTATCAGGATTTCAGTTACAAGACAGAAGCAAGTGGTAGACCAGGAACCATGCTAACAGAAGGAAGACAGACAATTGTAACACTAAACTGGGTATGCAAAGAGGAAGTACATATTGATAAGAGCTCAGAAGTACAGCAGCAGTACTAAATTATGATGCTGTAGTAGGCACTCTTCGCTAGATGCAAGCAGGTATTGCAATTGCAAGTTGTCAGAATCCTATAAATCTGCAAGGTAAGTATCTGAAAATATTTGAAGGGAGATATTGAACAGGGAATTTGAAAGTAGTGCAGATTCCAAAGAGTCAACAGGATGACTCAACAGAAGCAAAATCACAGCAACTGAAACATGAAGTTAAGGAGCAATCACTCAAATGGCACTGGACATAGTAACCAAACAGTTGCTGGCATTTCTAGTAGCGTAGACAGAGATGCTAACATAGAAAAGCTTTACCTTCTCCCTTCTCCAGCTGGAAGAATAAAAACTAGTCGTGGCATTGTAACATTTCACACTGCCATAACCCCAGGATTACCAGGGAGAAAATATAAAAGTTAAACCTTAGGTATACAAGTCTTTCAGGGTACATAAGTGCATTGATAAGCAGGAACTCAATAACCAAAGTTTGATTGACAGTAAATATATTCAGAAATAACCTCAAATTCAAAAAGAATGTATGATAAATGAAGTAATACAGAAAATGTTTTATAATGTCACATAAATTTAGGTACACTGTGTCCATAAAGCTCTTGGTGTGTGTGTGCACTCATGCACACACACACACACACACACACACACACACACACAATAATAAAGAGAAAGAGGCTATTCATTTGAGAGTCAGGAGGATATAGGAAGAATTAGAGGTAGGTTAGCTGTGAGGGACTGAAGGACGAAAAGGGAAGGGTGAAAGTGATATAATTATACTTCAATTGAAAAGAATAAAAATAGGTAAATATAAAATAGTATAAATGAAAAAAAGATGAACCGAAGGTAAATAGATATTTTTATACAGTTCAGTGCAAAAATACAAATAGTTTAAAAGCATGATAAATTTGAAATTGAATGAATAAGATATTCAGAAATCTACTAAATAATCAAAGTATACAAAAACAAAATAAGAAGAAATAATGGAATAATAATTTTTTGCAAGGACTGAAAACAGATGTGTTTTACTGAAGTACTTGCTGAGCATACAATAACATGACTGAGAGAAAATGAATTTTAACAAAATGTAGTGAAATGTCATAATATTAAAGATAAAAAGAAAATCTCAAGGTACTTCAAAAAGGAAATCAAGTTTCCAGCAGCAGGTTTCTGAGATGGTACAATGAAGATTTACTCATATGAAGAAGAAGAAGAAGAAGAAGAAGAAGAAGAAGAAGAAGAAGAAGAAGAAGAAGAAGAAGAAGAAGAAGAAGAAGAAGAAAAGAGTGCTCACTGCATGCACAAAACCCCAAACAAAATCTAGCCACAAGCCAACAACATAGTATGACATCATTATGACTGCATCAAATGGATACGTCTCATAAACAATCAATTTGAGGTAACGGGAAGACAGATTAGTTGGTAAAGTGCTTAATGTGCAAACATGAAGACCTGAATTCCGATTCCCCAGAACCCACCACATAAGAAGCCTGGTGTGGCAATGGCTGCTGTAATGCCAGCCATGGAAGGTAGAGATGGAAGGACACACCCCTGTCTCAAAAGATGATATGTGGAGAATGGGAAAGGAAAATACCCAACTTCCACTCTGGCGTTGACCATGCTCGACCACAGACAAAGTTCCTTCTGTAGAGTTCCCGTTTAAATACTCCATCTACTCTGGAAACTTCGATTAGCTGTTTTGATTATTTTTCGTATATTACTAATTATTGTTATACATAAAGTCTTTATTGTCTATGTTGCAAACATAGCCCTTTCACCATTGGCTTTTGTATGCCCTTCTATTACTGCTTGCTGAATAGGAGTACTTAACTATTATTAGTGATTTTATTTATTTTCATTTGCAGTGTTGGAGAGCAAACTCAGACTCTCACAGTTTGCTAGGCAAATGCTCTACTGCTAAGCTACCTCCATTGTATATTTCTTTTTTTAATTATTAATATATTTTTTGTTTTTTTTCTTAAATAGTGATCTATGGAAAAGTCATAAAGATAATCTCCAACTTAATCATTGAGAAACGTGACTATCTCATGTCACATTTACAACTATAGTCTACCCAGAATTAACCTTTGTGAATAGTTTACAAAGACAGTTTAATTTTTTTAGGATCCACAAATCCTTCAACTCAGCAGCCTTCACAGAACGATGAGCCTCATGCACACTGGGAGCTGTCTTGGTTCTCTGGAAGGATTCACCTACCTGCTAAGGCTCTGCGGCTGAGAACTTTCTGTTCGATTTTATTGGTCTATTTATTGTTCTTCCAATACTGAAGTTCTGAATGGCTGAAGCTTTAAATGGCTTTAATAAGCTGTACAGTAAATTCTCTCACTTTTTCTTCTGCCTTAAGACTGTCTTGGGTTTTTCTTCTCCTTACAGTCCTATATTTTATCTCTTTGTACTAAAGACACTCGCTTGTCTTTGATTCCTAAATAGATTGTAATTTAAATTTAAATTTACACAAGTCTCTTGATATTATGGCTGAAATTTTCTTAAATGTGATCTAAAGACAACATTTGGGCACCTTGAGTTGTCCAATCACTGTCTACATTCTGTTAGTACGGATTTGACTTTCTTGTGGTGTGTATGTATTGTATGTGTGAAGTTATTATTATTTTTTTTTATCTTTTAACAGATGTACTAACTGGAGTTTGAACATTTTGTCAAATGTTCAAATTTTCTCTTTTACAAACATTAAATTTCTGTTACTTAATATATGTACAAGGGAAGTATGAATGATTCTTATATAATTCTAAAGTGTGCACCTTGTAAAGCCCAAAGATCTGCATATCCATTTATTTTGAGACAGGGTCTTTGTCCCTTTGGCTGGCCTTCGGCTATGGCAACCCTCCCACATTAGCCTCCCAAGTGCTGGGATTACAAATGGGAGCCGTTTGCCAGGCTATCCTGAGTTATTAATGATTCTGAATCAGCGCTGTGCACTACTGTTTCACTTTGTCTTAAGATGGTGCTAAGCTAATAACTTCTATTAAACTTCATTGGAATATCTTTTTTTCTTTAAATTTTATTTATTTATTTTTAATTGAAAATAGATTCTTCTCTCATATAATACAACCCAACCACATTTTCCCCGCCTCTACTCCTCCCTGCTCCCCACCCACCTCACTTCTTCCCCAGATTCACTACCCTTCCCTTTCCTCTTTAGAAAAGAGCAGGCCCTAAGAAACAACAACCAAACACAACAGAACAAGATACAATAAGACAAGGCAAAAGCCCTCATAGCAAGACTGATAAGGCAACCCAAATGGAGAAGAAGAGTTCCAATAGCAGGCAAAAGACTCAGAAATGTACCTGTTCCCACTGTTAGGAGAACCACAAAAATAGTGATATAAGAACCATAAAATCTATGCAGAGGTGCAGGCCTCAGCTTGCAACTTCAGTCTGTGTATCAAACAAGACTGACAGAAAAAAAAAATCAGTGAAATGATTCCTAATGATATTCTGTTGCACTGACCAGTCATCATTAGAGGTTTCCTCCAGCAGCACACTTGAGTGGATGCAGAGACCCACAGCCAGACAGAGAGTCTAAATTGGAGATATCCATAGGGTCCCTACCCTCAGAGATAGGGAACCCCATGGAAGAGAGGGAAGAAAGACTGTAGGAATGAGAGAGGACAGAGGACACGTGCAGAACATTTCCCACCTAATCAACTGAATAGGGCTCACATGGGATCATTTGGATATTTTATTCATTCTCTTGTTTGGCAGTGACATCTTTTCTTCTTGCCTCAGAATCCATCTGACATAGCACCAGCATGCGAAACATGCTCCAGGAGGTCAGCAGTGAGTGGTGGAGCTTGTCTTTACTCCTAAGATAAAAAACCGTACCTCTCCTTTATCTGGGGTGCTTCAGCTTTGTTGCTTGTTGCTTTTGGTATTGGTTATGTACTACCATTGCTCTGCCATAGTACACTGAATACCTTTTATATTAAGCAGGATCTGGACATACACCCATGCAAATTGGCTTCATTAACAGCGTTTTGGCAATTATAGGTGTCCCAATGGTTACTCTATTTCTTTTTAAATGTCTGGATCACATGATTTTTCTCAGGAAAATGAGAAAATTGTTAAGATTGCAACCTATTGTTTTGTAACCCACAGCCTTTTATCAACAATTTTAGTTTCATTTCATTTAAAATTAAAGTGGGGACTATATATTTTTTTCAGAACCATGGTATATATGTAATAGAAATGAAAGAGAGGGACAGATATATCAGCTGGTGATATTTTGCAGAATACAACTAATACTTTTGCTCTCTCCTTTGAATGCTGGTGAAGTGTAAAGTATTATCAGGGAAAGAATTGAATCTGTTCTTTAAGTCCATGGTATATTAATCTCAAAAAAAGTCCTTTTTCAATGCTCTTGGTATACACATTTTCATGAGGACAGGAATCAGTTTTGTAGTACATAATTTTAACTTTAGAAAAGTCAGGATTATATACCAAATGTTCTAGTTTCATTAATAACCTATTATAAATTTATCATCCAAAATATATATAGAAAGCTATATTTTTAGCTCATTCTGCCAGATAGGGGAATAAGTTTCGCGAGCTTACTGCCTGCTGTGTAAATTCATACTTCACTTCTGTTGTTTTATAACTACAGCTTTTAGGATACCTAGGGAGTTCTTTAGTTCTGCTGTTACAGAATTTGGTGAAGGAGATTATAATGGGTGAACACACGTTTTTGGATTCTGAGCATGTGAAACTGTTCAAAATGTTTCTCAACTGCATGCAAGATTGTGTTTAAATAGTTGAAAAAAGATGTGAGTAATTCTGATATTTTATTGTAAGTTGGATACATCTCATTTGCAAACTGTTAACATATTAAGCCATTGTCTGTGGAAGTGGGGCTGTTTCACAATGCAAAACACTTCCTCAACTCAACGCTGGAAAGACACCAGAACCCAGAAAGGAAGAGAGCTGGCTGTGATGTGAAACTTTAGAAGAGACTCCAGTACTTTTTCAAGGGAATCATAATGCAAACAGTGATTTAATGATTTAAATTCACTTAACACTTGTATTTTCATCACAAGGGCTGGATGAATCTTCAACAGTTGACAAACTGACCCATTTATTCCAGTATCTGAACACTGACTGTTTCCTAAGAAATTATCACACTTTAGGGTATTTTTCCTCACATTTAAACCAGTTCCTTCCAAACATGGCTGGTCCCCAAAAATACCCAACACTTTACCTCTGTCCAGAGTGAGCGCCACCCTGTTCCTCTATACTATCCTGCTACTCCACTACTTCCAATCTCAGAGCTGCACAGCCTCATTGGAGACAAGAGTTTTTCTTTTCTTTTCTTTTTTATTCATTGGTTCAATTTATGTCTCGGTCATAGACCCATCCCTCCTCTCCTTCTAGTCCCAACCTCCCTCCCACATCCACTCTCTTCTGTTCTTCAGAATAGGGGAGCCTCCCTACCCAGACACTCCAGCTCATCTATTTACTTGAGGACTGAGTTCCTGTTCTTCCCCCTTGGCCAGGTAAGGCAATCCCATTAAGGGAAAGTGATTAAAAAGCAGGCAACACACACACACACACACACACACACAACCAAACAAAAAAGCAGGCAACATATTCTATGTCAGAGATATCTTCCACTCCTCTAACTAATGGGCTAACATGAAACCTAAGATGCCCATTGGATTTATCTTCTTGGGGTCTGTAGTATGTTTATCCTGTATTATATGATTCAATCTGCTTATAAGTGAGTATATAGCATGTGTGTCTTTCTCCACCTGTGTTACCTTACTCAAGATGATATTTTCTAGTTCCATCCATTTGCCTGCAAGTTTCACGATTTTCTTGTTTTTGATGGCTGAGTAGTATTCCATTTTGTAAGTGTACGGCAATTTCTTTAGCAATTCTTCAGTTGAGGGACATCTAGGTTGTTTACAGTTTCTGACAATTACAAAGAAAGTTGCTATGTAAATTGTTGTGCAAATGTTCTTGTTGTATGGTAGAGCATCTTCTGGGTGTATGCCCAGGCGTGATATAGCTGGGTCTTGAGGTATGGCTGATCCCAGTGTTCTGAGAGGGCGCCAGTTTGATTTCTGAGTGGCTGTACAGGTTTGCACTGCCACCAGGGATGGAGGAGGGTTCGCCTTTCTCCACAAGTTCGCTGGCATTTGTGGTCACTTGAGTTTTTGATCTTAGCCATTCTGACAGGTGTAAGACAGAATCTCAAAGCCATTTTGATTTGCATTTCTCTGATGATTAATGATGTTGAGCAATTTTTAGGTACTTCTCTACCATTCTAGATTCCTCTGTTGAGAATTATCTGTTTAGTTCTGTATCCCATTTTTTTTAAATTGTATTATTTAGTTTGTTGGTGTTTACTTTCTTGACTTCTTTATATGTTCTGGATATAGGAGTCTGATGTCAGAGCTTGTTTCTATTTCCATTCACCCTTTCTAGTCTCTCTGGACTCCAGTTAATATGCATTCTCTCTCTCTCTCTTCTTTTTTTTTTCAAGACAGGGTTTCTTTGTGTAGCCTTCACTATCCTATACTAACTTTGTATACCAGGCTGCCCTCTAACTCACACAGATCTGCCTAGCTCTACTTCCCTGGATGCTGGGATCAAAGGTGTGCACCACCATGTCTGGCTTAATATGCACTCTTTTTTATTTTTATTTTTTTATATTAATTACAGTTTATTTACTTTGTATCCCAGCTGTAACCCCCTCCTCATTCCCTCCCAATCCCACCCTCCCTCCTTCATCTCCTCCCTGCCCCTCTCTAAATCCACTGATAGAGGAGGTCCTCCTCCCCTTCTATATAACCCTAGCTTATCGGGTCTCACTAGGACTGGCTGCAATGTCCTCCTTTGTGGCCTACCTAGGTTGTTCCTCCCATGGGGGTGGGGAGGTCAAAGAGATAACCACTGAGTTCATGTCAGAGCCAGTCCCTGTTCCCCTTACTAGGGAGCCCACTTGGATACTGAGCTGCCATGGGCTACATCCAAGCAGGGGTTCTAGGTTATATCCATACATGGTCCTTGGTTGAAGACTCAGTCTCAGACGAGACCCCTGTGCCCAGATATATTCCAACTTTTGGAATCATCACTTTCGGAATGATGCCTCATGCAAATCTTGCTTTTGATGAACCATCACCGCCCCACTGCTCCCTTCCTTTCATATCCAGTTAGATTCTATATTCCAAATCTAGAGCTGTCTCCTTATGAGTACTCAAGGATTTCCCTCCCTTTATTGTTATAAGTATTTTAAAAACCTTTAACTTTATTCTAGCTGTCTATCTTTGCTGCAGCCTCAACAGATCAGCTGAATTGGGCAGAGAGGAAAAAAAAAAAAAAAAAACTCTACCTAAAATTTATGAACCTTGATAACACTTGATAATAGTAATCTTTAATATTAGGCTTCCATGGTAAATCTACTTTATCATTCTTTGAAAATGAAACAAAACAAAACAAAACAAAAAGAAACAGTGATTCCCACATTCTAAACTCCAGGCCTTAGCAGTTAAGTGAAATCAGAAAATACATGTCTCATTTCTTTATGAGTAAGCAGACACATGCATGTCTGTTTATCCATCCAGTGTTCTCTCCTTTTATAAACAAAAATGTGAGAATCCCTGTTCCTCTCAGGGTCCTGTACTTCCACCTAGACTCTTCTGTTTCCCATTTCTAGGTTCAACCCTCTTCTTGGACCCTATATCATTTGCATCATTGTGATCCTTTTTCCTTGCTATTTGTTAAGGCAAAACTGAATCCCTAATTCCTCCTATTTCATGTTCAAACCATGCCAATTTGTTTTCTCTCCTTTCTGTTCCACTGTCTAGTTTGGCAATCACCAGTTGCTAGATATTGAAAAATAGCCCTCTGTCTTCATCTCACTTAATATTTAGAGCGTTTGACTCAGCTTGCTATGTTATTGCTTTAGGAAAACTTTCCTAACCTCCATGGACCTATTTTCTACTAGAACTGTTTTCACAACACACTTCATCTGGCCTGTCATTTTTCAGACTCTGTATTCTTTATTTGTTCTGTGAGTGCTGTGCCTCTATGAATGCTGTTCTTTTTGTGTTTTTCTTAACGAACCAAGTATTAGGGTTTTAAATGGAGTACAGATTGGTATTTCTTAGTTTTGTCTTTTAAATATTTATTTCTTCCAATGTCCATCCCATTTTTCTTTCTGAGTGAGGACTGACCATCTTACCCTGGGTGTTCCTTGTTGCTTAGCTTCTTTAGGTGTACTGACTGATTTTTGTAAAATTATCCTATATTATATGTCTAGTATCCACTTATAAGTGAGTATATACCATGTGTGTCTTTCTGCTTCTGGGATACCTCACCCAGGATAATCTTTTCTAGATCCCAACATTTGCTTGAAAATTTCATGGTTTCCTTTTTTTTTTTTTAATTGCTGAGTAGTATTCCATTGTGTAAAAATACCACAATTTCGGTATCCATTCCTCCATTGAGGGACATCTGGGTTGTTTCCAGTTTCTGGCTATTACAAATAAAGCTGCCAGAAACATGTTTGAACAAATGTCCTTGTTGTGTTCTTGAGCATATTTTGGATATATGCCTAGGCGTGGTATAGCTGGATCTTGAGGAAGCACTATTCCTAATTGTGTGAGAAAGCACCAGATTCATTTCCAAGTGGTTTTACAAGTTTACATTTCCACCAGCAATGGAGAAGGGTTCCCTTTCTTCACATCCTCTCCAGCATGTATTGTCATGGACACTGGAGAAGGAGAAAATAGGGATCAAGACAGGAGCCTACCACAGAGGGCCTCTGAAAGACTTCAACCAGCAGAGTATCAAACTTTGGGTAGAGTGCAGGAAATCTTATGAAAGAAGGGGGAGATAATAAAACCTGGAGAGGACAGGAGCTCCACAAGGGGAACAACAGTACCAAAGTATCTGGGCACAGGGGTCTCTTCTGAGACTGATACTCCAACCAAGGACCATTCATGGAGATAACCTAGAACCTCTGCTCAGATGTAGCCCATGGCACCCCAGTGTCAAAGTGGGTTCCCTAGTAAAGAGAACAGGGGCTGTCTCTGACATGAACTCAGTGGCTCCTCTTTGATCACTTCCCCCTGATGGGAGAAGCAGTCTTGCCAAGCTAGAGAGGACAATGCAGGCAGTCCTGATGAGACCTGATAAGCTAGAGTCAGAATGGAAGTGGAGGATGACCTCCCCTGTCAGTGGACTTGAAGAGGGGCTTGGGAGGAGATGAGGGAGGTAGGGTAGGATTGGGAGGGAATGAGGGAAGGGACTACAGATGGGATACAAAGTGAATTAACTGTAATTAATATAAAAATAAAAATTTTATTAAAAATAAAAAGAAACAAAATATTTATTTCTGGTCTTCAGACTCAAAAATATTCAAATTCCTATCATTGTCCCTACACAGTATTGTATACTAGATTCCTCTGAGTTTGAAGAATTTCATCTCCCAAAGAACCTTCTTAAGACTGAAGATTAGCAACCTAAAATAGGTTCAGGGAGTTCCTGAAACTGACCAGTGTAGAGGAATGTTAATTTGGAACATAGGTATTCAGGCAAAAGATCACAACCAAAGGTCTTATAGGTCAGTGTGATCCTGATGAAATACAAACACACCTTTAATCTAGGAGACAGAGGCAAGTAGATCTGAGTTCAAGGCCAGCCTGGTATAAGGCAATTTTCAGGAAATAAAAGCTTAGATCCAGGTGTGGTGGTACATTCCTTTAATCCCAAACAATGTAGATAAAGTTAATTTATCAAAGGAAACACCCATGTTTGAAAGTGATGTCTAATTGAGTGGCAGAAAAGGTGAGCAATCAGAGAAAGAGTGACAGAATAGGATACTCCTAAACTTCAGAAGAGAGAGGAAAAGGAAGCTACTTAAGGGAGCAATACAAATGAGAGAGAGAGAGAAAGAGAGAGAAAGGGAAGGCACTTTTTACTAAGATAGTAATAGAGAGATATGTTGCAGAGAGAGAACTCAGGTGAAGACTGGATGAGCCAGAGAATGAGAAGGGACCAGAAGATTAGAGCAGATTGTTGGAGCTAGCTTGAGGCTAAGCAGAGCAATTCAGGAGCCAAGAGAGAAATCAGATTGAATAAGTCAGCTGGGAAAAGTTTGAGCCAGAACAGCTGAGTTGGACCAGCCAGCCCAGAGCTCAGAGCAAGTAAGGGTGAACTTATTAAGCAGTAATTCCAGAGCCTTGGCTAGATTGTATGAAGGCTAGAAGCTTCCAGGGTTAGGCCTAGGTTAACAGAAGGAGGCAATAAGCCTCTAAGACAATTGATATAGGTGAATAAAAGTTACTTTTACAGACCAATTTCACTAGGCCCTTCTGAGAGACCAAAGAATTAAAAACTATGTCTTGGGGGTACTGAGCAAAAAAGTTTAAAGCCTATCAGGCCAGTTGACCTTGCTGCTTCTAGGTAGATCCAGCCAGCTGCAGGGAAGACTAAGCTTGCTGCTCATTAGTGACATTCCTGCCAGGAAACTGACCCGGATGGCTCCCAGCTCATTTCAACTCATACCTTTGCTCCTGAAAATAGCACAGACTACCCAAGGCCATCACAGGACAGGACTGAAGCCCAAGGCTGGCCATTTTCTCTTATCCCCCAGCAAAAGAGAACAAAAAAAGCCGGAACTGTTCATGTCTTGGCACTTTCCCATAGCAAACAGTTTTGAAATGTAGCATCCTCTTTTTCCGTATTAACCAAAGAAGATTGCAAGGCTAGAATGCCCTGCTTTGGGTGTTCTGGGAGGGGCTGGGACCTATAAATCACCCACAGTCCAGATGTCTGGGCTCTCTCAGCTGGATACCAATGCCTCAGTATCTGTGAGAGTACCAGCCTAGACTGCAAATAAAGATCCTCCTGTGTTTTGCAACACATTGGCCTCCTGGTGGTCTTTTGGGGTGGGCCATGGAGATGCAGTTGTCTGAGTCATTTCTGCTCCTGTAAGGTACCACTCACCAGTGGTACCTTATTAGATTCCTAATAAGGATCTCCAATAAAACTAGTTGGGTCATTGAGTTGAACTTTGGTGATATCTGTACTTTGGCCTGTTTTAGGTTCTCTGTCTGGAGTGAGTAGATGTGTTGCATCTCTCCAGGAAAACCCTTGTCACACAACCCACATACAATAGCACACAACTAAGGCATGTCTCAAACTTAACATATTTAAGGTGTTGCTCCTTATGCTCTAATTTTTCTAAGTTTTCCTGTCCTTGATAGGTGACAGTTTTCCATCCAGCATGTGTAGCAGAAACATACCATTTATCTTTTTTTATCTTTAAATTTTTTCTTTTTTATTTACGTATGTAATTTTTTATGTATGAGTGCTCTGTCTCCATGTATGCCTGCATACCAGAAGAGAGCATCAGATACAGTTATAGTTGATTGTGAGCCACCATGTGGTTGATTGAACTCAGGACCTCTGGAAGAGCAGTCAGTGCTCTCAACCACTAAGCCCCTCTCAATCCCGAATGTTTTTATTATTATTATTATTTGTTACAATTTATTAACTTTGTATCTTGGCTGTAGCTCCCTCCCTCCTCTCTTCCTGGTCACTTTCTCCCTCCATCTTCTCCCCCATGTCCTTCTCCTAGTTCATTGATAGGGAGGTCCTTCTCCCCTACTATGTGACCCAAGCCTATCATGTCTCATCAGGATCCTGGATCCTCTTTTTCTGTGACCTAGTTAGGTTAACTCCCCAAAGGGAGGTGATCAAAGAACAGGCCACTGAGTTCATGTTAGAGATGGCCCCTGCTCCCCTTACTAGGAAACCCACATGAAGACTGAGCAGCTCATGGGCCACATCTCATCAAGCTGTCTAGTTCCTCTCCATGCATGGTCCTTGTTTGATTCTTCAGTATTTGCAGTACCCCTTGAGCCCAGATTTTTTCACTCTGTTGGTCTCCATGCAGAGCTCCTGTCCTCTCATTTTTCTATCTCTCCCTTCTTCCATAAGATTCTCTGCACTTTGCCCAAGGTTTGGTTGGCTATGAGTCTCAGCATCTGCTTTGATACCCTGCTGGGTAGAGTCAGAGGCTCCCTGTGGAATGTTCCTGTCCTGTTCTCTATCTTTTTCTCCTTCTGATACCATTCATCTTTGATTTCAAACTACTCCCCAGTAATATATTTTCATTATATGATTGTGTCACTTACTCTGTAGCAAAGGCTGGCCTAAATTTCAGGTGATTTTCCCACTTGAGCCTCTGCAATGCTGGGATTGCAGCTGTGTGTTTCTGTAGTGGGAACATGCAGTGTCTTTTTGTCCTGTTAGGTATGGAAGTCGTGCGCATAGCTTTGCTGGATCTTTGTACTCAGTCAAACACACCTCTGTATGGATTTCTCAGGGAGTTTTATTTGTATATTTTGCCACAGTAAGGATTCATAGTGCTTTGTGTATTGTAGCTTCCTAGTTAAGCCTCCTATATTTCCTTTCATTTATTTTTATCACCTAATTATTAGTATTCTGAAAAAAAAATGGCATTCTCTTGTTTCCTTCAGTAAGTGTTCTAATTGATTTTAATGTGCCTTAAAAAGACCTGCATGGTCTGGCTTCTTTCTTCCTATGAGTTCACATTGTAACCTCTTTTCTCTTGCTGTCATTTAAAGTTCCTTTCTTCTCTCACCTCCTAGCCTCTCTACCTCATTCTCATATGTTCTTTCCCTGAGCGATGTGACTTTTCTTGGAACATTGTGAACAAATGTCTATGTACTTCAGTTAAGGCAGACCAAAGAAACAGTTTCATTCAAGACTTGTTTGGTCACTGGAGAATCTTTTGGGATTACATGAGCATGGGTGACTCAGAGGCAGGTACATCACCAAAAATTTCACCCCAGCATTTGCAAATGCTGCATCCCCAGGTTCATCCAGCTCCCAAAACAGTATCTTCCTCACAGCAATTGTTTAAGCTTTCATGTCTTTGGGGAGGGGCCTCACAGAGCTCATGTGTTTCCTGACTCTCTTGAGCCTTGGAAGTCTCACTGACTTCCTGAATATTGTGACTCTGCATCCTCCTTCCATGAGGAGTTGTTTCTGTTGAGAGAAATAGCTACACAACACCCTGTCGTTTCAACCATCTCCTAAATAGTAAACCCACAAATTGCTTCCTGTGAAAATCAATGCCACTTGGGGCCATAACTGTGAGCCAAGGGAAATTTATAATGCATGGCAGGTGTTGAGAAGGAAAAGCCATGCTATAATCAGGCAAAATCTGATATATGAGAGTGTGGGAGCATTTTGCTCTTTTAAAAATATCTCTTTATTTTAATTTTTTTCTTCACAATTTATTCATTATATATCTTGATTGGAGCCCCCTCCCTCAACTCTCCCCAGTCCCACCCTCTCTCCCTTTTCTCTCCATCCCCATCCCCTTACCCTAGTCTACTAAAAGGGGGAGTTCTCCACTATTGCCATCTGCCCATCACTTGTTAAGTCTCATGGATTTTCTTCCTCTGCTGATTGGCAAGGCTGCATCACCAGGGGCAAGTGCTCAAAGAGCAGTCAACTGAATTCATGATAGAGGCTGATCCTGTTCCCAAAACTCAGAGATCCACATGGAGCCTGAGCTGCCAACTGGTCACATCTGAGCATGGGGTCTAGGTCCTCTCCATGCATGGTCCTTGGTTGGAGTATCGGTCTCTACAGGCCTTCCTGGGCTCAGCTTTTTTGGCTCTGTTGGTCTCCTTGTGAAGTTCCTATCCCCGCCCCCCCGGTCTTTCTAATGTCCTTATTCTTCCATAAGGATTCTGGCACTTTGTTTGAAGTTTGGCTATGAGTCTCAGTAGAGCAGAAAGACACATATGATATATACTCACTTATATGTGGATATTATACTAAAATCTATAGCTCTAAAGCAGTCAAAGAACAAAGAGGACCCAAGGGAGGATGCTTAATCCTCATTCAGAAGTGCAAACAGGATAGACATAGGAAGTAGTAGAAGACAAGGAACAGGACAAGAACCTTCCACATAGGACCTCTGAAAGACAGTATCCACCAGAGTATTGAAGGAGATACTGAAACTCTTTCAAACCTTGGGCAGAGTGCCAGAACACTTATGGAAGAAGAGTGAAATGGAGTTTAGCTTCTTTAGGTCTGTAGATGGCTATCCTATATTATATGGCTAATATCTGCTAATAAGTGGGTATATACCATGCCTGTCTTTCTATTTCTGGGTTACCTCACTCAGGATGATCTCTTCTAGTTCCATCCATTTGTCCGCAAATTTAATGATTTCCTTGGTTTTAATAGCTGAGTAGTATTACATGGATAAATGGACTCAAATAGAAAACCCAGAAATAAACCCACACACCTAAGCACACCTGATTTTGACAAAGATGCCAAAACCATACCATGGAAAAAAAAGATAGCATATTCAACAAATGGTGCTGCTCTAACTGGAAGTCCACATGTAGAAAAATGCAAATAGACCCATATCTATCACCTTGCACAATATTAAAGTCCAAGTGAATCAAAAATCACTATATAAAACCAGACACCGTAAGTCTGTTAGAAGAAAAAGTGAGGAAGAGCCTTGAACTCATTGGCACAGGAGATAACTTCTTACACAGAATACCAACAACTCAGGCTCTAAGATCTACACTTAATAAATGGGACCTTGTGAAACTGAAAAGCTTCTGTAAAGCAAAGGACACTGTCACCAGAACAAAACGACAGCCTACAGATTGGGAAAAGATCTTAACCAACCCTACATCCAATAGAGGGCTAATATCCAGAATATATAAAGAACTCAAGAAATTATACACCAACAAACCAAATAATCCAATTAAAAATGGGGTACAGAGCTAAGAAGAAAATATAGAGGAATATAGAATGGCAGAGAAACACTTAAAGAAATGCTCAACATCCTTAGTCACCAGGTAAATCCATATCAAAACAACTCTGAGATTCTATCTTACACTGATCACAATGGCTAAGTTCAAAAACTCAAGTGACAACACATGCTGGCAAGAATGTAGAGAAAGGGAAACCCTCTCCATTGCTGGTGGGAGTGCAAACTTATACAAACACTTGGGAAATCAATCTGACACTTTCTCAGAAAATTGGGAATAGTGCTACCTCAAAATCCATCTATACCATTTCTGGGCATATACCCCCAAAATGCCCCACCATTCAATAAGGACATTTGCTCAAATATGTTTATAGCAGCTTTATTTGTAATAGCCAGAATCTGGAAACAGCACAGATGTCTCTCAATAGAGAAATAGATACTGAAATTGTGGTATTTTTTTTTTGGTTCCTCGTGATCAAACTCAGGGTATATTCTATATTAGGCAAGAACACTCACTGAACTATATAATTGACTTGCATTCCTACAACTTTAAATGCACATCAAGATTCTTCTGTTTTCTACTTCAATCTCCTATTCTGAATTTCTGCCTTGGCTTCTCTTGGTGATGTTTAACTTATAAGCTAAAATATACTTTTTTATCTCCAAGTTGTTTTTTATCATAGTGTTATTACATCAATAGAACCCAAACTTGAACATAGCCCCTAACTGTGGAGAACTTAAAGCAGGAACTTCAAACAGCCAGCCATATTACATCTACAGTCAAGAATATAGAGAAATGAATGCATGCAAGTTGCTTGCTTCCTTGAGTTTACCTTGATTTCTCCACTCAGTTCAGGAACACATGCCTAAAGAATAGTGCTGCCCTCACTAAACTGGGTCTTTTCACATCAGTTAAATTTAGACAATCCTTCGCAAACATTTCAGCAGACTAATCCACTGCAGACAATCATTCATTGATATTCTTTGCCTAGGTTATTTGAGATTGTATTAAGTTAACAATTAAAATTAGCCATCACAAAAGTTTTGACCCATTGATAGTAGTATGTAATATACTGTTTTTTTTTTTTAATGGAAAAGTCTTTAGTAAATTTTTATTTTGTTTCAGCTATGCCCAAGAGTTCATATTATTTAATTTTGTCATAGCCTGATTATCCTTCCAGGTCACTGGAAGATGTTTTTAAAAATGGCAAAACTCGTGTACTTGAGCAAATTTTGGGTATATACCTAGCAGTGGGTCCTGATTGTCTGACATTTGCTCAACCATGTTTGTAGCAGCTTTATTCGTAATAGCCAAAACCTGGAAACAACCCAGATGTGCATCAACTGAGGAATAGATACAGAAATTGTGTTCCATTTACACAATGGAATACTACTCAGCAATGAAAAACAAGGAAATCATGAAATTTGCAAGTTTTATTTCTTGACATGCTACTTTTTCTTTCAAGACAATGCCTGCCTCAACACACACTGAATTTACATTTATTGTGAATCCAATCAGCTTTCCTAGAATGGAAGTAAGATACATTGGCTGTGGTTCCACAGCAGTCTCTAAAGTTCTTACAGATAGAAATATCATTATTGTTTCAACAGGCTTCCTGCGTAACAAATGATTTGGTTCAGAAAGCAAGTATATTCACAAATATTCCAAGATAAGAAACGATATTTTATGTATCAAATAAAAAACATTATTTACGGTGAAGCAAATATTTTCCAGGAGCTTTAATATTATAAAAGTCAGCAACAAATCAAGTAATCCAATTTAAAAAAGGGGTACAGAGCTAAACAGAGAATTCTCAATAGAGAAATATTGAATGGCAAAGAAACAAAGAAATATTCAATGTTCTTAGTCATCAGGGAAATGCAAATCAAAATGACCCTGAGATTTCACCTTCCATCCATCAGAATGGCTAAAATCAAAATCTCAAGTGACAAGACATGCTGGAGAGGATGTGGAGAAAAAGGAACCCTCCTCCATTGCTGGTGGGAATGTAAACTTTTACAACCACTTTGGAAATCAATCTCATGCTTTTTCAGAAAATTGGGAATAATAGTACCTCAGGATCCAGCTATACTACTTCTAGGCATGTATCCCAAAGATGTTCAAGTATACAACAAGGACATTTGCTCAGTCATGTACATAGCAGCTTCATTCATAATAGTCAGATTTTGGAAACAATTCTGATGTCCCTCAACTGAGGAATGGATACAGAAACTGTGGTACATTTAAACAATGGAATACTATTCAGCAATTAAAAACAAGGAAATCATGAAATTTGCAGCCAAATGGATGGACCTAGAATCATTCTGAGTGAGGTATCCCAGAAGCAGAAAGACAGAGAGGTACATTCTCAATTATAAGTTGATATTAGACATATAATATAGGATAAACATATTAAAATCTGTACACCTAGAGAAGCTAAGCAAGAAAGAGGACCCTGGGTAAGATGCTCAACCCTCATTCAGAAAGGCAAACAGGATAGACATCAAAAGAGGAAGAAAATATGGAACAGGACAGAATCCTACCACAGAGGGCCTCTGAAATACTCGACTGGTCAAGGTATCAAAGTAGATGCTGAGACACATAACCAAACTTTGGGCAGAGTGCAGGGAATCTTATGAAAGAAGGGGAAGATGGAGGTGACAGGAGCTCCACAAGGAGAGTAACAGAACAAAAAACCTGAGCCCGGTGGTCTTTTGTGAGGCTGATACTCCAACAATGTATATAACCTAGAACCCCTAAACTTAATGGCTGGCTCTTTGATCACCTAACCTTGAGGGTGGGGGCAGCTTTAACAGTCCACAGAGGAAGACAATGCAGCCAGTCCTGATGAGACCTGATAGGCTAGGGTCAGATGGGGAGGAGGTCAGTGGACTGGCTGAGAGGCATAGGGGAAAGAGTGAGGGAGAGTGGGATTAGGATGGCACAAGGGAAGGGGGTACATCTGAGATACAAAGTGAATAAATTGTAATAAATTAAAATTAATATTAAAAATATAAAAAAAATCAAATGGAGCATATTTTATTTGACCTTTAAATACTGAATGAAATTCTAAAGAAGCACTAGGGAACATTAAGATATATAACATTCTGTAACGATATATAATATAATAATATAATATATATGTGGTTACATATATGCAATAGTATAAATTATTTATAAAACTGAATTCACATACTGAATAATGATTTTGACCTTAAGCATTAGTAAGTTAACATAAAAAAGTGATCGAGCTTGAACAAGGCTTTGTGCTCTAATAAAAAAAAGAAATACATTGGAACATAAGCAAGGATGAATATTCGAGAACATACATTGTGCTTTAGTGCACATAATTGAAGTGCACTAAGATGATTCCTATAATGGATGTCAGAATTAATAGGTATGGTCTGCGTGGGAGAGAATAAAAGGAAAGAAGGGTGGCAATTTGTGCCAAAAACATTTACTAAGCAACTGGGGGTCTTTTAGGAATGTGCAAAAGGAGAAAATCCTCAGAGTGAGAAGTCAGCTCTCCTTAGATTGTATTGAGTTTAATTCCTGTATTTTGTCAAAGACCATTGTTTTTCTAGAGCTACTTTCATTTTTCTTCTTACTTCTCTGCTATTTATAAATAGAATAGAATAGAATAGAGTACTCATGTAGAATATTCAACACTAACTCTTATTTTTAATATGTGAAGGCACTCCTACTTAGAAACAGGGTGTTTAGAGATTACTTTTTCATTCAGTTTCATTTCTAATTCATACTAAACATTAGCTGTGTTAATTAGGTCAGAAGTAAGAAGTAAGTTCGTTTAGTGCTTTACCACTTATCATTAAATACTCAATTTTCTTCCTTCAATAAATTGGTTTCATAGTCCTTTAATTGACATCATTGATGGGTCTGCTTCTGCTCATGCATTTTTTATGACAGAGGTATCTTAGCTTTTAATTGTTCCATAAAAATGCCTTTCTCTTTACAGATACCAAGTTTTCGTACCATTGTGAAAGTCTCGGTACATAACCCCTTCTCTTATTACCGACTCCCTCTGCTTTCTCTGATCTCATAGAATTAATGTCTAGAACACTTATTAGTTGTTAAGTTGTGTCTTAAGAAGTGACAGACAGATGTTGAGTATCATGAGCTGAGGACTTAAGACAGGAAGAGAAAATGAGAGAAGAAAGCAAGGAGCTGGATGAAAGGTGAAGAAAGGAAAAACAAGGGAGAGAAATGAGAGGGAAGAAAATTTCAAAATTCAGTGTGTTCTGAAGAAAGATTTCACTGTAGCTGTCAATGTCAAAATTAGCTCCTAACTAGCTTTAACATCCAGTTTTTCTCAAGTTTCATTTGCTTTATAGAATAGCACCTAGCACCTAAGTCTGCTTACTGGACATTCACTTAATTTTTAAGTGAAAAAACAATGAATAAATGGACTGATTCTTCCAAGATGTTTAAAAACAAAATAGTGTCATTCAACATAATTTAATGTGATATCAAGTCAATTCTTTTTGGAAACTTAATTTCTCAGTGGGTCATTTGTTGAGTATTTACCATAGATTCCCGAGCATTAAAGCTTAAACAAATTTTCATCCAATCCCATTAATCTACAGAAACACACAGGTCTAGTAATGAGAAATAGGTGAGTTTGCATCGTTCAAATGCAATCAAATCTAGTTAGGAAAAGGTATTTCTAATAAATCAACACATTATTACTAAGATTGTGTGTGTGTTGTGTTCTTATGTGTGTGAATTGTTCTGGCACTAGGACATGAATCAGGAAATTTACTATCAGATATTTCATCCTTTAATCCCCAAACAACACAAGGATGTGCTGGAGAAGAATTAGGCGATCAGAGGTAGCTCTAATGTTCCCATGGCTTATTCAAGCATAATTTTTTGTTTCCCAGAAGTTCAGTAAACTGTGGGCAGAGAGGGAAGAATAAAACAATCATCAATTAGATGTAGTTGATGAATTTAAAATATAAAATATTCATCAATTAGATGCTGAGAAATTTAAAACTCAGTGGCTAAGTATGAAGTTCCTTTTTCATTTGACTGACACTCTCCCAATTTGATCTGCAATAAGCTTTTGCAAATGTTTAGTAAGTAATAAAAATGTGCTTCCCAGATACAGGGCATCGCGACTTTGGCTCAGTACCGCACTACTCATCCTACCCATGATCTAGGAAGACAAGCCCATCTTCTTAAACGCCAAAGCCAGATCAAAAAGTGTATTTGCCGATTACGTAACCCTCTTTCTGGAAGGGTTGTTCTTTGAGCTGTAATGTGTCCTTCTGCACACTAACCACCAATGTTTCCTGATTAAAGGAAGCTACCAGATACGCTGCTGGCAGACTATTATCATGTCTTCTGGATCACCACCAACATGTAGGCCCTTAGATTAACCCTCCTCAGAAGAATGCTTTGCCCTTTTGCCAGCTCAGAACTCCCAAATTTCTAACAGCGTTAAGGTGACCACCGAGATGGGAAAATGAGAGAGCAGGGTTAGATCTCAAGTAGTCCAAAACTATTTAAAAGACTCGGGTGTCTCTTCTAAAGTTATGTATGCATGCATAAAATCCACAATTAAAAGTACTGTCGTCTGATGAGAACTGATAGACTAAGATCAGAAAGAAGGAGAGGAGGACCTCCCCTATCAGGACTTGGGGAGGGGCATGCATGCAGAAAGGGGAGGGAGGGTGGGATAGGGAGGGGAGGAGGGAGGGGCTTATGGGGGGATACAAAATGAATAAAGTGTAATTAATAAAAGTTAAATAAAAAATTTTAAAAAAGTACTGTCGCACTCTCCAGTGCTACGGTCTACATATTTTTGTTTTGAATATCGGACTGTTTCTAAATCTGCTATCTTCTTTGCTTTTCCTTGGTAACTTTTGAAATATTTGCATGTGCTTATAGTATGGCATGCTAACTTTATTTTTGGTACATGACTTATATTTGCATTTATTTTCATGTATATTCTTTAAGAATTGCATTAACTTTTCTATGTGTTCTTTAACTTACCAGTTTACTTTCAAATAATTATACCACGTATAGGTAAGGCTCTTCTCATAACACAGACTCCTCTGTTCTTTTTGCTATTGCTATAAGTTACTTAAATCTACACATGCTATAATCCATATAGGATATTTCATTATTTTGCTTTAATTTTTTATTTTAAATTAATTTTCAGCTTACTGAACTACTGTAAACATAGATTTCTTATATATTTCTTTTTGTTTCCCTTAATGCTAAAATCCCATAAAACATAGCAGAATTTTCAACTTAACGTTTGCATGATTCTATGAATAAAACCAAAAACCCAATCAGAATTCTAACAGCTTCAGCAATATTCAAACAGGAATACTTTCAGACAACATACTGCCATTCATTCCTTTTGTAGATAAAACTATTTACTTGAGTTAATTCTTTTTTTCCTCCCTAAACAGCTTCTTTGATCACTTCTTATAGCAAAATCCTGCTATTGACAAAAGTTTTTAGATTTTATTTGTGGGAAACTTTTTCAGAATGTCTGTTTTATTGTCTTTAAATGTATATGTGTGTGGTGTGTGACATGCAGGCTCGTGTGTGTGTGTCTGTTCACATGAGTGTGGGCACATAACTGCACATGTATACACATCAATGCCCAAGCGTGTGAAGGCCCCAGTGAGGCAGTAGCTCTCACTGCACTCAAAGACTGCTGGTCTAATCTGATCTCTTGAGGATCCCCCAATCCTAGGACTATAGGCAGCTGAAACTTCAGACAGCTTAGAATTTTATACATGTATACAATCAAATGCGATCATGTACATCTCCATTCTACATTTGCTTTCTCCAGCTCCGCTGTGTACTCTCAACACCTCCTCACACCTTGTCTTCCCCTTTTTTTGGTAACATACTAAATCCCATTTTACACAGGCTCTGGGGATCCAAACTCTAGAGACCATACCCACAGGTCTCTTATTTCTGAGCTGTTTCTCCAGACCTTTTAAATTTTAGTTTAAAAAAAAAATATTTTCAATAGATGTAGAATATTAGGCTTACCTATTTCTATTTTAGGCCTTGTAAGCTATCATTCAATTTTCTCCAACTTTCCTTTCCTTTTTTTTTTAAACTTTTTTTTCTTTTTTGCCTCTCCTTTCTTTTCTTCCTTACTCTCTTTCTCTTTTTCTTTTTTGAATTATTTTGGACATTCTTTCCTTATCATTATTATCTGTCTTTTTTTTTTCTGGATGATTTGAAGTTCTCTTTCTGTGAGTCTCTGCTTCTCAGCATTTTAACAATGATATTTTGGTATGATTCCCTTTGCTTATCTTTAAGCAATGTGTGATTATGTAAAATTAACAATGTAAAGAATTCAGAGTTTGGAACATATTGACATTATTTTCTCAAATGGGTATTTTTTTTTCCTAGAATCTTCTAGGAAGATTCTCTCTAGACTTAAAATAAAGTGATAACTTTTCTCGTGAGTCATTGAAACTCTACATTAAAAAACTGTCGGGGGGGCAAGATGGCGGCGCCGGGAGGACTCTCATTCTGAGGAGCAGCACAGCAGGATTGGCACAGCGACCAGCAATCAGAACTCGCGCCATAAAACACAAGTGATTGTGTTTCACAGGTGAGAGGATACCCCACGGTGGGGGATTCAATCAGCTTTAACTCACCCGGCTAAACCTCGGAAGAGATCTCGGTTCCACCAGGTGCTTGGTCGCCAGCCCAGAGCTACACGCCAGCGCAATCTGGTCACGGACCCAGACTGAACTGTGGGCCCAAAACACCATAGACTGGATTTCCCAGTTGAGAGATAACCCCACGGAGCAGGAAACAATTGGGACCGACCTCAGGTCACCTAGACATCCCCTGGAAAAGACTCGGGTTCTACGGGTGCCCCAAGAGCCAGCCCGGACCCAGAGCCAGGACACAGGCGCCTGCACGGAGCCCTGCCTGCGCGCGTGATTCGCCTCCTCAGATACAGCTGTGGGCACAAGGGCACCAGGCAGCAGAGACTGCATTTCACTGCCAGGTGCAAACCCACAGGGAGGGAAACGGCTCTGATCTCAGAGCACTCAGCCGACACAACCACCCAGAAATGGTCTAGAGAAAAGTACCCAGTTTAGGCAGCAGCCAAGGCTCCTAATGGCCAGAAAGGCGAAGCCACAAGCGGGCATCTGTGACTGTGGGTTCTACTCCCCACCCCAGACAGAACAGCGGTCCCCAAAGCAAAGACTGCATGTCTCTGGCAGGAGGAAACCCCCAGCAGAGGAGGACATCTGCTCTAACGCTTAGGACACCCAGCACCAAAACACTTCCTGGACTCACACAAACTCTAGTGCAGGCAGGCGCACTGTGCTCTGCCGCCATTATTGAGTTCCCCTAGGGCACTGGGACACACAGCTGCATCCTCAGACTTAAAAAAGCCAGAGAGCCATTACAGCAGCCCTCAGATACTGTGCCAAGGATCAACCAGTTATCCCTAGCTAGACTGTCAAAACTGTGGGAATCCTGGGTCCTTCAAGAGGGCTGCACCCACAGCGTCTGGACCAGAGCAGTGCCTGCAGCTGCCATCATAGAGAGGAACACACAGCTTCTGGTCCAGAGTGAGGCACCCAGCCTCCAGACCAGAGCAGTGCCCCAGGCACCAACTCAACCTAGGTGCACATTCTCCAGGTCCAGAGTGGAGCAATCAGCCTCTGGCCCAGAGACTTGCTGAGTGCACCTCTCACTTTCCCAGACAGAACTGTGCACCCAGGATAACAGACTGAGTTTCCCTGTTGGGAGAAAACCCCACAGCTAGGGAATCAGCAGGATCTTCAAGAGGACTGTACATGGAAATTTAGTGAGCAGCAGCACACTAAATTTATAACAAGAAACCCAGCAGTGGGGCAGCTGTCTTGAGAAATTCTATGGGTAAGAGGAGATCCCCCCTCCCTAACATAGACCACAGCTACTACTCAGGGCTATAAACCTGAGGTGAGCAGTGGCAACTCCTGAGAAACACTGGCCATACAGTGACCATAACCAAAAAGCAGAGAAGGACTCCTTCAGGAAAAATCATCTTCTGGCCAAGGGGATACTCCCTACCTCAGGACTCCAGGAAGCACAGAAACAAACAGCCAACACCTAAATAAGCCCAATGGGTAGAGGTCAGCATAAAAGCTCAACCAACAAAAGACAGAGCAATATGGCATCTCCAGAACCCAGCCATCCAGGGGCAAACAGCCCTGAACAATGCAGCATAATAGAAAATCAAGAAGATGACCTTACATCTATGTTGATCAAGAGGATAATAGAGGAAACAAATAAAATACGTAAAGAATTAGAGGAAGATAAAACCAAAGAGATCATGGCTATCCGTAAAGAAATGGAGGAAGATAAAGACAAGCAGATTAGGGCCATCCGTGAAGAAATACCAGAAGATGCAGCCAAACAGCTTGTGGCCTTCAGAGAAGAAATAATTAAATCACTGAAAGAAATCAAAGATACAGAGTTGAAGGAACTAAAAGAAAAAGAGGAAAATACAAGCATACAGGTGAAGGAAGTAGACAAAACAACTCAAGACCTGAAGATAGAACTAGAAAAATTAAAGAAAACACAAATGGAGGAAATAATGGAGAGGAAGAATTTAGGGAAGAAAACAGGAACTACAGAGGTAAGCATAACCAACAGAATACAAGAAATGGAAGAAAGAATCTCAGGTGTAGAAGATACAATGGAAGAAATCGATGTATCTGTCAAAGAAAATGTTAAATCCAAAAAATTCCTGACACAGACCGTCCAAGAAATCCAAGACAATATGAAAAGACAAAACCTAAGAATAATAGGAATAGAGGAAAAAGAAGACTCCCTTCTCCAAGGCCCAGAAAATATTTTCAACAAAATCATTGAAGAAAATTTCCCCAAGTTAAAGGAGAAGCCAATAAGGATACATGAGGCCTACAGAACACCCAACAAATTTGACCAGAAAAGAAAATCCTCCCGCCACATAATAATCAAAACAGTAAGTATACAGAACAAAGAAAAAATACGAAAAGCTGCAAGGGAAAAAGGCTAAGTAACATATAATGGCAAACCCATTAGAATCACACCTGACTTTTCAACAGAAACTATGAAAGCCAGAAGGGCCTGGACAGATATCATGCAGACCCTAAGAAAAAACAGATGTCAACCCAGGCTACTATACCCTGCAAAACTCTCAGTCCTCATAGATGGAGAAAACAAGATATTCAATGACAAAAACAAATTTCAACAATACCTACACACAAATCCAGCATTACAGAAGACACTGGAATGGAAAATACAACCCAAGAAAATTAGCTTCTGTCAAGAAAACACAGGAAATAATTAACCTTAATACAGCAAAACAAAAAGCAACCAAGCACACAACCTTATGAACACAGCCAACATCAAAATCAAAGGATCTAACAGCCACTGGTCATTAATTTCTCTCAACATCAATGGACTCAACTCTTCAGTAAAAAGACACAGATTAACAGAATGGATACGTAAACAAAACCCAGCAGTCTGTTGCATACAAGAAACACACCTAAGACACAAAGATAGACATTACCTGAGGGTAAAAGGTTGGAAGATGACTTTCCAAGCAAACAGAACCAAAAAACAAGCAGGAATAGCCATTCTAATATCTGATAAAATAGACTTTCAACCAAAATTAATAAAAAGAGATGAGGAAGGACACTTCATACTCATCAAGGGAAAATTCCACCAGGAAGACATCACTATCCTGATCATCTATGCCCCAAATAAAAGAGCACCCACATTTGTAAAAGAAACATTGATAAAATTTAAACCACATATAGATCCCCACACATTAATAGTGGGAGACTTCAACACCCCACTCTCAACAAAGGACAGGTCAACAAAACAGAAATTAAACAAAGAAACAATATCTCTGACAGAGGTCATGAATCAAATGGACCTCACAGACATCTACAGAACTTTACACCCAAACACAAAAGAATTTACCTTGTTCTCAGCACCTCATGGAACCTTCTCCAAAATAGACCATATAGTTGGTCACAAAGCAAGCCTCAACAGATACAAGAAGACTGAAATAATCCCTTGTATCCTGTCTGATCACCATGGAATAAAGCTGGACTTCAACAACAACAGAAATAGCAAAAAGCCTACACACACATGGAAACTGAACAACTTGTTACTAAATGACAGCTGGGTCAGGGAAGAAATAAAGAAAGAAATTAACGCCTTTCTAGAACTCAATGAAAATGAAGACACAACATACCCTAACTTGTGGGACACAATGAAAGCAGTGCTAAGAGGAAAGTTCATAGCACTAAGTGCCTTCAAAAAGAAATTCGAGACAGCTCATTCAAGCAACTTAATGGCCCACTTAAAAACCCTAGAAAAAGAAGAAGCAGACACACCAAAAAGGAGTAGACGGCTGGAAATAATCAAACTCAGGGCTGAAATCAATCAATTAGAAACAAATAAAACAATTCAAAGAATCAATGAAACCAAGAGCTGGTTCTTTGAGAAAATCAACAAGATCGACAAACCATTAGCCAAGCTAACTAAAAGGCAGAGAGACACCACCCAAATCAACAAAATCAGAAATGAAAAGGGGGACATAACTACAGACACTGAGGAAATCCAAACAATCATTAGGACTTACTTCAAAAGTCTATATGCCACAAAATTTGAAAATCTAAATGAAATGGACAATTTTCTTGATCGATTTGACTCACCAAAGCTGAATCAGGACCAGGTAAATCAATTAAATAGTCCTATATCCCCCAAAGATATAGAAGCAGTAATCAAAATCTCCCATCCAAAAAAAGCCCAGGACCAGATGGCTTCAGCACAGAATTTTACCAAACCTTCAAAGAAGAGCTAACTCCAATTCTCTTCAAACTATTCCACAAAATAGAAACAGAAGAAACATTACCAAACTCATTCTATGAAGCCACAATCACCTTGGTACCTAAACCTCACAAAGACTCAACAAAGAAAGAGAATTTCAGGCCAATCTCCCTTATGAACATTGATGCAAAAATACTCAACAAAATACTTGCAAACTGGATCCAAGAACACATCAAAGATATTATCCACTATGACCAAGTAGGCTTCATCCCAGGTATGCAGGGGTGGTTCAATATATGGAAATCCATCAATGTGATCCACCATATTAACAAACTGAAAGAAAAAAGCCACATGATAATCTCCCTAGATGCTGAAAAAGCATTTGACAAAATCCAACACCCATTCATGTTTAAAGTACTGGAGAGATCAGGGATACAAGACACATATCTAATCATAGTAAAGGTGATATACAGCAAGTCTATAGCCAACATCAAACTGAACGGAGAGAAACTTAAAGCAATCCCACTGAAATCAGGGACCAAACAAAGCTGCCCACTCTCTCCATATCTCTTCAACATAGTGCTGGAAGTCCTTGCTAGAGCAATAAGACACTTGAAGGAGATCAAGGGGATACAGATTGGAAAGGAAGAAGTCAAATTTTCACTATTTGCAGATGATATGATAGTATATATGAGTGACCCCAAAAACACTACCAGGGAACTCCTACAGCTGATAAACACCTTCAGCAAAGTGGCCGGATACAAAATTACCTCAAAAAAATCAGTAGCACTCCTGTATACAAAAGACAAAAGGACTGGGAAAGAAATTAGAGAAACAACACCATTCACAATAGCCACAAATGACATAAAGTACCTTGGTGTAACCCTAACCAAGCAAGTCAAAGACTTGTATGAAAAAAATTTTAAGTCTCTGAAGAAAGAATTAGAGGAAGATATGAGAAGATGGAAAGATCTCCTATGCTCATGGCTTGGCTGGATTAACATAGTAAAAATGGCCATCTTACCAAAAGCAATCTACAGATTTAATGCAATTCCCATCAAATTGCCAACACAATTCTTTTCAGACCTGGAAAGAAAAATTCTCAACTTCGTATGGAATAACAAGAAACTGAGAATTGCTAAAACAATCCTCTACAATAAAAGATCTTCTGGAGGTATCTCCATCCCTGATCTCAAGCTGTGCTCTAGAGCAACAGTTATTAAAACTGCATGGTACTGGCATAGAAACAGAATGGTGGATCAATGGAATCGAACAGAAGACCCAGAAATAAACCCATACACTTATGGACACCTGATTTTTGACAAAGATGCCAAAACCATACAATGGAAAAAAGATAGCATCTTCAACAAATGGTGCTGGTCCAACTGAATGTCTACATGTAGAAAAATAAAAATAGATCCATACTTATCACCCTGCACAAAACTGAAGTCCAAGTGGATCAAAGACCTCAACATAAAACCAGACATATTAAATCGGCTAGAAAAAAAAAGTGGGGAATACCCTAGAACTCATTGGTGCAGGAGAAAACTTCCTGAACAGAACACCAACAGCACAGGCTCTAAGAGCAACAATCAATAAATGGGACCTCATGAAATTGAAAAGCTTCTGTAAAGCAAAGGACACCGTCATCAAAATAAATCGACTGCCTACAGATTGGGAAAGAATCATCACCAACCCTTTACCTGACAGAGGACACATATCCAATACATATAAAGAACTAAACAAGCTGAAAAGCAACAAACCAAGTAATCCACTTAAAAAATGGGGAACAGAGCTAAAGAGAGAATTCTCTGTAGAGGAATATCGAATGGCAGAGAAGCACTTAAATGCTCAACATCATTAGCCATTAGGGAAATGCAAATCAAAACAACCCTGAGATTTTACCTTACACCCATCAGAATGGCCAAGATGAAAAACTCAAGGGACAACACATGCTGGAGAGGTTGTGGAGAAAGGGGAACCCTTCTCCACTGCTGGTGGGAATGTAAACTTGTACAACCACTCTGGAAATCAATCTGGCACTTTCTCAGACAACTAGGAATAGCGCTTCCTCAAGATCCAGCCATACGACTTCTAGGCATATACCCAAAAGAGGCTCAAGTACACAAAAAGGATATTTGCTCAACCATGTTTGTAGCAGCTTTATTTGTAATAGCCAGAAGCTGGAAACAACCCAGATGCCCCTCAACTGAAGAATGGATGCAGAAACTGTGGTACATCTATACAATGGAGTATTATTCAGCAATGAAAAATAAGGAAATCATGAAATTTGCAGGTAAATGGTGGGACCTGGAAAGGATCATCCTGAGTGAGTTGTCCCAGAAGCAAAAAGACACGCATGGTATATACTCACTCATATAAACATACAACATAGAATAAACCCACTAAAATCTGTACATCTAAACAAACTAAGCAAAAGAGAGGACCCTAACTAAAATGTTCAATCCCCATCCTGAAAGGCAAAGAGGATGGGCATCAGAAGAAAAAGAAAATAGGAAACAACCTCGGAACCTGCTACAGAGGGCCTCTGAAAGCCAGAAGAAAACAGGAAACAACCTTGGAACCTGCCACAGAGTGCCTCTGAAAGATTCTGCAGTATATACTGTCAAAGCAGATGCTGAGCCTGATGGCCAACTGAGGGGCAGAGTGAATGGAATTTTATGTAAGAAGTGGGAAATAGTAAGAACTGGAGGGGACAGGAACTCCACAAGGAGAGCAACAGAACAAGATAATTTGAACACAGGGCACTTCCCAGAGACTTTTACTCCAACCAAGGACTAATGGTGGAGATGACCTGGAACCCCTGCACAGGTGTAGCCCATGTCAGTTCAGTGTCCAAGTGGGTTCCATAGTAATGGGTAGAGGGACTGCCTCTGACATAATCTGATAGGCCTGCTCGTTGATCACCTCCCCCTGAGGGGGGAGCAGCCTTACCAGGCCATGGTAGAGGACAATGCAGCCACTTTTGATGAGAACTGATAGACTAAGATCAGAAAGGAGAGGAGAACCTCCCCTATCAGTGGACTTGGGGAGTGGCATGCATGCAGAAAGGGAAGGGAGGGTGGGATTGGGAGGGGTGGAGGGAGGGGCTTATGGGGGGATACAAAATGAATAAAGTGTAATTAATAAAAAATTTAAAAAAAGAAAAGAAAAAAATAAATAAATTATTTAATTCAAAAAAGAAATTATAAAACTTATAAAAATTCTGAGGAGCATTATTTTTTTCCGGTAGACTGTAAAGACTTATAATTGGTTCCTGCTTCTCTAACTTGAAATATGTAATCATAATATATTCTGTAAGTGAATAAAAATTACCTAATGCAAAAAAATGTCTACTATTTGAAGATTTTTCTTACTAGCTCTTCAAGGTCATTAAAAAGATGTTCACGATGTGCAATTAGCCTATATCACCATTCAATATAATTTTAATTTTAAGTACTCTTATAGCCATATTTGGAAACTGTGTGTAAATGTGTGTATTTATACATAAATATATGTATTTAGTTTCCCTCCATTTTGTTAATGCTTCCCTTTAAATTCTAACATTTTATTCCACTATCTCATATGGATCTGATTTTACCTACAGGTAGATAAGGATAAGAGTTCCTGTGTTTTCATGTTTTTTTTTTAATATCAAGTGATTTTATTTGATACTGTATACTGGGAACATTTTATTGTTGACTATTGGAGTTTGTTGACTCTTAAAGAGTTTAATATTTGTTTTGGCTGTTAATGCGGTATATAAATGTTCATTAATTTGTTTAAAACATGTAGACATGCTTAAAATAACCTTTAGTCTAGTGGTAGTTTGATCCTAGTGCCTAGGAGTGGTCTACTCTGTCATATTTAATTTCTTATAATTTATCTTGAATTCTATTTATTTCAATGGGAACTTGGTTTATTCATACTCTAGTTTCCTCCCATTTACCCCGTCACTTAATTTTGTCCTGTGCATTTGCACATTAATATTCAACCACTGAGTTCGGTAACCCAAAGCAGATTTCTGAAGACCTTTCTTTCCATAGTGCTCTTGGCTCTGAATCTAGATCCCACAAAATAAGTCTTCTCCATTTCCTAAACCCTTCAACCCACTTTGACTGCTTGCTTTACTTGTTCAGAAAAAAAAGCACTCATTTGTTTCACTCTCTTACATATCTAAATTCTTTATTGTATTTATATATATTATGGAATTCTTAAGTGTTGTCATTCCACCTTTATGGAAGGTTTTGTATTCATGGTGAAGAGCTTATTTTGATATGTTATGGCATCATAGGCTAAAGCAGAAGACTACTGGGCACTGTGTGTATGTGTGTTCATAAATTCCTGGGTATGACCATCAGTGACGTCAGAGGATAATGTATAGTGTCTGTCCTCAGGAAACTTTGACCTACATTTTGAGGGTGTTGCCTCTCTTTGGTTGGCCTGGAACTTTGTCATATAGGCTAGGTTATCTAGTTTATGAGTTTCCCAAGGATTTGCTTTTTTCTGCCTCACATCTTGTCATTGCTTTCTTGATAGTTGTGAAGGGGCTACACTGAGTGAGACACCTTCTTAGCTTCCTTAAATAAATTCATAATGGAAAATCAGTCAATATTTTTTAAGTGCTGTACTCTCTGCTTTATAGAAAGCAAACATTTGGTGATCAAGGTGGATGGAAAGATATACTCTCACATATTTGTTAAAGCATTGTAAGAATGTGATAATGAATATTTTGGCTGGAATTATATTGGTGTATTTTATAGGAAATAATTGGCTGAAATTTTTGTGTTGATGATAGAAGGGAAGGTCCATTACTCCTGACTTTTGTGTTGTCAAAAATAGCAGAAGATAAATTAAGAAAAATAATATCAAGAATTATTTCTAAGGCTGTTTCTAAAAATGATCATCTGGTTCGTTAGGGATAGAGTAGTAAGAATCAGCTTAAAGGGATTTAGGAGAATCAAGAGCTCTCTTTTGAACAATTTAGCTTTCTTAAGAATGTAAGAATTCTTAAGTAGACAAGGAAGTTAGAGATTCTGAGGCCAAAACTTTGTGAATGTAAGAAGTTAATAGTTTAGAAGGCTTTAGTTTAATAACATTCACTGTGAAATTTTAAGCAAAGCATAAAGTGTTCTGTGTTTTCCAATATGTTCTCAAATCTTTGTTTTCAAGAAGCATCTTGTGGAACCAATGATCTATGGGATATATTTTAGCAACTTTGCTCTGGGTAATACAGAAGCCAGTGACTAACTGGGGGTAGGTAGTCACACAGACTAAAATAGTTTATAAAGGTTATTTTGGCAGGGGCATGCTTTGAAGAGAAGGAGCCTGGAGGCCCAGGGAACAGATGGGAGCCTGTTGATATCAGCACTTAAACAGTTGGGGATGAGAGTCCAGATGAAGGATGACAGTGGGAATCAAAATGAATATGTAGATTCAAGGGAGTGTGAAGGACAAAAAAAATCACAAATCATCTTTCATTCTAAAGATATATGTGATAAGACGGTTAAGTGAAAAAATTCAGTGTAGGTGAATATATATCTCTATTTCTCTATATCTTTATATCTCTATGTATCTATATTCAGTATAGGTGAGTATGTATCTTTATATATCTATAGATATATATCTCTAGCTATCTATAGACATAGACGTAGACAGATACAGATATATTTATATGTCCAAGACCACAATTGCGTGGCTGATAATAGAATAGGAAAATTTATATTCAATTCATTTTAAGGACTATATTAGTACCTCTATGGTGTTTATTCTCTTGTAAGCTCTGAGTTTTATTTCTATTGCTGTGATAAAACATTCTTATTAGAATCAGTTTTGTCACCTACACAGAGGCTCACATCTACCTATAACTCTAGCACCAGACTGTTTCAGGTCTCTGTAGGTTCATGAATACACATAGTATGCATAAAAATGAATACAGTCACACACACACACACACACACACACACACACACACACACTAGAAATGTGTAATGCAAAATAAGCACACATAAACCAATTAGTCTTCTTTAATGGGAATTGCCTAAGTTAATTATAATATTACCAGATCCTTAAAAAGGAATTTTATATAAAATTTATGACCCATAAAATACTATCGTATAATGTATAATTGTATTCATGATATTGGTGGCTATGATATATTTTCATAATTACAGTCAGAATAAAAATCCCTCTTCCACACTGTTTTATTCCTGAAACCTAAGGCTGATAAAATTAGACTAACTTTTGAAAACAAATTAATAGGAAAAATGAAGAATACAGCCCTAATATCAGAGACTCATTCTTCTTTCCATTGTTTACTATAACATTAAAAGACAACAGTGATTTAATGCTTCACAAAGTAGGCGATTTTTATGTAGTAACCAAATACATATTGTTAATATATGCTCATTAATAATACTTATTAATATGTGCTCGGTTAACTCAGTTTTGAAGGCTAAATATCTATTTAGTAGGTGTATCACTTGGTCTTGAGAAGGACTAGATTGGAGATGGCCTCATAACAGCAGAAAATTCAGGAAAGTGCCAAATGGGAAGACTAGAGCCCATTTAGATTCATGGAAGAGGTTTGCTCTTTTGTTTTTTTTTTTTTAATTTCTTATTAATTACACTTTATTCATTTTGTATCCCCCCATAAGCCACTCCCTCCTCCCCTTCCGATCCCACCCTCCCTCCCCTTTCTGCATGCATGCCACTCCCCAAGTCCACTGATAGGAGAGATTCTCCTCTCCTTTCTGATCTTAGTCTATCAGTTCTCATCAAAAGTGAAGTGGGAAATAGTAAAAACTGGAGGGGACGGGAACTCCACAAGGAGAGCAACAGAACAAGATAATTTGAACACAGGGAACTTCCCAGAGACTCATACTCCAACCAAGGACTATTCGTGGAGATAACCTAGAACCCTTGCACAGATGTAGCCCATGGCAGTTCAGTGTCCAAGTGGGTTACATAGTAATGGGAAGAGGGACTGCCTCTGACATAATCTGATAGGCCTGCTCGTTGATCACCTCCCCCTGACGGGGGAGCAGCCTTACCAGGCCACAGTAGAGGACAATGCTTTTTTTGTTTTTAATAACAATTTGTTTTCTTTTTATAATTTTTTATTTTTATATTAATTACAGCTTATTTATTTTGTATCCTAGCTGTTGCCCCCTTCCTGATTCCCTCCCAATCCCATCTTCCCTCCCTCATCTCCTTCCTGCCTCTCTCTAAGTCCACTGATAGGGGAGGTCCTCCTCCCCTTCCGTCTGACCCTACTTTATCAGGTTTCATCAGGACTGGCTGCAATGTCCTCCTCTGTGGCCTAGCAAGAATGATTCTCCCTCTGCGGTGGGGGAGGTCAAAGAGCCCAACACTGAATTCATGTCAGAAATAGTCTCTGTTCCCTTACTAGGGAAACCCACTTGGATGCTGAGCTGCCATGGGCTATGTCTGAGCAGCGGTTCTAGGTTATATCCATGCATGGTCCTTGGTTGGAGAACCAGCCTCAGAAAAGACCCCTGTGCCCACATATATTTGGTCCTTGTGGCACTCCTGTCCTCTCCAGGTCTTACTAATTCCCCCTTTTTTCATATGATTCCCTGCATGCTGCCCAAGGCTTGGTTATGAGTCTCAGCATCTGCTTTGCTAGGTAGAGTCTTTCAGAAGCCCTCTATGGAAGGTTCCTGTACTGTTTCTTGTTTTCCCCTATTCCAATGTCCATCCCATTTTTCTTTCTAAGTGAGGATTGAACATCTTACCCCAGAACCTCTTCTTGTTTAGCTTTTTAGGTGTACAGATTTATGTTTGTTCTATCTTATAGGTCTACTATCCACTTATAAGTGAGTATATACCATGTGTGCCTTTTTGCTTCTGGGATACCTCACTGAGGATGATCTTTTCTAGATCCCACTATTTGCCTGAAAATTTCATGATTTCCTTGTTTTTAATTGCTGAGTAGTATTCCATTGTGTAAATGTACCACAGTTTTTGTATCTATTCTTCCGTTGAGGGACATCTGGATTGTTTCCAGGTTCTGGCTATTACGAAAAAAGCTGCTATAAACATGGTTGAGCAAATGTCCTTGTTGTGTACTTGAGCTTCTTTGCCTAGGAGTGGTATAGCCAGATCTTGAGGAAGCGCTATTCCTAATTGTCTGAGAAAGCACCAGATTGATTTACAGAGTGGTTGTACATGTTTACAGTCCCACCAGCAATGGAGGAGGGTTCCCTTTTCTCCACAACCTCTCCAGCATGTGCTGTCCCTTGAGTTTTTGATCTTACCCATTCTGATGGGTGTATGATGAAATCTCAGGATCATTTTGATTTGCATCTCTCTGGTGGCTAAGGACGTTGAGCAGTTCTTTAACTGTTTATCTGACATTCGATGATATTCCTCTACTGAGAATTCTCTATAGTGCTCTGTACCCCATTTTTTAATTGGGTCACTTGATTTGTTGCTTTTTAACTTCTTGAGTTCTTTATATATTCTGGATATCAGCCCTCTGTCAGATATAGGGTTGGTGAAGATTCTTTCCCAGTCTGTAGGCTATTTTGTTCTGACGACAGTTTCTTTTGTTTTATAGAAGCTGTTCAGTTTCATGAAGAACAACAAAATAAGTCTAATTTGTGTTGTTCATATAGACACTGGAGCATGGTCAAGTTGAGGTGGCCTGCCCCTTACAGAAAAGTCACTTTATCCCTAACACTACTTCTGCCAGTAGCCAACTATTGTGGAGAGATATCTGTTAGCATCCTTATCACCATATTTAAGACTATTCTGTGAAGGTTTCCTTTCTAGCTTATTACTTTTGTGGGTAGACTGAGGTTGGTCACCGAAGCCGTATATGTCCTTTTCAATGGAGAGCACACCTCCATTTCTGTGGGAGTGCAAACTTGTACAGCTACTATGGCAGTCAATATGGCTGTTTTTCAAAAAATTGACAATCAATATATCCCAAGACCCAGCTATATCACTCTGGAGTATATACACAAAGGACACTTGATCCTATCACAAGGACATTTGCTCAGTGTTTATTGTGGCTTTATTCTTAATAGCCAGAAACTAGAAACAACCTAGCTGTCCTTCAAGTGAAGAAATGTTAAAGAAAACATGATTCATTTATAAAACGTTGTCTTAAGTCAGTTTTTAAAAATAAAGACATCATAAAATTTGTAGCCAAATGGATGCAAGTAGAAACGATCATCATGAGTGAAGTAACCCAGATCCAGAAAGACAATTATACTATGTATTCATGTTATCACTAGATATTAGCTGTTAGGTAAAGGATAATCAAGTTACAATCCACAGATACTGAGAGGATAGGTAAAGAAGCGGGCTGTCATGGGGACATGTTGATCTCCCAAGGAAAGGGGAAATAGAATAGATTTAGTGGGCATGATGGGGATGGTTGGGCCAGAAGCTGAAAAGATCAGATAGCTGGGGTATGGGCGAGAGTGTAGAGTGAGAAGATGGGACTGGGGGACATTTGGGCAGTGATGTGGAAATCTAGTTCAGTGAAACCTTCCTGGAATCTATGAGGGTGACCTAATAAGGACTCAGTGCTGGAGTTAGGCGTCTGAACTGGCCATCTCTTCTAGCCAGGCAAGGCTATAGTGGTGGGACTAGGTGTCATTTCATTGAGTTGTTGACTGAGGCTGTGCAGTGGAGATCTCTAAACAAAGCAGGCTGATGCTGCCATAGAGAGTTCCTCTCAGTAAAAAGACAGAGGGGCACACACCATCGCTGAAGACAACATCTGCAGAGCCCACTGAATGTAGAAAGGTCGAGCTGGTCCCTCCCTGCATGGGTCCTTTACTCCTGCATCTAGTCTCTCATACAGGGTGCTCCTCTGCAGGATACAGAATGAAAAATCTGAATACCAACCCAGAGACAGAATCTTTGACCTATAATTTTTCTTGCCTGCAAGATGCGCTGGGACAATGATGACACACAACTGTGGGAGTGATCAGCCAATGTCTGAGTTAACTTGAGGCCCATTCCTCAAGAGAGAGCCCAGGCCAGGGCTCTGCTTGGATATCCAGGAACTGGAGACTGTATAGCCCAGAGGCTTAGGGTAGAAGCAACCATGACTGGCCTTTAAAAGATTAAATGATTACTAATGATATTCTATTATGCACATAGATAGTTTGGTGCTTTTTCCAGTGATCATAAGGGAGGCTTCCTTCAGAGGCACATGGGAGTTTGTACACAGACCAAAAGCCAGACACATGTGGAAAGAGTCTAAATTGGTGGTCTCCATCAGGTTCCTCCTCTTGGAGCTTAGAGAATCCTGTGGAAGTGGAGATAGAAAGATTGTAAGCATCAGAGGGATGGAGGACACAAGGAAAATGTGGCACACTGAATCAACTAAGCAGGGTGTGTATTGGCTCAGAGATAATGAAGCCACAGACATGGGCTTCAACACAAGCTCTTTCCTGTGTATGTTGTAGTTGTTAGCTTGATGTTTTTGTAGACTCCTAACAGTAGGAAGTTGTGTCTTTGTCTGTATGCTTGCTCTAGGGACTCTTTCCCTCTTGTTTTTTGCCTTGTTCAGCCTAGGTGCAAAAGCTTTTGACTTAATTTACTCTATTTTGATTTATTGCGTTTGGTGGTTGTTTCTAGGGGTCTGCTCTTTTCTGGAGAAAGAAAGAAAGGGAGCAGATCTGGGGAAGAGTCAATGTGTGTGTGTGTGTGTGTGTGTGTGTGTGTGTGTGTGTGTGTGTATGACATAGGGATGACACTGGGAGGAGTGGAGGGAGGAAAAACTGTCATTGGGATGAATTCTGTATGAGAACAATCTGTTTTCAATACAAAAAGAAAAACTGTTTAAAAAAATACTTTCTGTGAAAACACATATGCTCAAGACCATATCCAAACCCTAGTAAGAAGGTTCGTGTTTTAATCTCATTGTAAACTTTCAGAGTATGGAACATATTTGACAAACTGATGCTGTGTAATCAATTAAAAACTGTTAAAAAACAAGTTGATACAGTAAAGGCAAAGGAAAGGTGGACAAAGACTAGGCTTTATATAAGGAAATGGAAATGAATGTTCTGGTCTGAGAAAATGATTGAAAAAAAGATTTTTAGAGGACATGGATAACTTGAAAGAGTATTTGCAAAAATAACTACGGAAACAGGAATAATGGGGAAAACAAATTAAAAATGAGAATAGAAAGTGATATCATCCTTGTTTTTAGAGCCATCAATGGGAATGAGGCATAAGGGAGCCCAAGGTCACACGTGAAATGGTAGATTCTCATCCTGTTTGGGGTCTGCATTATCAGGAAACTGCATTCAACAAGAAAAAACAGAAAAACATGAACAGCATTAGGAAACACTAGAATTACTTTAAGACTGCTTAAAAAACAAACAAACAAAAAACAAATAGTTTTCTAAGTGGCAATTAAAAGAAACCAAGTTTTTACTTTTTAAAATTTATTTATTTTTAAATTAATTACAGTTTATTCATTTTGTTCCCGCTGTAGCCCCCTCCATCATCCCCTTCCAATCCTGCTTTCCCCTCTTGTTTCCTCCCATGCCCCTCCCCAAGTCCACTGATAGGGGAGGTCCTCCTCCCCTTCCATCTGACCTTAGCCTATCAGTTCTCATCAGGACTGGCTGCATTGTCTTCCTCTGTGGCCTAGTAAGGCTGCTCCCCCTCAGGGAGAGGTGATCTAAGAGCTAGTCACTGAGTTCATGTCAGAGACAGCTCCTGTTTCCATTACTAGGGAACCCACTTGAAGACTGAGCTACTATGGGCTACATCTTTGCAGGAAAACCAAGTTTTTATAACAGCATGGAATTGTCATTCCTAAAGAAAAAGGCTTGTCAATAGTTTAGTAAGGCCTGTCAAAAACTTAGTATTGTAATATGGATAATATACTATAAATAAAAGGAATTTAGTGACATAGGAAAAGGATAATAGAAACACAAGTTCCAAGACTCATTTGAAAGGTGAGTGAGGTATGTTTAGAGAACAAGGCAAAGGTCTGTAGCTTGTGATTTGGTTGACTCCATTCTGAACATTTCTGAGGATCTCATGTGTTCTTCTCTTATTACTCCAGTTTCTTCCTATGCTTTTCTATCCCTTTCATTTGGTCTATAATTCTTCATTTCTTTGTGTCAATATGTTTCATGGATCACCTGTGGATTGCTGCCTACTTAAATACACTAGCTTTGAAACTTTCATGTTTCTGCCTTGAGCTAGCAATCACTCAAAAGCACCAGAAATAACTCTTCCTTAGAAAAATCTACCTTCCCTTAACCCACAGGTATATCATATTTCCAAGTCCTACATAATGTATTTCTGTAACTAGAATTTTCATTGTCCAGAAGGAGTGGCTATCAGTAAGTCATTTCAGTTGTTTTACCATAGCAGTGTTATTCACTTAAATATTTCCTTGGAAAAACAAGTTAGTGGAGTTGGTATTGAAGAATGTATATAGAAAAAGTAGTAAATTAATCAAGTTGAGCAGAAACATTAATGGGAATATTGTCCTCTTTCACTGTGGGAAAGCTGCCTTCTTTTCAATGGAGAGCCTTCATTTCTTTTTTTTTTAATTTAATTTTATTTTATCAATTACACTTTATTCACTTTGTATCCTCCATAAGCCCCTCCCTCTTGCCCTCCTGATCTCACCCTTCCTCCCATTTCTTCACACAAGCTCCTCCCCAAGTCCACTGATAGGGAAGGTCCTCTTCTCCTTCCTTCTGAACTTAGTCTATCAGATCACATCAGGAATGGCTGCATTGTCATATTCTGTGGCCTGGTAAGGATGCACCCCCCCCCTCAGAGGGAGGTGATCATTGAGCTGGCAAATCAATTTATGTCAGAGCCAGTCCCTCATCCCATTACTACGTAACCCACTTGGACACTAAACTGCCATGGGCTACATCTGTGCAGAGGTTCTAGGTTATCTCCATGCATGGTTCTTGGTTGTAGTATGAGTCTCTGGGAAGACTCCTGTGTTCAAAGTAAGTCCTGATGATTGTATTTCCTCAGTGTCTGTAGTTATGTCTACCTTTTCATTTCTGATTTTGTTGATTTGGATGGGGTCTCTCTGCCTTTTAGTTAGCTTGGCTAAGGGTTTGTCTATCTTGTTAATTTTCTCGAAGAACCAGCTCTTGGTTTCATTGATTCTTTGAATTGTTTTATTTGTTTCTAATTGATTGATTTCAGCCTTGAGTTTGATTATTTCTAGCTGTCTACTCCTCTTAGGTGTGTCTGCTTCTTCTTTTTCTAGGGTTTTTAAGTGAGCCATTAAGTTGCTTGAATGAGCTGTCTCAAATTTCTTCTTGAAGGCACTTAGTGCTCTGAACTTTCCTCTTAGCACTGTTTTCATTGTGTCCCACAAGTTTGGGTATATTGTGTCTTCATTTTTATTTAGTTCTAGGAAAACTTTATTTTCTTTCTTCACTGACCCAGCTGTCATTTAATAGCAAGTTGTTCAGTTTCTATGTGTGTGTAGGCTTTTGATATTTCTATTGTTGTTGAGGTCCAGCTTTACTCCATAGTGATCAGACAGGAAACAAGGGATTATTTCAATCTTCTTGTATGTGTTGAGGCTCGCTTTGTGACCAACTATATGGTCTATTTTGAAGAAGGTTCCATGAGGTGCTGAGAATAAGGTAAATTCTTTTGTCTTTGGGTGTAAGGTTCTGTAAGTGTCTGTTAGGTCCATTTGATTCATGACCTCTGTTAGAGACATTGTTTCTTTGTTTAATTTCTGTTTTGTTGACCTTTCCTTTGTCCAGAGTGGGGTGTTGAAGTCTCCCACTATTAATATGTGGCAACCTATGTGTGGTTTAAGTTTTAACAATGTTTCTTTTACAAATGTGGGTTCTCTTGTATTTGGGGCCTAGATGTTCAGGATTGTGATGTCTTCCTGGTGGAGTTTTCCCTTGATGAGTATGAAGTGTCCTTCCCCACCTCTTTTGATTAATTTTGGTTGAAAGTCTATTTTATCAGATATTAGAATGGCTACTCCTGCTTGTTTCTTGGGTCCATTTGCTTGGAAAGCCTTCTTCCAACCCTTTACCCTCAGGTAATGTCTATCTTTGTGATTTAGGTGTGTTTCTTGTATGTAACAGATTGCTGCGATTTGTTTATGCATCCATTCTGTTAGTCTGTGTCTTTTTATTGGAGAATTGAGGCCATTGATGTTGAGGGAGATTAATGACCAGTGGCTGTTAGATCCTTTGAATTTTATCTTGTCTGTGGTCATAAGGTTGTGTGTGCTTGGTTGCTTTTTGTTTTACTATAGTGAGGTTAATTATTTTCTATGTTTTCTTGAAAGTAGCTATTTTTCTTGGGTTGTATTTTCCCTTCTAGTGTCTTCTGTAATGCTGGATTTGTCTGTAGGCATTGTTGAAATTTGTTTTTGTCATTGAATATCTTGTTTTCTCAGTCTATGAGGACTGAGAGTTTTGCTGGGTATAGTAGCCTGGACTGACATCTGTGTTCTCTTAGGGTCTGCATGATATCTGTCCAGGCCCTTCTGGCTTCCACAGTCTCTGTTGAAAAGTCAGGTGTGAATCTAATGATTTTGACATTATATGCTACTTGGCCTTTTTCCCTTGCAGCTTTTAGTATTTTTTCTTTGTTATGTATACTTACTGTTTTGATTATTATGTGGCAGGAGGTTTTTATTTTATGGTCTAATTTATTTGGTGTTCTGTAGGCCTCTTGTATTCTTATTGACCTCTCCTTTAGGTTGGGGAAATTTTCTTCAATGATTTTGTTGAAAATATTTTCTGGGCCTTGGAGCAGGGAATCTTCTTTTTCCTCTATTCCTATTATTCTTAGATTTGTCTTTTTATGTTTTCTTGAATTTCTTGGATGGTCTGTGTCAGGAATTATTTAGATTTAACATTTTCTTTGACAGATACATCCATTTCTTCCTTTGTGTCTTCCACACCTGAGATTCTTTCTTCCATCTCTTGTAGTCTATTGGTTATTCTAATCTCTGTAGTTCCTGGTTTCTTCCCTAAGTTCTTTCTCTCCACAATTTCCTCCATTTGTGTTTTCTTTAATTTTTCCAATTCTATCTTCAGATCCTGAGCTGATTTGTTGATTGCCTTCATCTGTCTGACTGTTTTTTTCTGTTTTTCCTTCAATTCCTTCAGCTGTTTGAACAATCCTCTGTTTCTTTTATTTATTTCACTGACTTAAGCATTTCCTCTATAAAGGCCACATACTATTTGGCTGCAACTTCCTGAATTCCTTTACAGATGGCCATAATCTGTTAGAGTTTATCTTCCTCTAGGTCCTCTGTTATCCTCTTTATGAGCATAGATGTTAGGTCATCTTCTTGAATTTCAATTATGCTGGCGTGTCCAGGGCTACTTATCCCTGGACAAATGGGTTCTGGAGATGCCATATTGCTCTGGATTTTGTTGGTTGAGCTTTTATGCCGGTCTCTACCCTTTGGGCTATTTTAGGCGTTTGGAGTTAGTTTCTGGTGCTTCTTGGAATCCTGTGTTGGAGAGAATCCCCTTGGCAGGAAGATGGTTTTTTCCTGAAGGAATTTTTCTGAGCTTTTTGGGTATTGTCACGAGATGGCCAGTGTTTTTCAGGAATTGCTGCTGCTCACCCCAAGCATAGAGACCTGAGTGGTAACTGTGGTCCTTGTGAGTGAGAGGGCTCTCCTCTCACCCAGAAAAGTCCTGAAGACAGCTGCCCTGCTTTTGGATTTCTTGCTGTAAATTAAGTGATCTGCTGCTGTAACCTGTGTGTCCTGTGGTTTGCTCAGTTTTGTTATGGATAACTGGTTGCCCCTTGGAGCAGTATCTGGGGGATGATCTTGGGGATTCTGAGCTTTTGTAGTTCTGAGGTTGGGTCTCTCTGCCCCAGTACCCAAGTGGTAATTTGTGGAGGTTGGGTACCGTTCTCCTGGTAACAGCAGGCTATCTGGTGCACAGCAGGTCCCTGGGTAGGGCCGGTCTGCAGGGCCTTTTTCAGGCATATACTGGGTCGCCTAAGTCTGTCCCCTTTGCTTTGTTCCCTGTGAGGATTTCTCCAGACAGTGATTCCCAGTCTCTGGTGCCCTGGGTTGCACAGCTCTGTCTGTGCCTGAGAGATGGGCATGCAGCAACTGCCTGTGCTTGGGGCTGGAGTCCAGTTCAGTGATGGCAGCTAGTACCTTCTGGTCTGCGAGACTTTTTCCAGGGAAAGACTGGGTGACCCAAGGCAGTATCGCTTCCTTCCTTCCCTGTGGGGTTTTCTCACGACTGGGACTCCCAGTCTCTGGGGCTTTTTGTGCCTATAGATCAGCTTGGGATGGTTATCAGGACATCCCGGCTTGTGGCTCTGGTCTGGAGACCTAGTGCCTGCACGACCTGGGATCTCTTCTGGGTTCTGGCTGGGTGACCTGAGAGTGGACCCGACTGATTCCCACGCCCTGGGGTATCCCCTCACCTGGGAAACGCAATCACTGTTGTTTTAGGGCCCAGAGTTTAGTCTCTTGGTCACTGTAAGGAAAATGTCATCCTGTTCCTCAGATGCAGTGTTCTCCTTGAGCCTTCATTTCTTAAAAGCCTTGTCATTTAAGTGTTATGAAGAACTATCTATAAGAAGCAGAACTGGGGAAATGATTTGGAAAAACAAGTGTCTTGGTCTCCCATGATAAGAAATAGATGGCAAAAGTAGATAAAAATGTCAGCTATTCATCAAGAACAGTCAGTAACGCTTGTGTTCTCAGCTCTCAAGTTCTCTTAGGATAGATTTCTTTCAATCAACAGTGAAAACACTCTGTGTTCCTTATAGAATGTGACACCACTTTCCGAATATCTGAAGGGTGATGGCAGAGTATACGACTCATGACTACCAATAGAGAAAATCATTTTAATTACTTTTAGGCTTTTAAATATTTGTTTACACCCAGTTTTTATTTTCTTTTCACTTTCCATGCCTTTCCAACCCCCCCCCGCCTCTGTTTCCTTATTTCTTTAATATGGTAAGGTATGTAGAATTGCCTTGTTCGGAGTAACTAGATTGTTATTACAACCTCTGTGGCTCATCAGAGAAGTGTGAATTTTGATTGAGGTATCTCCTGCATTAGGAAAGAAAGGGCTTAGCCACAGGCACGATGTCCTCTTGCAGCAGATGGTTAGAGCCACTGGGATTTCACTTTGTGTTTATGTATTTGTGTTTTCTACAGGAAGTACAGACTATGTCCTCCAAAGTCAGCTAATTGTTTCTGATTTTAAGGGTAAACATTTCTGATCTGTACCGATACTTGGAATGTTTGAATCTCAGTTGACTGAAAAATCCATAGACTGAGTATGAAACAACCTGGGAATTGCTTGATGAGAAAGCCCACCACCGGGGTTTGCACTCCTGGTATAGCACTAGCAACATGTCTGGAGCCTGTGGATACAGTTGCTGATCTGTTTATACTAATTTGCCTGGGCTGTAAAAATAAGGAAAAGTAGGGGATTCCATTTGGGCTCATTTGGGTGCCAAAGTCACATATCTTTCTAATTGAATGTGTTGCCATGGAAGTGTTACACTAAAAGGAGTAAGAGAGAAAAGAAAGAAATGGTATTCAGCAGAATGCCACCTTAAGGAGGAAAAAAGGATTAGCTGGGAAGTCAGTCCCTAGTTTTTGTATTTTACAAAGCCACATTTAACATATGTACTTATCACATGCATATGTCACATATAATCTATACTTACATATGCAATATATATTTTCATAGTCTACCTAGTGATAAAGTACTTGACATATACAACTTAGAGAAAGAACATACTTATTTTGGCTCAGTTTAGGAAGATTCAGCTCATTGCTGCTTGGCTTCATAAACTTGGGTAAAATTACCTTGGTGGCAGAAGCCTATGAAATGGGGTCTCATTCCTTCACAGTAGATAGGAAACATCAAAGACTAGACCAGAGACCAAATCTCATTTGCAAAGGTCTCAAGTGATCCACTTTCTCCAAAAGGCCTCCCTTCACCTTCTAGAACCTCTCATAATAGTGTTAAGAGCTAGGGACTAAGTGTTCAACACTCGAGCCTGTGGGAACGTTTTATATTCTAGCAGTAATACTCTGTGCAGACTCCTCACCAAATCATATTGCAAAATGTATTTAGTCTGTCTCCAGGAGTCCCCTAAGTCTTCATAATTCCAACATTATTCTAAAGTCTTAAGTTCAAAATCTCCTCTGAGACTCTTGGCAATCTCTGGTCTCTGAGCCCCTGTAAAACAAAACACAAGTTACATAATCTCAAGGTATGAAGGAACACAGTGAAGTGTCTCAATACAGAAAGAAGGGATGAGAGAAGAACAAAGTAAAATTGGAAGGAAGCAAGACATTTGAGCATGGAAGCATGGACATAGTGGCTCATGTGTGGACATCAAAAATAAAGCTTTGTGGAGCCTATTGCACTTGTTTTTAAACTCTCTTTTATTTGGAGTGTTTAGGCCTCTACCTCGCTTCCACCAACCCTTTAATCCTAGGTAAGAGAGAGAAGTTAGTGGAGAGAGGGGGTACAGACCCTCATACTTCTCTTGGAGGTTTAGGGTTCATGGGTTCTTTTGCTGGCTATACCAATTCTCTGCCAACAGCAAAAGCAGCAATTAGTGTCCTCTGTCTTTCTTCTCCAAGCCCTAGTGCCAGGAAGCATCTCTCCTGTGTCTCTCCAAACTGCCACACCATCCTTTCTTGGTCTCTCCAAACTTCCACTTGCCACACACCACCCTTTCTCTTTCCGGGATCCCATATACACATACACATATACACATATGTGTACGTATACACATATGTATGTGTATGCTTCATATACATACACATAAACGTACACACATATGTACAATGAATATATGTCTGAGAGTTCTAGACCATGCCCCTCTCCTCGTCAGTCCAAGACAGGCCATTACCAGCTGCTGTCAACAACCACGCCTCTCATGAGGTGATTAACAGCTCTGGACAAACTAAAGCCCAAGCTAAAATTCCACACGGGATTAAAACAAAAACATATTTACATAACATAACTGAGTTTACAAAGGACCCAAAACTTCCATCATAGGAGCCAGTGTTGTTGTTCTCTCTTATTGTATGTTCCAGTAATCAAATTCAGTCACCATGCTTATGAGACAAATACCTTTTTCTGGTCAACTATTTCACAGGCCCCGACTAATGAATTTTTTTTAATTGTCATTCTGGTCTGAGCTCCTCCACAATTGTCCATTCTGTGTATGACGTGTTATTGCTTCTCTAATCTCTGTCTCCAAACTTTTTCAAACTTTTCCTGAAAACTGGTAATGAGTAAGTAAAAACTGCACAGTCAGGATTGGACCTATCAACAGTCCCATTGCAGGTGTCAGTTTTCTGTATTGGTTATCTTATCATCACTGTGACTGAACATTTAACAGGTACAATGAAGAAAGACTTATTTCTTCTCACTTTTCAAAAGTCCCAGGCCATTGTCTCTCGGCCACATGTGCTTGGGAAAACCATTGTGGTTACCATGGAGGGTGAGGTGGAAGAAATTCCTCATTTCATATGACTTCATGGTTGACAGAAGAGAGAGATACAGAGAGAGACAGAGACATACAGAAAGACACAAGAGACAGAGACACACATAAAACATGAATAAAGAGACAGAGACAAAGCCAAGATTGAACACAGAGAAAGAGAAACATAGACTCCCATTCACTCGTGCACCTGCACACACACACACTGAGAGAGAGAGAGAGAGAGAGAGAGAGACTGTCCTGGTGTGGAACATCTAAATGAAATGCATTGTCTAGTTCATCAAACATTAAGACCTAATTGACAGGATCAGAAGGAAGGAAAAGAAGTCCTCCCCTATCAGTAGACTTGGGGAGGGGCATGCATGCAGAGGGCGGAGGAAGGGCGGGATTGGGACGGGAGGAGGGAGAGAACCACAGGGGGGATACAAAGTGAATAAAGTGTAATTAATAAAGAAAAAAATAAAGAAGAAAATGCTCAAGCTCCAAAAAAAAAAAAAAAAATAAGGTCCATCTTTAAAAAAACGTCATAAGGTTGCATATGGCAAAACACCTCCCCCAGTCATGGTACAAGCTGTAAGGCTGAGATCTGACCATTCAGAATGAGCACTTAACTGCACTAGAAATAGAAGTCTAGTGGGATTCCCTCCTGTTTGTTTGCTTAAGTACGATTTCATTGCACACACTTCTGCAGAAGGAAAAGTTTTGTCTTGCCAAAGTACCTTAGGTCTCATTTTCTTGAGACCCATTTTTAACACTGAGACATGATGCAATCACCCACCCCCCAACATGTCTTTAATGACACGTCCTTCAGCTGTACACAACCTTACAGAATTTCCAGAGCCTTATAAAGCAATACCGTGAGCAATGGATTAAATGTTCAACACAAAAGGCTTTTGGGGAGTGTTTCATATTCAAATCATAATACTAACATTCCAGAGACTATTGGAAAAGTACTATTAACATTTAAAAACATTTTTGGCTTTCAAGTTTTTTTAACATATTTATGATTACCTTTTTTTCATTTTTTAATATAAAATTATTCTGAGCATTTCATTGTCTCTATGATTTTTTTTTGTACAATCATCTGTGGTGGCCCATGCCTACAATTCTAGTGTTTCGCACATTTAGTTAGGAAGATCATGACCTTAAGGCCAGCCTGGATCACAGAATGAATATATATATATATATATATATATATATATATATATATATACGCATATTAAATAAATATATATATTCATATTAAATACATTTTATGCATCTACAGGCTGTATACTCTTATATTATATTTAATCATCTTTTGCATCTGAAATCTTTTTTTAGCTCTTCCATTATGTTTTTCTTTCCCCCATCATATCTCTTCCTCTTTGTTCTTATTCAGTGTAATAAGAAATCTGTGCTATAAATTTGAGATATTTGGAGTTTTTTAAGATAGGGAACAACAAATACTTAAGTCTAGTAATTACTATGTTGAGAAAATGAAGACGAGGAAAATTGTGATGACAGTATCTCTCCAAGAGGCACGTTTGAATCGACTGTACATGACAATACGTAAGCGTATTTATATACATGTGTATATAAAATACATATATACATATATATATATATACACACACACACATATATATTCACAGTTTGGGTTAGAAAAATGTTACATTAAGGATGATATGACTTGGATTCAAGAGTGAGTCAGAATGACGGTATTTTGATGATTACATACATGAGGAATACACATTGGAAGTTCCCTTTCCTTTTGGGACCCCTGAGGAAACTTTAAGAAGACATTGTTGGAGCAGAAATAAATAAGAATTCAGCAATTAACAGTGAAAGTTTGATATTACTATTTTGAAATGTTTTTTAAGAAAGTGCTAATTGCATAGAAGCAAAGAACAGCAATAATCTTCAAAAATATACTAATAATATTTTAAATGACTTTTTATGCTTAAAGGAATTTACTATTACATCAAATGTATTTTCCAGACTGAGGACAGAGTTCGGTGCTAAACTGCCTTTCTGGCACTTATAAAATTCTGGGTTTGACCATGCATGTATATAACCTACAACCCCTGCTGAGACATAGCCAGTGGTAGCTCAGTATCTAAGTGGGTTCCCTAGTAAGAAAACAGGAATTGTTTCTGACATGAACTCATGAGCTTCCCCTCCCCCCTGAGGGAGGAGCAGCCTTGCTAGGCCACAGATAAGGACATTGCAATCATCCTGAAAATACCTGATAAGCTAGGGCCAGATGGAAGGAGAGAAGACACACCCTCTCAGTGGACTCTGAAGGGGGCAGGAAGGAGATGAGGGAGGGGAGGATTGGGAGGGAAAGAGGGAGAGGGCTACAGCTGGGATACAAGTGAATGTATAAAATTTTATTTAATACATTACTTAAAAATAAAAAATATTAATATAAAAAAGATTCTGGGTTTGATGGCAGCACTGAAATTGAGGTTCAATATGCTTGACAAATAATTTAGTATGAAATCACACTTATTTTTTTTTTGTAAAAAAATGTTCAAATAACAAAAGAAGTATATATGGATTAAAAGTTTCTTTAAGAACAAAACTACAGTAAACTGACAAGTTTCATACCCAGTGACAGAAATAATTCATTTTATTGAAACTGGTTCTTCAAGTCTGTTGAGAATAAGACTATATCTGATGTTGGACCTGGCAGAACAGATGTAAAACCCCTTCTGTGTGGGAGGCTGAGGTAAGAGATACATAACTCAGATACAAACTGGGTGATGGAGTGAGCTGAAGGCCAACACAGGCAACTTAATAATACTTCCAAGAGTAAAACGAGAGCTGAGGATATAGCTAAGTGCTCCAGTGTTCACTGGAATTCAGTCTCCAGTATTTTACACACACACACACACACACACACACACACACACACACACACACACATTTGCTGCTTGTAGAATCTTCAAAATAAAATTCATTTTTTAGAATAAATGGTCAAGCAGCACTTTACAAGGTATCTGGATTTCTCAGGTAATCCACAGCTTCTGGCTTCTGCCTGGTCAATGCCGAGATGTTCCCTTTGCTCACAGTCAACACATTGGCTGCTCCTCTGCAGCCTTTTATAGCTAGACAGATAATGCATTTCTCCTTGACTATGATCAACATATAGCATCAGATTGAGTATTACATAGACATCAATTACCACTAATTAACACAATATTCTTCCAGCCCTGCCCTTGAAAGATTCAGCTAAAACGAACATCTGGATTGAAAGAAGTTTCCATGACAATTGCCACAATAATCCAAAGCTGTGAGAGAGACTCTATTACCCTAAAAAGGTTGCTGAATTGGCAATGCATTTTAGAATTTAGTTAGACATAGCTATCCATACTGTTTTTAATGCCAGCTTTCCGACTAGCTGATATTTCATATAAATAATCTAACATGTTCAACACACACACACAAATGTGCATATATATTTACACATATAAAATACATATATTTTATAAAATAATTTAATCAAGTTTATATTTTTACATTGATTACATTTTATTTACTTTATTTACAATGAAGCTACCTACTTATTGATGTGTTGAAAATAGGATATCTGTGGCCTGGTATGTTTATCCTATATTATAGGTCTAGTATCCACTTATAAGTGAGTATCCTTGTGTATCTTTCTGCTTCTGGGATACCTCACTCAGGATGATCTTTTCTAGATCCCACCATTTGCCTGCAAATTTCATGATTTCTTTGTTTTTAATTTGCTGAGTAGTATTCCATTGTGTAAATGTACCACAATTTCTGTATCCATTCCTCCATTGAGGGACATCTGGACATCTGGACATCAGAACATTCCAGGTTCTGGCTATTACGAATAAAGCTGCTATGAACATGGTTGAACAAATGTCCTTGTTGTGTACTTGAGCATATTTTGTATATATTACAGCCGGTCCTGATGAGACCTGATAAGCTAGAGTGAGATGAAAGGGGAGGAAGACCACCCCTATCAGTGGACTTGGAGAGGGGCATGGAGATGAGGGGGGGACAGTGGGATTGGGAGGGAATGAGAGAGGAGGCCACAGCTGGGATACAAAGTAAATAAAATGTAATCAATGTAAAAATATAAATTTAATTGAAAAATAAAATAAAATAAAAATAAAATATCTGTTTTTTTTAAGGGGGGGAAGAATCACCCATATCCAGGACCTAGATTGGGTTACTCAATATATGAAATTCTTTAAGGAAAATACAAGGTCAAGACATTCCCTTGGAACCAAGGGCCACAATTATTAGGGATTTCAGTCTGTGCTAACCCATGGAGGCACTGATTCTGAAATGTTACTGAACTTTCTTACTGATTGACAGGTGTTTATAGGAGTAGAAATGAGGACTATACATAACATTCAAGCATCCTTAAATGAAAAAACAACAAAAATAAAAAAGAATACCATTCCTTAATTTATGAAAATTTCATAATATTCCTAGTCAATGAAGAAAAACTAGTCCTAGCCGTACACTCAAGATTTTATGGTTTTAATGAATAAAAGTTGAAGCAATGTATTCACACTTGTAAGTGCTTTCTTCAATGAAAAAAATCTCTTAAGACTTTTCACACATTAAAGGAATGAATTTGAGTTATGATTAGTCTTTATACAACAAATGCTCAACTATCATTTATTAATGAAATAATAGTTTTTTTTAAATTATACTTAAGTGCACAGATGTTATAATTTTTATGTGTTAATATTAACAAAGCTAGTATATAGACATCTGTCTACATGTTTGTTATTTAAAGGAAAACAGGCAATACATTGCTAACTCCACTTCAAAAATATATCAAAGAGTAACTACATTTAAGCAAGATTATGTTCCCATTAGATTCCCATTATGACAGAACAGTCGCATTTGTGAGAGTAAATTATAGAACAGTTATTGCATATCTGAAGATTTTTAATAGAATTTTAAAAATGAGAAGGTAAAATAGTGTGTGGAAACCATTCAGCCTGCTTATTCTAAGCCTGCTGTGCTTAGAATAATTCGTTTATTCCATCAGGTGGTGTTTTCAGTTTATTCCTCTGTTTTCCTTTCTTTTCTCTTTGAGGGTGTTTGAATAGCTGATGCAAATTACTGTAGGTCCAGAACAGCCATCATTATCAGAGAAATGATCCATCCATTTGAATCTCTAAAATCAAATGATGCTCCTTTGGTGGTGAATGTAACATGTGTTGCGGCAGGTGTTGCAGCAGGTCTTGTGGCAGGTCTTGTGGAACGTGTTCTGGGAGGGGGAGGGGAAGGAGAAGGGGAAGGGGAAGGAGGTGGCTCACTCCTACAGGATGGAATCGGTGGCTGCCATGTGCTGTCGCTGTCACACCTAACAGTGCTGCTCCCATGAAGGAAAAACCCCTGGTTACATGCAAATATGACCGTTGCTCTATAGGAATATTTCCTGCTGAATCCTGCTGTCTGTCTCCCATTTGTAATGACGGGATATGGACATTTGACCACTCTGCACTCAGGAGGATCACCACTCCACGAATTGTTTTCAGAGCAGTAAATCTGGCTCTCTCCAACAAGTGACAGATCTTCCCCTCCAGGTACGCTAGTACATCTGTAAGTTGCCACTTCATGATACTCAAATGCGTCCTTGTTACTTGGGGAGAATGTTCCATTTTTAATCTCTGGAGGTGGTTTACATAAGATCTTTGAACAGATTGGGGGGTCATCACTCCAGTTCACATCTGATCCTTGAAGAAGACAATATAGAATTTTTTCACCAATTAAGATAAATCCACGATTACAAACAAAGTGAATTTGTGTACCAAACTCAGAACTTCCGTTCACTAACTCGACTTGACCATTTAAGGGGTCTTCTTGCCTTGGACATGATTTTTTGTAACAAGCATCCTTTGAAATCGATGACCATGTCCCATTTTCAGCACATACAGTGGAGACCTTGAGGTGAGTTCGCCGTATATATCCTGGTCTACATGAGTATTGTACTTCTTCCCCAGGGTCATAACTGGTTTTAGGATTGCCAATGAGCCGCATGTTTTGATAGGTTGGTGGTCTACCACAGGCATCGGAGGATGTAGAGAGCAGGGTCACCAGGAGGGTCACAAGAAAGTACTGAGCAGAGTGGTTTTCAAGGAGGTTTTGAAGGGGCATCATGCTTACTGCTGAATGGGTCAGGTGTTATTTAAAGAGCTGAAGGAACAGAGGGCAAAGACCTTCTCAGTATGAGTGCCATATGCAACAATCCCTAAATCCAGCTAGGGAGAGGGCTAGAAGATTGATGGCCATGGCCCAGGCCACGCCCAGGAACAAAGTCACTGAAAGTACTGCCTGGACAGGGTCTATCAGCATATCAACTGAACCTCACTAAAAAGTGGATTTGGGTTAGCTGACTAAATCCACAATTAATCTTTGTTGATCAGCAAGGGGATTTCTTTATTTTTAAAGATAGATTTCTAGATGATGTATAACTGGGGATTACTGCCTGGATTTGTCCCTAAGCAAGCCTGAAGATAAGTATTTGTGTACTTGGAGTCTATTTGAAAGATGCCATAACGCTCAAGGAAGAAAATGGGATTTAGAAAGAATGGCAAAATCTCCAATGCTGTATGAGGCTGTTACCCATGGAAACGGAATGAGTCCTTCTGTGCAGCCCCTTAAAGGGCCATGGCAATGCCCTTAGAATCAGTCTACAGAGACTGGACACCTGAAACAGTAGAACTCATTAGTTACTAATGATTAGTACCTGCTTTCCTAGACAGTAGCTCCAGGTAGATAGACCCACCCCATGTGTTTATGAGGAACTTCCTTCCATCAGGAACTATTGGCTGGCAGCATAGCAGCATGAAAAGATCTAACGGGTAGACGGGCCAATATGGTTGTAGTCCAAAGCTGAAAATTATTAATCATCATCAGCTTGGGATCAGCGTCCATCTCAACCTACTGTTCTGATTATATTCCATGCATTTAGGGATGTTATTTCCTTGCTTCCTTTCACAGAAGAATCCCAGGATGTGCAGGTAGGAGAGAGAAAGCTTGCCCCCAAAGATTTTTTTTTTCCAATCTGTCATGGTTCTCTTAGGCTATCAGAGCATAGGGGGACATGATACATTGAAGATCAGCCAGTTTTTCTCAGGAAGAAAAAAAAAAATTGAGGCAGAATCAGGCTTGAAATGTGGAAGACAAATGAGCTGCCTTTTCAGCCTCACTTGAGGTTGACCTAAATGAGTAAGTGTTCTTGATCACAGCTTTCAAAGTTCCCCTTCTCTGTCCCAAATTCAGGTTCTCTGATGTCAGCGCCCATCTTCTATTTATTTATTTACTTACTTATTACAGTTTATTCACTTTGTATCCTGGCTGTAGCCCCTCCCTCATCTCCACCCAGTCTCACTCTCCTTCCCTTCCTCCCTGCTCTGTCTATGCCATTCCTCTTGTCCACTGATAGGGGAGGACCTCCTCTTCTTCCATCTGACACTAGCCTATCAGGTCTCATCAGGACTGGCTGTATCATCTTCCCCTGTGTCCTGGAAAGGCAGCACCCCCCCAGGGGGAGGTGATCAAAGAGTCTGCCACTGAGTTCATGTTAAAGACAGCCCCTGACCCCCTTACTAGGGCACCCACTTGGAAATTGAGCTGCCTGTGCGCTTCCTCTGAGCAGGGGGTCTAGGTCTAGGTCCTTTTCATGCATGGTCCTTGGTTGGAATATTGGTCTCTGCAAGCTCCCCTGGGCCCAGATTTCTTGGCTCTGTTGGTCTCCTTGTGGAGCTCCTGCCCCCTCCATGTCTTTCTATCTCTCCCTTCTTCCATAAGATTCCCTGCACTCTGCCCAAAGTTTGGCTATGAGTCTTAGCACATTTTCTTTAAACAGTGCTCCATTCATTTTTTTCTAGTTCTTCCTCATTTACTTGTAATAATTGGCCCAGAAATATTTTGACCTTTCATGCATCCTACTATTTTATTCTTAAAGTTTTAATTTTTTATTGAAAATTATACAATTTATTCTGATCACATTTCTTCTCCCTCTGAAAGGAGATGTCCTTTCAGATCCCACCTCCTCACCCATCCAATTCTACCACTTAGTCTATCGCTCTTTAGAAAATAAACAGGCAAATATAAAAAGCAAACAAAGCAGAAGAAAAATAACCAATAAATAAACAAAACAGCTGGAAAAGCACAAGAAACAGAGGTTCATGTGTTCATGCTTGCACATGTGTGTGTCTGTATGTTTATTCCTAAAGTGGGGATTTCACCTTTACTGAGAATGTTCTCAACATATTCTCTATTCATATTGACAAATTAAGTCATATTTTGTTTATATTATGTTTATATAATTATATTAAGTTTATATTATATTTGGCCACATAATATAAGATAAATATACTAAAATCTATACTTCAAAATAAGCTAAACAACAAGAAAGACCCTAGGGAAGATGGTCAATCCTAATACATAAAGACAAATGAGATAGACATCGGAATCAGGGGAAGACAGGAAACAGGACAGAAACCTATCACAGAGGGCCTCTGAAAGACTCTACTGATTGAGGTATTAAAGCAGCAGTATCGATGCAGAGGCTAAGACTCACAGAAAATCTTTGGGCAGAGTGCAGGGAACCTTATGAAAGAAGGGGGGGTGGGGATAGAAAGACCTGGAAGGGGCAGGATCAAGCCTACTGAGAAGCATGTAATAAATATTTCCACTTGAATCATTCACAGAGCATATGCAGAGTCTACTTCCTCAAGTGACCTTATCTCCTCATTCTACACAAATCTGATTCTTTGATAACTTTTTATCTTTTTATAGTAATTTTTATTTTTTAATATTAATCACAGGTTATTTACTTTGTATACCAGCTGTAGTCCCCTCCCTCATTTCCTCCCAATACCATCCTCCCTCCTCATCTCCACCCTGCCCCTTTCCAAGTCCACAGATACCTGAGGTCTCCTCCCCTTCCATCTGACCCTAGCTTATCAGGTTTCTTCAGGTCAGACTGCAATGTCTTCCTCTGTGGCCTAGCAAGGCTGTTCCTCCCTCGGGGGGTGGGGAGAGATAAAGGAGCAGTCACTGAGTTCATGTCAGATATAGTTCCTGTTCTCCTTACTAGGGTACCCACTTGGATACTGAGCTACCATGGGCTACATCCCAGTAGGGGTTCTAAGTTATATCCATACATGGTCCTTGGTTGGAGAAACAGTTTCATAGAGGACCCCTGTGCCCTGATATATTTTCTCCTTGTGGAGCTCCTGTCCTTTCCCAGTCATATTAACTCCCCCTTTTATCATATGATTTCCTGCACTCTACCGAAGGTTTGGTTATGAGTCTCAGCATCTGCTTTGATACACTGCTAGGTAGAGTCTTTCAGAAGCCCTCTGAGGTAGGATCCTGTCCTGTTCCTTGTTTTCTACTACTTCCCATGTCCATCCCATTTGTCTTTCTAAGTGAGGATTGATCATCTTACCCTGGGTCCAACAGGAAAAAAGACAGTGTCTTCAACAAACGGTGCTGGTCCAACTGGATGTCTACATGCAGAAAAATGAAAATAAATCCATATTTATCACCCTGCACAAAACTAAAGTCCAAGTGGATCAAAGACCTCAACATAAAACCAGATACACCAAATCAGTTAGAAGAAAAACTGAGGAAGACCGTGGAATTCTTTGGCACAAGAGACAACTTCCTGAACAGAACAACAACAGCACAGGCTCTTAGAGCAACAATTGATAAATGGGACCTCATGAAATGGAAAAACTTCTGTAAAGCCAAAAACATTGTCATCAGAACAAAAGGACAGTCTACAGACTGGGAAAGGATCTTCACCAACCCTATATCTGACAGAGGGCTGATATCCAGGATATATAAAGAATTAAAGAAATTAAAAAGCAATAAATCAAAAAATCCAATTTAAAAAAAATGGGGTATGGAGCTAAACTGAGAATTCTCTGTAGAGGAGTATGGAATGGCAGAGAAAAACCTAAAGAGATGCTCAAGGTCCTTAGCCATCAGAGAGATGCAAATCAAAACGACCCTGAGATTTCACCTTACACGTGTCAGAATGGCAAAGGTTAAAAATATTTTATCTTGAAAACTTAACCTAGCAGTGTATCAAAGCAGATACTGAGACTCATAACCAAACCTTCAGTATAGTGCAAGGAAGCATATGGAAGAAGGGGGAGTTAGTATGACCTGGAGAGGACAGGAGCTACACAAGGATCTAATATATCTGGGCACAGATATATTTTATGAGACTGTTTCTCCAACCAAGGATTATGTATGGATATAACCAAAAATATCTGCTCAGATGTAGCCCATGGTAGCTCAGTATCCAAGTGGGTACCCTAATAAGGGGAACAGGGACTATTTTTGACATGAACTCAGTGGCTGGCTCTTTGTTCTCCCACCCCCAAGGGAGGAGCAGCTTGCTAGGCCAGAGAGGTGAACATTACAGCCAGTCCTGAAGAAACCTGATAAAATAGGGTCAGATGGAAGCGGAGGAGACCTCAGGTATCTGTGGACTTGGAAAGGGGCAGGGTGGAGATGAGGAGGGAGGGTGGGATTGGGAGGGAATGAGGGAGCAAGCTACAGCAGGGGTACAAAGTTAATAAACTCTAATTAATATTTAAAAAATAAAATAAAAAATAAAAAAATAATCTACTTCTAAGTGAAAAAAAAGTACTTATTTCAGACCATTTAATATCAATCTATTACCGATATCTAATCAGTCTTCTGGATTGTACTTCCTAGAAAAAAAAAAAAAACACCTTTCTGACGAAGAACAATAAATTATAACAGGATGTATCTCTGATTCAGCCTAAGGTTTCTGAAAATTACAGTCTCTCTGATGATCTTTAAAGACACTGGTATTGTCAATGAGTGTCTCACACTTGTTTCAGGGCCTGGTCTCTCTCTCTCTCTCTCTCTCTCTCTCTCTCTCTCTCTCATCAGTTTCTTCCATGTTTCTTTCACTGTAGTGCATCTGTCAAAAATATATATTTTACATTGTACAATATTATTTCTTGCTATACATATTGAAATGATTACAAATTGAAATTTACGAATTGAATACAAATGATACAAATCTAGATAATATCGTTAAAATATCTACCACCTCACACATTCAGGACTGCTGAATTTTATCCAGTATCTTTTGTGTACCTATTAAGATTATCATATGGATTATTTTCCTTCATTTTCTTGATTCATTAGTTTTTCATATTTTATATTACCCTTGTATTGCTGTGATTCATATTGGATTCTTACAAATTCATGAACAAGCCTTTAGATGTGTTACTAAATTTGGGTTACTGCTAATATTTAGTATTGTATGTGTGCTTAGAGGTCATTGGTTTACAGTATTTAATTAATTCATCTCTTTTTCTTTCTGTTATGTTATGTAATTCTGTGTGAGGACAGTGTTGAGTCTCAGAATTTGGAGGGGATAATTCTTATTTTTGGAGTAACGCAGATAAATGGTATTCTTAAATTTCTGGTAAAAATCAACATTCAAACCATTGTTTCTAAGCATCTCTTTAACAGGAGTATGATACTGATATAGTTTTGATCCTAGTTATTAGTCTGATGAGTGTTTCTGTTCATCTCATGGTTTAGTTGTGGTAAGGTACATATATGGATGGTGATTTGGCTAGTATTTTAGGCTATCAAATTTGGTGACAAATAATTGTTTACTATCAATGAATGTCTAGATTTCTGTGGTGTCAGCTGTAATAGCACCTTTTTTCAAATGTTGGCACATACACACACATCCCACAACCTAAAACTCAAAACCAAAAACAAAAATGAAAACAAAACCCACATCTTTCACTTTAGAGGAAATAAAAATTTCATTCTGGAGCCAAACTTGAGTGAGCACGGTTAAGGACATGGGACTAGGTTACCCTCAGATTTCATGTTGTGACATTTAAGCACTTTTTTGAAGTATTATAATAGCAGAACAAGGAGGAGATCCAAGATGGGAATGCCAGGAGGACACTCATTCTGACTAGCAGCAAAGAAGGATCTTAACAGTGACCAGGAGACAGAACTCTGGGTCCTAAAACATCAGATTGTGTTTTCAAGGTGAGAGGAAACCCCACAGTGTGGTATTCAATCAGCTTCAGGTAACACAGTTAAATGACATAAGAGTTCCTGGGTCCCTCCAGGCACTTGGTCACCAGCTCAGAGCCACCTACTGGTGTGCTCTGATAACAGTACATGTACATACTCATCAAGGGAAAATTCCACCAGGAAAACATCACAATCCTGAACATCTATGCCCCAAATACAAAGGCGCCCACATTTGTAAAAGAAACATTAATAAAACTTAAACCACAAATAGATCCACACACATTAATAGCATGAGAATTCAACACCCCACTCTCCACAAAGGACAAGTCAATAAAACAGAAATTAAACAATGAAACAATATCTCTAACAGAGGTCATCAATCAAATGGACCTAACAGACATCTACAAAACTTTACACCCAAACAAAAAAGCATTTACCTTCTTCTCAGCACCTCATGGAACCTTCTCCTAAATAGACCATATGGTTGGTCACAAAGCAAGCCTCAACAGATACAAGAAGATTGAGATAATCCCTTGTATCCTATCTGATCACCATGGAGTAAAGTTGAACCTCAACAACAACAGAAATAGCAAAAAGCCTACACACACATGGAAACTGAACAACTTGCTACTAAATGAGAGCTGGATCAGGGAAAAAATAAAGAAAGAGATTAAAGTCTTCCTAGAACTCAAAGAAAATTAAGCCACAACATATTCAAACTTATGGGACACAATGAAAGCAGTGCTAAGAGGAAAGATCATAGCACTACGTGCTTTCAAGAAGAAATTCGAGACATCTCATTCAAGCAACTTAATGGCTCACCTAAAAGCCTTAAGGAAAAAAAAAAGTAGCAGACACACCAAAAAGGAGTAGAAGGCTGGAAATAATCAAACTCAGGGCTGAAATCAATCAATTAGCAATAAATAAAATAATTCAAAGAATCAATGAAAGTAAGAACTGGTTCTTTGAGAAAATCAACAAGATAGACAAACCCTTAGTGAAATTAACTAAAAGGCAGATAGACACCATCCAAATGAACAAAATCAGAAATGAAAAGGGGGACATTGAGGAAATCCAAAAAATCATTATATCTTTGTTCAAAAGCCTATAGAGCACTAAATTTGATAATCTAAATGAAATGGACATTTTTCTTGATCAGTTCCACTTACCAAACCTGAATGAAGACCAGGTAAATCAATTTATAATCCTATATCCCCTAAAGAAATAGAAGCTGGCATCAAAAGTCTCCCATCCAAAAAAGCCCATGGCCAGATGGTTTCAGCACAGACCAGACCTTCAAAGAAGAGCTAACACCAATACTCTTCAAACTATTTCACAAAATGGCAACAGAAGGAACACTACTCATTCTATGAAGCCATGGTAACCTTGGTACCTAAACCTCACAATGACCCAACAAAGAAAGAGAATTTCAGGCCAATATCTCTTATGAACATTGATGCAAAAGTACTCCATAAAATATTTGCAAAGCGATTCAAGAACACATCAAAGTTATCATCAACTATGACCAAGTAGGCTTCATCCCATGTATGCAGGGGTGGTTCAATATACGGAAATCCATCAATGTGATCAAACAAATAAACAAACTGAAATAAAAAGAAAACACATGATAATCTCCTTAGATGCTTAAAAAGCATTTGATAAAATCCAACATCCATTCATGTTTAAAGTCTTGAAGAGATCAGGGCTATGAGGCACATACCTAAACATTGTAAAGGCAAAATACAGCAAGCCTATAGCCAACATCAAACTAAACAGAGAGAAACTAAAATCAATCCCACTTAAATCAGGGACAAGGCAAGGCTGCTCACTCTCTCCATATCTCTTCAACATAGTTCTGGAAGTCCTTGCTAGAGCAATAAGACAATTAAAAGAGACCAAGGGGATAGAAATATGAAAGAAAGAAGTCAACATATCAGTATTTGCAGATGATGTGACAGTATACATGAGTGACCCCAAAATTCTACCAGCTAACTCCTACAGCTGATAAACTCCTTCAGCAAAGTGGCTGCATTTCAAATTAACTCAAAAAAAAAAAAATCAGTAGACCACCTGTGTACAAAGAACAAAAGGACTGAGAAAGAAATTAGGGAAACAACACCATTCACAATAGCCACAAAGGACATAAAGTATATTGGTGGTGACTCTAACGAAGCAAGTCAAAGATGTGTATGAAAAAAATTACCAGACTCTGAAGAAAGAAATAAAAGAAGGTATCAGAAGATGGAAAGGTCTCCCATGCTCATGGCTTGGTGGGATTAACATAGTAAAAATGGACATTTTACGAAAAGCAATCTATAGTTTCAATGCAATTCCCATAACATTACAAAGAGAATTCTTTACAGAAATTGAAAGAAAAATTCTCAACTTCATATGGAATAACAAGAAACTCTTGATTGTTAAAACAATCCTCTGCAATAAAAGATCTGGAGGTATCTCCATCTGTGATCTCAAGCTGTATTACAGAGCCACAGTAGTAAAAACTGCTGATTGGTGGGCACAAAAAACACCAGAGACTGGGAGTCCCAGTTTCAAGAAAACCCTACAAGGAAGGAAGGAAACGTTATTGACTTGGGTCACCCAGTCTTACCCTGGAAAAAGTCTCACAGACCAGCGGGTACAAGCCACCATCACTGAACTGAGCTCCAGCTGCAGGCACGGACAGTTGTTGCACGCCCAGCTCTCCAGCAGAGACAGAAATGTGCACCCCAGGGCACCAGAGACTGGGAGTCCCTGTTGGGAGAAAACACCAAAGGGAAGGAAGGAAACGGCACTGACTTGGGTCAACCAGTCTTTCCCTGGAAAATGTCTCACAGGCCAGTGGGTATGAGCCCCCATCATTGAACTGGGCTCCAGCTCTAAGCACAGACAGTTGCTGCACGCCAAGCTCTCCAGCAGAGACAGAGATGTGTGCCCCAGAGTACCAGAGACTGGGAGCCCCTATGGGGAGAAAACCCCACAGGGAAGAAAGCAAAGGGGACAGACTTAGGCCACTCAGTATATCCCTGGAAAAGGCCCCACAGACCAGCCCAAACCAGGGACCTGCTGTGCACCAGATAGCCTGCTGTTACTGGGAGAGTGGTATCCACCCACGACAGATTATCGCTGGGGTACTGGGGCACAGAGCCCCAAACTCAGACCTACAAAAGCCCAGAATCCCTGAGATCAACTCCCAAATACCCCAAGGAGCAACCAGTTATCCCTAACAAAACTGACCAAACCATGTAACACACAGTTACAGCAACAGATCACTAAATTTACAGCAAGAAACCCAGAAACAGGGCAGCAGTCTTCAGGACTTCTCCGGGTGAGAGGAGAGCCCTTTCACTAAAAAGGGCCACAGTTACCACTCAGGTCTCTATGCCTGAGGTGAGCAGCAGCAACTCCTGCAAAACACCAGCCATTTAGTGACTATACCCAAAAAGCTGAGAAGGCTTGCTTCAGAAAAATCCATCTTCCTGCTTAGGGGATTCTCTACACCACAGGATTCCAGCAACCACCAGACACTAACCTCAAACACCTAAGATAGCCTGAGGGGTAGAGGCCAGCATAAAGCTCAACTAACAAAAGACAGAGCATTATGGCATCTCCAGAACCCAGTTATCCAACGGCAAGTAGCCCTGGACACCCCAGCATAATTGAAATTCAAGAAGATGACCTAACATCTATGCTCATGAAGAGGATAACAGAGGAAACAAATAAAATGCATAAAGACCTAGAAGAAGATAAACTCAAACAGATTATGGCCATCTGTAAAGAAATAGAGGAAGATAAAAACAAACAGTTTATGGCCATCTGTAAAGAAATACAGGAAGTTGCAGCCAAACAGTTTGTGGCCTTTAGAGAGGAAATTCTTAAATCACTAAATGAAATAAAAGAAACAGAGGATTGATCAAACAAACAGCTGAAGGAATTGATGGAAAAAACAGAAAAATACAGTCAGACAGGTGAAGGAAATCAACAAAACGGCTCAAGATCTGAAGATAGAATTGGAAAAATTAAAGAAAACACAAATGGAGGAAATTGTGGAGAGAAAGAACTTAGGGAAGAAAACAGGAACTACAGAGGTTAGCATAACCAATAGACTACAAGAGATGGAAGAAAGAATCTCAGGTGTGGAAGATGCAATGAAAGAAATAGATGTATCTGTCAAAGAAAATGTTAAATCAAAAAAATACCTGACATAGAACGTCCAAGAAATTCAAGACAACATAAAAAGACAAAACCTAAGAATAATGGAAATAGAGGAAAAATAAGATTCCCTGCTCCAAGGCCCAGAAAATATTTTCAACAAAATTGTTGAAGAAAATATCCCCAACTTAAAGGAGAGGCCAATAGGAATACAAGAGGCCTATAGAACAACCAATAAATAAGACCAGAAAAGAAAATCCTCCCACCACATAATAATCAAAACATTAAGTGTACAGAACAAAGAAAAAATACTAAAAGCTGCAAGGAAAAAAGGCCAAGTAATATATAATGTCAAACTCATTAGAATCACACCTAACTTTTCAATAGAGACTGTGAAAGCAAAAACCTGGACGGATATCATGCAGACCCTAAGAGAACACAGATGTCAGCCCAGGCTACTGTACCCAGCAAAACTCTTAGTACTCATAGACAGAGAAAACAAGATATTCAATGACAAAAACAAATTTCAAAACCTACAGAAAAATCCAGCATTACAGAAGACATTAGAAAGGAAAATACAACTCAAGAAAAATAGCTACTTTAAAGAAAACATAGAAAATAATTAACCACACTACAGTAAAACAAAAAGCAACCAAGTACACAACCTTATGACCACAGCCAATATCAAAATCAAAGGATCTAACAGCCACTGGTCATTAATCTCTCTCAACATCAAGGGATTCATTTCTCCAATAAAAAGACACAGACTAACAGAATGGATGCGTAAACAAAGCCCAGCAATCTGTTGCATACAAGAAACACACCTAAGGCACAAAGATAGACATTATCTGAGGGTAAAAGTTTGGAAGACGACTTTCCAAGCAAACAGAACCAAAAAACAAGCAGGAGTAGCCATTCTAATATCTGATAAAATAGACTTTCAACCAAAATTAATAAAAAGAGATGAGGAAGGACACTTCATACTCATCAAGGGAAAATTCCACCAGGAAAACATCACAATCCTGAACATCTATGCCCCAAATACAAGAGCACCCACATTTGTAAAAGAAACATTGATAAAATTTAAACCACATATAGGTCCCCATACAATAATAGTGGGAGTCTTCAACACCCCACTCTCAACAAAGGACAGGTCAACAAAACAGAAATTAAACAAAGAAACAATATCTCTGACAGAGGTCATCAATCAAATGAACCTCACAGACATTTACAGAACTTTACACCCAAAACACAAAAGAATTTACCTTCTTCTGAGCACCTCATGGAACCTTCTCCAAAATAGAGCATATAGTTGGTCACAAAGCAAGCCTCAACAGATACAAGAAGACTGAAATAATCCCTTGTATCCTGTCTGATCACCATGGAATAAAGCTGGACTTCAACAACAACAGAAATAGCAAAAAGGCTACACACACATGGAAACTGAACAACTTGTTACTAAATGACAGCTGGGTCCTGGAAGTAATAAAGAAAGAAATTAAAGTCTTCCTAGAACACAATGAAAATGAAGACACAACATACCAAAACTTGTGGGACACAATGAAAGCAGTGCTAAGAGGAAAGCTCATAGCACTAAGTGCCTTCAAGAAGAAATTCGAGACAGCTCATTCAAGCAACTTAATGGATCACTTAGAAACCCTAGAAAAAGAAGAAGCAGACAGACCAAAAAGGAGTAGAAGGCTGGAAATAATCAAACTCAAGGCTGAAATCAATCAATTAGAAACAAATAAAACAATTTAAAGAATCAATGAAACAAAGAGCTGGTTCTTTGAGAAAATCAACAAGATCGACAAACCCTTAGCCAAGGTAACTAAAAGGTAGCGAGACACCACCCAAACCAACAAAATCAGAAATGAAAAAGGGGACATAACTACAGACACTGAGGAAATCCAAACAATCCTTAGGACTTACTTCAAAAGTCTATACTCAACAAAATTTGAAAATCTAAATGAAATGGACAATTTTCTTGATCAATTTGACTTACCAAAGCTGAATCAGGACCAGGTAAATCAATTAAATAGACCTATATCCCCCAAAGAAATAGAAGCAGTCATCAAAAGTCACCCATCCAAAAAAAGCCCAGGACCAGATGGCTTCAGCGCAGAATTCTACCAGACCTTCAAAGAAGAGCTAACTCCAATTCTCTTCAAACTATTCCACAAAATAGAAACAGAAGGAACATTACCAAACTCATTCTATGAAGCCACAGTCACCTTGGTACCTAAACCTCACAAAGAATCAACAAAGAAAGAGAATTTCAGGCCAATCTCCCTTATGAACATTGATGCAAAAATACTTAACAAAATACTTGCAAACCGAATCCAAGAACACATCAAAGATATTATCCACTACGACCAAGTAGGCTTCATCCCAGGTATGCAGGGGTGGTTCAATAAACGGAAATCCATCCATGTGATCCACCATATTAACAAACTGAAAGAAAAACACCACAAGACAATCTCCCTAGATGCTGAAAAAGCATTTGACAAAATCCAACATCCATTCATGTTTAAAGTACTGGAGAGATCAGGGATACAAGGCACATATCTAAACATAGTAAAGGCGATATACAGCAAGCCTATAGCCAACATCAAACTGAACTGAGAGAAACTTAAAGCAATCCCACTGAAATCAGGGACAAGACAAGGCTGCCCACTCTCTCCATATCTCTTCAACATAGTGTTGGAAGTCCTTGCTAGAGCACTAAGACAGTTGAAGAAGATCAAGGGGATACAGATTGGAAAGGAAGAAGTCAAATTATCACTATTTGCAGATGATAGGATAGTATACATGAGTGACCCCAAAAACTCTACCAGGGAACTCCTATAGCTGATAAACATCTTCAGCCAATTGGCCGGATAAAAAATTACCTCAAAAAAATCAGTAGCACTCCTGTATACAAAAGACAAAAGGGCTGAGAAAGAAATGGTGTTGCTGAGAAACAACACCATTCACAATAGCCCAAATGACATAAAGTACCTTGGTGTAACACTAACCAAGCAAGTCAAAGACTTGTATGAAAAAATTTCAAGTCTCTGAAGAAAGAATTAGAAGAAGATATGAGAAGATGGAAAGATCTCCCATGTTCATGGCTTGGCAGGATTAACATAGTAAAAATGGCCATCTTACCAAAAGCAATCTACAGATTTAATGCAATTCCCATCAAATTGCCAACACAATTCTTTACAGACCTGGAAAGAAAAATTCTCAACTTCATATGGAATAACAAGAAACCGAGAATTGCTAAAACAATCCTCTACAATAAAAGATCTTCTGGAGGTATCTCCATCCCTGATCTCAAGCTGTACTATAGAGCAACAGTTATAAAAACTGCATGGTACTGGCATAGAAACAGAAAGGTGGATCAATGGAATCGAACAGATGACCCAGAAATAAACCCATACACTTACGGACACCTGATTTTTGACAAAGATGCCAAAACCATACAATGGAAAAAAGATAGCATCTTCAACAAATGGTGCTGGTCCAACTGAATGTCTACATGTAGAAAAATGAAAATAGATCCATACTTATCACCCTGCACAAAACTGAAGTCCAAGTGGATCAAAGACCTCAACATAAAACCAGACACATTAAATCAGCTAGAAAAAAAAGTGGGGAATACCCTAGAACTCATTGGTGCAGGAGAAAACTTCCTGAACAGAACACCAACAGCACAGGCTCTAAGAGCAACAATCAATAAATGGGACCTCATGAAATTGAAAATCTTCTGTAAAGCAAAGGACACCGTCATCAAAACAAAGCGACTGCCTACAGATTGGGAAAGAATCTTCACCAACCATTTATCTGACAGAGGACTCATATCCAATATATAAAAAGATCTAAACAAGCTGAAAAGCAACAAACCAAGTAATCCACTTAAAAAATGGGGAACAGAGCTAAAGAGAGAATTCTCTGTTGAGGAATATCGAATGGCAGAGAAGCACTTAAAGAAATGCTCAACCTCATTAGCCATTAGGGAAATGCAAATCAAAACAACAGTGAGATTTCACCTTACACCCATCAGAATGACCAAGATGAAAAACTCAAGGGACAACACATGCTGGAGAGGTTGTGGAGAAAGGGGAACCCTTCTCCACTGCTGGTGGGAATGTAAACTTGTACGACCACTCTGGAAATCAATCTGGCACTTTCTCAGACAACTAGGAATAGCGCTTCCTCAAGATCCAGCCATACCACTCCTAGGCATATACCCAAAAGAGGCTCAAGTACACAAGAAAGGACATTTGCTCAACCTTGTTTGTAGCAGCTTTATTTGTAATAGCCAGAAGCTGGATACAGCCCAGATGCCCCTCAACTGAAGAATGGATGCAGAAACTGTGGTACATCTATACAATGGAGTATTACTCAGCAATGAAAAATAAGGAAATCATGAAATTTGCAGGTAAATGGTGGGACCTGGAAAGGATCATCCTGAGTGAGTTGACCCAGAAGCAAAAAGACACGCATGGTATATACTCACTCATATAAACATACAACATAGAATAAACCCACTAAAATCTGTACATCTAAACAAACTAAGCAAAAGAGAGGACCCTAACTAAAATGTTCAATCCCCATCCTGAAAGGCAAAGAGGATGGGCATCAGAAGAAAAAGAAAATAGGAAACAACCTCGGAACCTGCTACAGAGGGCCTCTGAAAGCCAGAAGAAAACAGGAAACAACCTTAGAACCTGCCACAGAGGGCCCCTGAAAGCCTCTGCCGTATAGACTGTCAAAGCAGATGCTGAGCCTGATGGCCAACTGATGGGCAGAGTGAATGGAATTTTATGTAAGAAGTGGGAAATAGTAAGAGCTGGAGGGGACAGGAACTCCACAAGGAGAGCAACAGAACAAGATAATTTGAACACAGGGAACTTCCCAGAGACTCATACTCCAACCAAGGACTATTCGTGGAGATAACCTAGAACTCCTGCACAGATGTAGCCCATGGCAGTTCAGTGTCCAAGTGGGTTACATAGTAATGGGAAGAGGGACTGCCTCTGACATAATCTGATAGGCCTGCTCTTTGATCACCTCCCCCTGAGGTGGGAGCAGCCTTACCAGGCCATGGTAGAGAACAATGCAGCCAATTTTGATGAGAACTGGTAGACTAACATTAGAAAGGAGAGGAGAACCTCCCCTATCAGTGGACTTGGAGAGTGGCATACATGCAGAAAGGGGAGGGAGGGTGGGATCGGGAGGGGAGGAGGGAGGGAGGGAGGGGCTTATGGGGGATACAAAATGATTAAAGTGTAATTAATAAAAATAAATAAATAAATAAAATTAGAATTAAAAAAAGTCTATATGCTACAAAATTTGAAAATCTGAATGAAATGGGCCATTTTCTTGACCGATTCGACTTACCAAAAGTGAATCAGGACCAGGTAAATCAATTAAATTGTCGTATATCCCCAAAGGAAATAGAAGCAATCATCGAAAGTCTCCCATCCAAAAAAAGGCCAAAGACTAGATAATTTCAGCACAGAATTCTACCAATTCTCTTTCAAAGAAGAGCTAACTCCAGTTCTCTTCAAACTATTCCACAAAATAGAAACAAAACAAACATTACCAAACTCATTCTACGAATCCACAGTCACCTTGGACCTAAACCTCACAAAGACTCAACAAGGGAAGAGAATTTCAGGCCATTATCCCTTATGAACATTGATGCAAAAATACTCAACAAAATAGTTGCAAACCTGATAAAATACCACATCAAAGATATCATCTACTATGACCGAATAAGTTTCAACCAAGGTATGCAGGGATGGTTCAACATACAGAAATCCACCATAATAACAAACTGAAAGAAAAAATAAACCACATGATAATCTCCCTAGATGCTGAAAAAGCATTTGACAAAATCCAACACCCATTCATTTTTAAAGTATTGGAGAGATCAGGGATACAAGGCACATATCTAAACATAATAAAGGCGATATACAGCAAGCCTATAGACAACATCAAACTGAACGGAGAGAAACTTAAAGCAATCCCACTGAAATCAGGGACCAAACAAAGCTGCCCACTCTCTCCATATCTCTTCAACATAGTGCTGGAAGTCCTTGCTAGAGCAATAAGACAGTTGAAGAAGATCAAGGGGATACAGATGGGAAAGGAAGAAGTCAAATTATCACTATTTGCAAATGATATGTTAATATAAGTAAGTGACCCAAAAAATCTACCAGGGAACTCCTACAGCTGATAAACACCTTCAGCAAAGTGGCCACATACAAAATTAACTCAAAAAAAAATCAGTAGCCCTCCTGTATACAAAAGACAAAAAGGCTGAGAAAGAAATTAGAGAAACAACACCCTTCACAATAGCCACAAATGACATAAAGTACCTTTGTGTAACCCTAACCAAGCAAGTCAAAGACTAGTATGAAAAAAAAAATTCAAGTCTCTGAAGAAAAAATTGGAAGAAGATATCAGAAGATGGAAAGATCGCTCATGCTCATGGCTTGGCAGAATTAACATGGTAAAAATGGCCATCTTACCAAAAGCAATCTACAGATTTAATGAAATTCCCATCAAATTACCAACACAATTCTTTACAGACCTGGAAAGAAAAATTCTGAACTTCTTATGGAATAACAAGAAACCCATAATTGCTAATATAGTCCTCTACAATAAAGGATCTTCTAGAGATATCTCCATCCCTGATCTTAAGCTGTACAATAGAGCAACTGTTATAAAAACTACATGGTACTAGCACAGAAACAGAATGGTGGATCAATGGAATTGAACAGTAGACCCAGGAATAAACCCACACACTTATGGACACCTGATCTTTTACAAAGACGCCAAAACCATACAATAGAAAAAGATAGCATCTTCGACAAATGGTGCTGGTCTAACTGGATGTCTACATGTAGAAAAATGCAAATAGAGCCATAATTATCACCCTGCACAAAACTAAAGTCCAAGTTGATCAAATACCTCAACATAAAACCAGACACATTAAATCGGTTAGAAGAAAAAGTGGGGAATACCCTAGAACTCATTGGTACAGGAGACAACTTCCTGAACAAAACACCAACAGCACAGGCTCTAAGAGCAACAATCAATAAATGGAACCTCATGAAACTGAAAAGTTTCTGTAAAGCAAAGGACACTGTCATCAAAACAAAACGATTGCCTACAGATTGGGAAAGAATCTTCAACAACCCTTCATCTGACAGAGGGCTAATATCCAGTATATATAATTAACTAAAGAAGCTAAAAAGCAACAAACCAAGTAATCCAATTAAAAAATGGGGAATAGAGCTAAACAGAGAACTCTCTGTTGATGAATATGGAATGGCAGAGAAGAATTTAAAAAAAATGCTCAACGTCATTAGCGATTAGGAAAATGCAAATCAAAACGACCCTGAGATTTCACATTGCACACATCAGAATGGCCAAGATGAAAAACTCAAGGGACAACACATGCTGGAGAGGTTGTGGAGAAAGGGGAACCCTTCTCCACTGCTGTTGGGAATGTATACTTGTACAACCACTCTGGAAATCAATCTAGTGCTTCCTCAAACAAGTAGGAATACTGCTTCCTCAAGATCCAGCCATACCACTCATAAGCATATATTCAAAAGGGGCTCAAGTACACAATAAGGACATTTTTTCAACCATGTTTGTAGCAGCTTTATTTGTAATAGCCAGAAGATGGAAACAGACCAGATTCCCCTCAAGTGAAGAATGAATGCAGAAATTGTGGTACTTCTACACAATGGAGTATTACTCTGCAAGGAAAAATAAGGATATCATGCAATGTGCAGGTAAATGGTGGAACTTGGAAAGGATCATCTTGAGTGAGCTGTCCCAGAAGCAGAAAGACACACATGGTATATACTCACTCACATAGACATATAACATACGATAAATCTAGTAAAATCTGTATATCTAAAGAAACTAATTAAGAGAGAGGATCTTGACTAAAAAGCTCAATCCGCATCCCGAAAAGCAGAAAGGAAGGACATCAGAAGTAGAAAACAGGAAACAATCTAGGAACTTGCCACATAGGGCCTCTGAAAGGCTCTTCCCTGCAGACTATCAAAGCAGATGCTGAGACTTATGGCCAACTGTTGGGCAGAGTGCAGGGAACCTTATGTAAGAAGTGGGAAATAGTAAGATCTTGAGAGGACAGGAATGCCACAAGGAGGGCAAGAGAACCAGAAAATTTGAACATAGGGGTCTTTCCTGAGACTGATACTCCAACCAATGACCATGCATGGAGATAACCTAGGACCCCTGCACACATGTAGCCCATTGCAGTTTAGTGTCCAAGTGGGTTCCATAGTAATGGGAAGAGGGACTGCCTCTGACATAATCTGATTGGCCTGCTCTTTGATCACCTCCCCCTGAGTTGGAAGCAGCCTTACCAAGGCCATAGAAGATGACAATTCAGCCTTTCCTGATTTGATCTGATAGACTAAGATCAGAAGGAAGGAGAGGAGGACTGCCCCTTTCAGTGGACTTGGGGTGGGGCATGTGTGAAGAATGGGAAGTGAGATTGGGACTGGGAGGGGGCGAGGGAGGAGCTTATGGGGGGATACAAAGTGCATAAAGTGTAATTAATAAAATTAAATAATGAAAGCAAAAAATAAATTTATTTTCAAGGCTATGGAAATGGTTAAATCAATAAAGTATTCGTGCAAGCATGAAAAAAATAGTAATAGTAGAACAAAGTTATAAATGAACACAGGTTTAAAATACATTGGTGGGTCCATTACATAAGCAGGGCACAGCCAGGCAGATTGGCCTCAGATGCTACCCAAGAGTATTCTTAATCTTCCGTTGGCAGACAAGAGGGTTTTGATAGGTTAATACATTCCCAGGCCTTTTTACCTCTTCATCAGGATGTTAGGTATGATATAGAGATAGACAAGCAATATATCCTTTGGGAGCCAAAGGTAGCCCAGATTGAAAAATAATACATATATGTTGATTATGTACAGCAGTATGTCTTGATATACAATTGTGAAATGTTTATTACAATGACATAATTAATATATCACCACACATATTAACGTCTACTTTATTTTATCAAGTTTCTTTTGTCCACCTTATACATTATCACATGGATCTTTGTTGATAGTGTGTATCAGATTTATTAATTTGCATATAGTTTTTTCTTGTTTTACTTTATGTGTTTGGGTGATTTGCCTGTATGTATGTTTGTGTACCACATGTGTGCAGGGTCCACAAGAGGCCAGAAAAGGCTACTGGATCCTCTGGAACTGGAGTTCAGACAATTGTGAGCCACCACTTGGGCACTAAGAATTCAACTTGGGTTTTTTGCAAGATCTCATAACCACTGAGCCATCTCTCTAGGCTCTCTCTTGCTTTTACTTTCTATTTAAGTCCTACCTTATGCCAGAAACCCTATAGATAGATTTAGGGCAATGATTAGATTTCTGTGTCTCCCTTTCTTATCCTATTGGATTTTTTTTTTGTTCTTATTATTGTTTTTACCATTAATTGGCTTACTGGGATCAGGTGACTGAATCTGGTTCATTGGTACATGGGCTGTGACCCCTAAGTCCAATTACAAACTAGGAATACAACTGTTGGGTATGTATTTGTGGTGGTTTGATTAAGCATGCTCCCCATAGGCTCATGCATTCAAATGCTTAGTCATCAGAGAATGGCATGACTTAGAAAGGAGTGGGAGGTGTTGCCTTGTTGGATTTGGTGTGGCTTTGTTGGAGAAAGCGTACCTGGGTGTAGGCTTTGAGATATCAAAAGCCCAAGGCAGTCCCTGTGTCTCTTGTTTTTGCTTGAGATTCCACATGTAGAACGCTCAGCTATGTTTCCAGCACCATGCCTGCCTGTGTGCTACCATGCTTTCTACCATAATGATAATGGACTGATCCTCTAAAACTGCAAACAATCCCCAATTAAATGCTTTCTTTTATAGTAGTTTCTCTGGTCACAGTGTCTCTTCACAGCAATAGAACAGTGATCAAGAAAGTATCCAAAGAAAATGAAATCCATATGTTGATGAGACCTTTGTATTCTGTGTTCAAGAAATGCAAAACAAATGATGAATGGGCAAAAAAAAAACATATATTGGATATATAAATATAAAAGTTATAAAGTGAAATGTCCTTTCTGATACGGGTGGGACTGGAAACCATCCTGTTAAGTGACATGAGACAGGGGTTGGGTTGTATACCATTGGTGTAATGTTGCCTTAGAATTGCAAGCAATCAGAGTGATTGTAAACAAGGGAGGCACAGAAAGACCAGTACTTCATGCCCTGTCTCATAGGCAGAGCCTTAAAAGTTGATTTTTATACAAGTTGAGTGTAGAATTGTGTTTAACAGATGCCAAGGAACATGGGAGTGGGTTACCAAGTTATAGAAAGAAATAAAAAGTTTGAATTTGCCACTGTAATGCATGTTGACTATAAGTAATACAAGACACCGCAAATCTATGTGAAATGAATCTCAGTGTTTTTACTATAATGAAATAATGATCGACAAGATAAATATGTGTACCCCGACAGAAATATTATGCAACATATAGGTAGAAACTTAATGCCTCATTAATATGTATAACTTTTATGCAGTACACAAGATAAACTTTAAGAAATAGTAGTATTTATGTTTAGCAGAATACAGCAGTGCTATCAGGTCCCAGAGTTTCTTTCATGGCAGATTTTATTTTTAAATACTGATTTAGTCTCTCTTGTTATTGATTTATTTAACTTTTCTTTTTCTTCAGAATTCAATCTTAGAAGGTTGTCTGTATCAGGAATATATTCATTTCTTCTAGGTTTTCCATCTTGGGGCATATAATTGTTCATAACCACCTTTTATGACCTTTTATACTTCTGTGAAAATGGTTGTAATATATTTTCCCATTTCTAAATTTATTTGTTTGAATCACCTCTATTTTGTGCTTTAACTTTTTTTTATTACTTTTTATATTTATGTGAAAATTGCAGCTTTTTATAGTTTATGTCATTGAACAGATATGATTACCTATCTTTTAAAACCTGTCTTTATCAAGTTTTATACCAGTGTTAGATAATATAGAAAATTTCTACCTTCATCTTGAATTTTTTTGGGGGGAGGGGTAGTGTCATTTTATTTCAATGCAAAGAACACCTAATTTTTAATTAAGTAGGGCAGGTTTGGCCATAGTGAACCCTCTAAGATTTTGATTTAGCTTGTAGAGGCTAGCCTGGAGCCTGTGTTTGCACAGTATCATCCAGCTGTGTCCCACAGCTGTCTGTGCTCAGCACTCCTCCTAAATCCTCTCCCTACATGTGTTGTGGGACCACTCAAACATACCTGACCCTAGACTCTAAGACCTCTTTTTGTTCTGTTTCCTAGGCTTGAGGGAGATAGAGGATCAGGCAGCATGAAGATTTTCTTCTACTGTCTTAAGAGCCACCCCCTCATATCTTTGTTCTAATAAAATGTTATGTTCTCATCCCATGATCCCCTAGCTCTCGTGAAGTTGTTTTCCTGTGATATCTAGGACTTTCTATTCCACCATTACCTTGGCCATTTTGTAATGCTGTAACAGGATACAACACATAGGGAAATTGATTTTCAAATATGAACACGTAAATTTCCAGTTTGATAGGCTAGAAAGTCCAACATGAAGTTTCTGGTATCTGGTGAGGGTATTCTGCATCAAACATGGCAGAAAGCATCATATAGCCACAGTGCAAACATAGGAAAAACAGAGGGGATGGGCAGGTGAGCTTGTCTTTTTAAAAGAGATGCTCTCCTGTGATAATGAACCAGTTTCCACAGCAATGGCAGTGATCCATTCATGAGGACAAAAAGTCACCTTGCTTCTTGAAGATCCGACTTCTTAATACTATCACAATGGCAGTTAAACCTAAACATCAATTTGGAGGGAACAAACATGATACAAATCATGACAAATTTCTTACTAATAGCACACAGTCTTTTTTCTTTTATCTGCAAATGCTTCTGACAGTAACTGTAAATTGTGCCAACAGCTTCTTTCTGTAGAATCATTGCTGCTACCTTATGAAAATGTCATTACTATTTCTGATGTCCATGTGTTTGCACTAACGAAATGGAAACCCATAATGAGATAAAACAAGAGTGCTGGTATCCAGGAGACTGCAGACTGCATGGCTGCTGGTCTTGTTGTCACAACCGTTGTGACTATTGTACATATAAGCCCATGTACATCTAGGGCTATTGTGCAAGCAAATTTTTCTGGTTGTTGCTCGTATACAAGATGTTGCCTGGTCAATAATTTAATTAGGTCTTTGTCAAATTATGGTTTCCTAATAGGTAAGAAAAATTGTTTTGTTATGGTTTTGTTTTTTGTTTTTTTTTTTGTTTTGTTTTGTTTTTATTTTCAGATAATCTTAGGTGTAGCTGAATATAATGGTATAATGATGAAAAGAACTATGATGTGCCTCTATTAGATTGTTCGGCCAGGAAATATTTGGAATTTTTCTCAGTACTATATATGAGAATCCCAATATGTGATTACCTCCTACCCCAGGGATGTGAAAAGTTCTTTTACTTGGAACAATACTGCATTTCCTATGGGGGAGACTTGAAGATATAATAAACTATGAATGTGACATGTTTTCTTGACACACCAGAGCTACAGAAAAGATACCAGTGTCTTGGTATATTTAAAAAAATATACTAACAATGATACATTATCTATGGAAGTGATAGTATTCCCATAACCTCTTTCTTTTATATCAGTGAGACATGTCCATGTTTGGCATCCTGCTTGGTGTTATTATAACTCATGTAAAAGCCTTATAAGGCCTCATATCCAGACTTACCCTATCTTCATTCCAAAATTCCACTCTTGATGACAGAAGTAAATTCTTATAGTTTATAGAAGTAACCATCTCTTTGTTATGGTGGTGGTTGTTATCTATTTCTTTTACAAAGGAAAACTGACCAAATTAGTTTTATCTAGAAAAAAAAAAAAAGTAATGAGCACCCCTATTAGGGAGGAAGTCCTGAACGTGGTTTGGACTGCACCTCTTTGAAATCAATAGACCTTTTAAAATCGAAACCTTTGTAATCAATTCATCTCAGGAGCCAGATGTAACACTCTTGGGAATATACCCAAAACATACTTCATCCTACCATACGACACTTGCTCAACCATGTTTACTTTTTCTTCTTCCTGATAGCTAGATATAAGAAACAACCTAGATGTCCCTCTACTGATGAATGTATAAAGGAAATGTGGTCCACTTACATGATGGAATGTTATTTAGCTCTGGACGGATGGACAGGGCTAGGGTGTGGAAAAGGTAGACAGGAATGGGAGGATTAAGCAGTGAGGGATATAGAGGAAGAGAACATCAAGTTTGCTTTTAAGGGCTATTAGAGAAGTAGTAAGGAAATTTAATACAGTATAAGCTTTCTAAAAAAATACTTATATGAAAGCAATCTAAATAAAATTGCCAAATAATGGGAGAGACAGAGCCCCAGCTTGATATCTCCTGTCACCTAATGCAGTTTCCCATCTCTGGGATGGATTACATCAAATTGAGTTGTTGGCCAAAAGGATCTAATAGGAATCCCCAAACAATTCATGCTGTTGCCAATATTATAGATTCCTCTCCACAGACTGACAATAAGACCCCATTGTTGAAGACAACACCTATAAAAGTCATTGAACATGGAGAAATGGAGCTGGTGCCTACTCCAGCTTCACCCATATGGTTCAAGTTCTTGGTACAAGAAAGTCACACTACAGGAGGAAAAAGAACAACCCACCTGCAGATCCTTCAAGGGGGTTCTGCCTTAAAGATTAGTACAATGGTGGCCCTAAGTTTCTGGGGGTAACCAAGCAATATCTGGTTTGACTTAAGGTCCACTCCACAAGACAGAACTCGGATCAGTACTGCTTGGATAAACAAGGCTGGAAATTAGACATCCCAGGAACCTAGGGTGAAGCCAAATACGACTGTTTGAATAAGGCATGCAGCAATGAAATGATTCCTGATGGTGTTCTACTATATTCATAGATCAGTGCCTTGACAGTCATAATCAGAGACGTTTTCTTCTGTAGCAGATGGGAACAAATACAGAGACCCACAGCCAGACAGGACATGAGAGACCTTGGAACAATCATCCCTAAATGAGATGGGATGTCTCCATCAAATCCCTCTCCACAGAGCTCAAGGAACCCTGTTGAAGAGGAGGCAGAAAGAGGTTAAGAGCTCGAGAGTATGGAGGACACCAAGAAAACAAGGTTTTCTAAATCAGAACCAATGCACTTTTGGATTCACAGAGACTGAAGCAGTATGTACGGGGTCTGCATGAGTCTGCACCAGTTTGGGTTCTAGAGTTGAAAGGACAAATGGATACATGCTCCATTCTTATCCCAGAAACTACTTATGATTGATAACCACTTGGAAGTAAAAATCTAGTTGTTACCAAGGGAGTCTCACTGGGGAAATGAACTGCTCCTAAAGGTAGGCTACATGCACAGAAGTAAATGGTCAATAAAAACTAACCCAAAGGTATCTCTGAAGATTTCTTGTCTCATAAGGCTGTGTGCAGATTTTTTTTCCTGCCTTCTTTCTTCTTTAATTTTATTTTTATTCTCTCTTTCATATGTACTGTGCATAAAAATTATGAGTTCTGATTTTGTGTTTTTATGGGATTCCTGAGTGTGTGAACAATTAGGTTTCTGCATCTATATAAGTTTTGTGCCTTTTCTTGGATTCTTTGTTTATTTTGCCCTATTCTGATGTGCTTCATTTTGTTTTATCTTATTTTATCATTATCAATTAAATGCCTTTTTGTCTTCTAACGAAACGCAGAAGTGGGTGGATGAGGCTGAAAGTGTAGGGGAGGAGGTAAGAGTACTGAGGGTCTCAAAATCAGGTTTCACTGTGTGAAATATATCGATTTTCAATGAATAAAATAGACAAGGCTTTAGGATAAGAAACATATGTTTAGTAACCCTGCCGTTCAGTGGACATCAAAGCTATTTAATGACTTATTGAATAAATGTCTGCAAGTGGAAATGAGGTGATAAATGAATAAAACCTGAAAGAGCAGGTGAGGAGGCATGACAATCTACAATGGGAACTAAGGGACTGACTCTTTCCTGTCTGCATTTCCATTTGTGATTACAGGAAGGTAATTTGGATCTGGAGGGAGAGGAATGGGTTTTTACAGAGCTCTAGGAAGTGGATGAAAGGAGGAGTGTTTCTAGGATATACCTATACCATATTTGGTTTGGAACTATGAATGGAAGATAAGTAAAGATCTGAAACTGCCTCTTCTTGAGGCTTTGGAGAAGAGCTGGGTTGTATACAGTATTTCTTAATAAGCACCTTAGAATAAATAGCAAATACTTAGTATATTGGTAGTTCAATGATTTAATTTCATTTTATAAATCCCTTAGTACCATAAATATTTTTTTCTTTTTTGATACCCCTGGCAAGTAATTTACTGATTACTTGTAACATTTCTATATAAAGACTGGATATGGTGACTCATAATAGTACTCAGGACTGTGGACAGAGGATTGCTGGAAATTGAGATTACTTCTCATTACCTAGTGAATTCCAGGGTAGCGTGAGATGCAGTGTGAGACATGTCTAAAAAGGAGAAATAAACATAGAAAAAGGCAATTTTATGTCACCTGGTGGTCACGCAGAAAAGTAAGTATATCTAAAAAGAATTAAACCGTATTTATCTCAAAGTCATTTAGATAATCTCATATTGCTTTACTTCCTACAATATTTTCTTAGTACACAGTTCATATTAGTAAAAACATAAGTGCCATAGACTATATTACTCAGTGGGTAAAAGATTTTTATCTCTATTAAGTAAATTTGGTGTTAGAGTCTTTATTAGAAGCAGAATTTCCCATGGTCATATTTGACCTAATAACTACATTATTTTAAAAAAGCCCTCAAAACATCTCAATAATAAAAAAATAATTTTCTGGATGGCAGTGTTGGCCAAAATGGACTTAAAAAACTTTATGCCTCACCATAAATGTAATATAGTATTTTACAATCTCTACTGCAGAAATTCAATTATTGAATTTTTAATAAAGCACATCATCAATAGAGGGAAAATGGTTTAAGGCAAAAAAAAATTTGAAAGAACACCATAAACATTTGAAACCATTAAATTGTAAACACTCAAGGCTTATAAATAGGGCTTTACGGGAAGTCAATTTGGGCTCTTATGCTTGTTTTTATATTAATGGCATTTGGTGCTAGTCTCAATAATCATAAAAAGAAATACTTGAAATTATATGTGCTTGAAACCGGAGTAATTTATTCTATCATCTCACCAAATTAAGAGTAAAGAACAATGAGTCGGAGGGGGTGATACAAACGGTCTCCACTCTACACGTGGGATAATTATTTTTCTATAGCCCCTAAAGATCACCAAATGAGATTTCATAAGCAGGGCGTGCTAGTTTACATATACTTAGATTATAGTTTAAGGATGGCAAAGTGTCATTGGAGTGAGTTAGCAGGGCAATATCTCCACTGACTCCACAATACATGCCAAGAAATGCTGAGTTCAGTCACATGGTCGGATGACTGCTGCAACAGAGGCAAAGGCTGTCACTGCCAGTGGGGCTCTGCTTAGCGGCTCCCCCAGCCCGTAGGCAGGCACGCTACACAGAAGTGACTGGTAAGAAATCTTACTCCACCAGCCCTCTTTTGCCCTTTCATTTAAAACTTGAAATGTTGTCAATATTGTACTCATGTATGAAAGTCTCAAAAATTAAAATTATTTCCCGAGTATTACTAACAGTATAGACAATTCATGAGGTTTTCTTAAATTTTTTTTTATTAGTTACACTTTATTCACTTTGTATCCCCCTGTGGTTCCCTCCCTCCTCCGGTCCTAATCCCTCCTTTCCTCCATCCTCTTCATGCATGCCCCTCCCCAACGTCAACTGATAGGGGAGGTCTTCTTTTCCTTCCTTCTCATCCTAGTCAATTAGGTCTCATCAGGAGTGGCTGCAGTGTCTTCTTCTGTGGCCTGCTAATGCTGCTTCCCCCTCAGAAGGAGGTAATTAAAGAGCAGGCCAATCAGTTCATGTCAGAGACAGTCCCTGTTCCTACTACAATGGAACCCACTTGGATACTGAACTGTCATGGGCTACATCTGTGCAGGGGTCTTAGGTTATCTCCATGCATGGTCCTTGATTGGAGTATCAGTCTCAGGAAAGAACTCTGTGCTCAGATTTTTTGGTTCTGTTGCTCTCCTTGTGGAGTTCCTGTCCTTTCCAGATCTTACTGTTTCCCACTTCTTTCTTAAGATTCCCTGCACTTTGCCCAAAGGTTGCCCATAAATGTCAGCATCTGCATTGATAGTTTGCAGGGCAGAGCCTTTCAGAGGTCCTCTGTGTCAGTCTCCTGATTTGTTCCCTGTTTTCTCCTTCTGATGTCCATCCTCTTTGCCTTTCTGGATAGGAATTGAGCATTTTAGCAAAAGTTCTCCCTCTTCATTAGTTTCTTTAGGTGTACAGATTTTAGTAGATTTATCCTATATTATAGGTCTATATGAGTGAGTATATACCATGTGCGTCTTTCTGTTTCTCGGATAGCTCACTCAGGATGATCTTTTCCAGATCCCACCATTTACCTGCAAATTTCATGATTTCCTTGTTTTTTATTGCTGAGTAATATTCCATTGTGTACATGTACCACAATTTCTGTATCCATTCCTTCACTGAGGGACACAATAGTGCTAGTCTAATGGGATTTCTACATGTAGAAAAATGCAAATAGATCCATACTTATCACCCTGCACAAAACTAACGTCCAAGTAGATCAAAGATCTTAATATAAAACCAGACACACTAAACTGCTTAGAAGAAAAATTGGGGAAGAGCCTAGAGCTCATTGGCACAGGAGACAACTTCCTGAACAGAACACCAACAGCACAGACTCTAAGAGCAACAATCAATAAATGGGACCTCATGAAATTGAAAAGTTTCTGTAAAGCAAAGGACACTGTCTTCAGAACAAAAGGACTGCCTACAGATTGGAAAAGGATCTTCACCAACCCTACATCTGAAGGAGGGCTGATATCCACAATATATGAAGAATTAAAGAAGTTAAACAGCAACAAATCGAGTAATCCAATAAAAAAAATGGAGTACAGAACTAAACAGAGAATTCTCAATAGAGGAATATCGAATGTCAGAGAAACACTTAAAGAAATGTTCAACGTCCTTAGTTATAAGGGAAATGCAAATCAAAACGACCCTAAGATTTCACCTTACACCCAACAGAAAGGCTAAGATCAAAAACTCAATTGACAACACATGCTGGAGAGGTTGTGGAGGAAGGGGAACCCTCCTCCACTGCTGGTGGGAATGTAAACTTGGACAACCACTCTGGAAATCAATTTGGTGCTTCCTCAGAAAACTAGGAATAGTCCTTCCTCAAGATCCAGGTGTACCACTCTTAGTCATATACCCAAAAGAGGTTCAAGTACACAGTAAGATATTTGCTTAACCATGTTTGTAGCAGCCTTATTTGTAATAGCCAGAAGCTGGAAACAGCCCAGATGCCCCTCATGAGTTTTTTTTTTTTTAATTTGAAGTCGGATGTATTTTATTTTTACATGTTTGATCATCTCTGACTTTGATGATTGAAAAACAATGGGATTATCATTTGCCTGTGCACAAGAGTAACACATTGTTCTTGATTCGCCTCTTGGAGCCACACAGAGCAATTATCTCAGGAAACTTTCTTTCCTTTTTTTTTATATTATTTTTTATGTTTTGAGAAATTCTTTATATATACTGGATATGAGTCCTCTGTCAGATAAAGGGTTGGTGATGATTCTTTCCCAATCTGTAGGCAGTCGCTTTGTTTTGATGACGGTGTCCTTTGCTTTACAGAAGCTTTTCAATTTCATGAGGTCCCATTTATTGATTGTTGCTCTTAGAGCCTGTGCTGTTGGTGTTCTGTTCAGGAAGTTTTCTCCTGTACCAATGAGTTCTAGGGTATTCCCCACTTTTTTTTCTAGCCGATTTAATGTGTCTGGTTTTATGTTGAGGTCTTTGATCCACTTGGACTTTAGTTTTTTAATTGACAGATTCACATGCTTGCTTTTATTATGTACAACATGATACTCTAAAATGTGTACATACATATACATAAAAGCTATATACATATTCTCCCTTCTATGTGTAATATTTATATAAAGAATGGAAGGGTTGACTGTAGCTATATAGCAAATAAATGACTTCACAGACATATTTCCTGTGGCAAAATAGTACCTGTCCATTCACATGCTATTTTCTAAGAATATAACCAACTATAAACACCATGATAACCTTTAGGTCTTGTTATCACTATTTCCATGGTACTGGAATTTTATGATAGTTTATCAGTACCTTCCCATCTTCTTCTAATCCTTTGTCTCTAGCAATCAAACATTCTTCTCTGGACCTATATAAGATCTACATGTTCAGTATTCACATCAAATTGAGATCATGCAGTATTGCTTTTTCCTGTTACTGGGTTACTTCATTGACAGTGTTCTCTGGATTCATTCGTGAAGCTATGAAAAGCAGGATTCCATTCATATATTAGGGGAGAGAGTGACATAAAGTACACATGCGGAACATTCTGCATTTATTTGTCTATTGATAAAAAAGTTGGTTGTTTCCCAAAAAGTACTTGACTGCCCTTGTTCTCTAGTGAATCCCTGATCATCCTCAAACCACTCTCCCATAAGAGCTTCAATCATGTGCAAAATAGAATGTTTTACTATTACAGATTAACAACTATGTCTCTCCGTGGACATATTACTATAATATAAATGTAGAATGTTGTTTTAGGTGCTGATTTTTTCCTTAATTTTTTTTTTTTGCTTGTACTTACATTCATGCATGTTTGAATATGAATGGGCACACCTGTTTAGGAAGTTGAGGCCAGAGGTGGACATCAGGTATCTTTCTCTGTCCTGCATGTTGAAGCAGGATGACCGACTCAAAGCGTTGAGTTAAGCTTGCCTCGCTTGATAAGGCTGGGATAATAAGTAGCCACCACACACACCAGCATTTATATGGATGCTTAGAATCCAAGCACGGGTCTTCATGCTTGCTCAGAAACCTCTTTCCCTGATGAGATATTCTAGCCTAGTGAGAGTTCTTTAAGGTAAAATAAGATGACAGTTTATTCTTAGACAAATATGAGTGACCTAGAAACACAGAATGATCTGCCATCAACCATCAAAGTCCTAAATCAGCTCAGTCAACCAACAACTCGTGGAGGCAGTAGATGGGTGACCCACAGAAAAACAGGATAACTCTACTTTTCACACATGATCTTGATCTTCTGTCTTTTTAACTTTAGGGACACTATGGGCAAATAATGTATTATGCTTGGTGATAAACTCTAAGAATGATTCTGAAAAGGTACAATGATGTTTTCTCAGAGTCAAAAGTTGAAAGTTAATAGCTGTTAAACGGACTAAGATACTTCAAAATAGCCTTGGCTGTGATCTATAGCACTCCATTCTCTGTTAGTGTGTTCCAGTCAGGCAGTATCAAACGCTTTCGATTATTTAATATTGACACACCTTCCACAGAATTTTAGTTCAGAATATGTATATACACATATGCACATACATATATACCATCTTTCTAATCTCAAAAAATAATAATTTAACATATAATTTTTATTAAATTTTTATTTCAGTGAGCATTCTTAATATCTAAAAAATTAAATCCATTTAAAGTGTCCATATATTACCAAATTTGTATTTGAATTTGCAAAACTATTTTTATTGATAAGAATCTATAATTTTATTTGACTCAGAATCTATAATCTATGGTCTTGTGATAAACACGGTTAGGCAGCAGAGGCAGTATTTATAATTTTTCCCTACTTTAGGGATGAATACTGTAGTTTCTAAATTTGCATTAATTCTTTGAAAGTCTGGTAAAATTCTGTGCTAAAATGACATAGCCATAGGCTATTTTTAGTTGGAAGACTTAATGATTGCTTTTATTTTACTAGGTGTTATTGGCATGTTTCAATTATTTATGTGATCTTGATTTAATTTTGGCAGGTGGTATACATTAAGATAATTATCCATTTCTTTTAGATTTTCGAATTTGATGGAGTAAATGTTTTTAAAGTATGTTTTTATGATTCTCTGGATTTCCTCAGTGTGTATTGTTATGTCTTCCTTTTCATCTCTAATTTTGTCAATTTGAATCTCCTCTTTCCACTTTTTATTTAATTTGGATAAGACATGGGAACTCTTAATGATTATCCCAAAGAATCTACTCTTTGTTTCATTGTCTCTTTCTATTGATTTTGGTTTCTATTTTATTTATTTCAGCCCCAAGTTGATTATTACTTGTCATCTACTTATTTTAAATATGTTTTCTTTTCTCCCCTCCCCATAAGTTTTTCGATATGCTGTTAAATTGTTAGTATGAGACCTCTCCAAATATTTTTAATGTAGGTACTTAAATGTATTATGAACACTTCAATGTGTGGTATGAACTTGTCTCTGTGAATTGACTTCATTGTGTCCCAGGTATGTAATATGTAGCATTTCATTTAATTATAGAAAGTCTTCATTTATTCTCATTATTTCTGTTTTGACCCATTTTAATTAAGTAATGAGTTGTTCAGTTTGCATAAGTTTTTAAGCTTTCTATTGTTTCTGTTGTTGTTAATATTCACCTTTCATGCAAGGTAGTCAGATGGGAGGCATGATTTTATTTCAGTTTTCTTGTATCAGTTGAGACTTGCTTCATGTCCAACTATGTGGTCAATTTTAGAGAAAGTTCTGTAATGGAAGTTTTGGTTATGTTATATAAATATGTTTTTGTTGTAATCCTAAGTGTGGGATGCAGGAGCCCACAGCTGATAACAGCCTCATTAGATATTTGTCAGTTGGAAACTGCCTTGTGAGGGAGGTGTGGTTTTTGCCAGCTGAAAAAAAAATCATCATTGTGCAGACTCAGAGAAGGTATAAATAGGAGCTCATAGAGAGAGAGAAAGGAAGCTTTGCTTTAAGACTCTTCTAGAGGGAAATGCCTTATGCTTCAAGGAAGTTGCTGCTAATCCTGCTGCTTTTGGTTCTTATTGCTACTTATTGCTATAGTGGGATTGCTGGATTTCTGGGGTGCTGAATTTCTGGATTGCTAGATTACTGTAGTTCTAGATTGCTGGATGGGTGGATGGTTCGCTGGAAATACTAACGATGAAGAGTGGGATTGCCCCAAGGAGCTACATCTAAGGAGGTCTACATCCGCTGTCCATAGGAATGTTCTTTTTCACCTACCAAGAGTTCGAGGATTGGAAGGGAGATAGAGGCTTAAGGAATCCCAAATAAAATAGGTTTAAAAAATACCAAAGCCTACAAAGTTCTGTGAGCTGCTGAGAAGAAGTCATACTCTTTTGTGGTTGGGTGAAATGATCTGTAAATATCTATTAGGAACATTTGGTTTATGATGACATTTAGCTTCAGCATTTCTCTACTTAGTTTTGGTCTGGATGACCCCTTTATTGGTACATAGGTGGTATGGAAGTCACCCACTATCACTGTATGAGTGTCAGTATGTGATTTTCTTTGTAGAGGTGTTTCTTTTAAGAACTTGAGTGCCCTTGTGTTTTGCTGCATATATATATTTAGAAGTGCAATACTCTCTTAGTGAAATTTTCTTTTGGTGAGTATATATAAAGTCCTTCCCCATCTCTTCTATTAGTTTTGTTTGAAGTCTATTTTCTCAGAAATTAAAATGGTGATACCAGTTTGATTTTTAGGTCCATTGGTTCAGGATATCTTTTTTCCATTCTTTTCACCTTGAGGTTATGTCTATCCTTGATGTTTCTTGGCTGCAACAGAAGTATTTATCTTGTTTTTTCATCCATTCTGTCAGTGTGTGACTTTTTATTGGGGAATTGAAATCACTGATGTTGAGAGACATTAATGAGCAGTGTTTGAGTCATGTTTTGTGTTGTAGGGTGTGTGTGTGTGTGTGTGTGTGTGTGTGTGTGTGTGTGTTCCTCCTTTTGATTTGCTGGTCTCTGATTTTTTGTTCCTTGTAATTTTCTTTGTGTCATTAACATTAACCTATTTAGATTGGAGTTATCTTTCCAAAGCCTTCTGTAGTGCTAGATTTATTTATTTTTTATTTTTTGGTAGATATTGCTTAAATTTGGTTTTATCGTGGTATGTCTTACTATCTTCATCTATTGTGATTGAAAGTTTTTCAAGGTTTAGTTGTCCAGGCTGGTATCCATGATTGCTTAGAGTTTGTAGAACTTCTGTCCAGGCCCGTCTCACTTTTAGAATCACGTGTTACTTCAATAGGCCTGTTTTATGTTACTTGGTCTTTTTTTCTTGCAGCTTTAAAAAAAAATATTTAGTTATTTATTTTAATTTATTCACTTTGTATCCCTTCTGCAGTCCCCTCCCTTGTCTCTCTCCTCCTAGTACCATCCACCCTCCCTTTTCTCCCCCTATGCCCTTCCCCTAATCCCTTAGGGGAGAGGAGGATCTCCTGTCCTTCTATCTGAACCTAGCTTATCAGGTCTCATCAAGTGAGGTTGTATCTTCTTCCTCTGTGGCATGGCAAGGCTGCACCCCCTAGGGAGAGATGATCAAAGAGTCAGCAACTGAGTTCATGTCAGAGACAGCCCTTGTACTCCTTACTAGGAAACTCACTTAGAAACTGAGCAGCCTGTAGGCTTCCTCTGAACAGGGGGTCTAGATCCTCTTCATGCATTATCTTCAGTTGGAGTATTGTTTTCTATAGGTCCTCCTGGGCCCAGATATTTTGGCTCTGTTGTTCTCCTTGTGGAGTTCATGTCCCTTCCAGGTCTTTCTATCTCCATCTTCTTCTATAAGGTTTCTGGTACTCCACCCAAAGTTTGGCTATGAGTCTCAGTATTTCCTTTGATACCCTGATGGGTAGAGTCTTTCAGAGAGGCTCTCTGTGGTAGGTTTCTGTTCTTTTCCTTGTCTTCTACTTCTGATCTCTATCCTGTTTGCCCTTCTGAATGAGGATTAAGCATATTCCCTATGGTCCTCTTTGTTGTTTAGCTTCTTTAGGACTGTAGATTTTAGTATGTTTATCCTTTATTATATGTTTAATATCTGCTTATAAATGAGTATATACCAAATGTGTCTTTCTGCTTCTGGGATACCTCACTCAGAATGATCTTTTCTAGTTCCCACCATTTGCCTGCCAATTTAATGAATTCCTTATTTTTTAATTTCTGCATAGTATTCTATTGTATTAGAAGTTAAACACCAACAAACCAAATAATCCAATTAAAAAAAATGGAGTACAGAGCTAAAGAGAGAATTCTCAACAGAGGATATTGAATGGTAGAAAATCTTAAAGAAATGTTCAACACCCTTTGTCATTGAGAAATGAAATAAAAACGACGCTGAGATTTCACCTCACACCCATCAGAATGGCTAAGAAAAGAAAACTCAAGGGATGATACATGCTGGGGAGGATGTGGAGAAAGGGAAACACTCCTCCATTGCTGGGGGGAATGTAACCTTGTACAACCACTTTGGGAATCTGGCATTTTCTCAGAAAATGAGGAATAGTCCTACCTCAAGAGCAAGTTATACCACTCCTAGGTATGGACCCAAAAGATGGCCCACCATTCAAGAAGGACATTTTCTCATTTGTGTTCATAGCAGCTATATTTGTAATAGCCAGAATCTGGAAACATTCTCTTGGCACGTTTAATATTCTTTCATTGTTCTGTACATTTAATGTTATGATAATTATGTGACAAGAAAAAATTCTTTTCTGATCCAGCCAGTCTATGAGATGTTTTATATGTTTCTTGTACTTTGATAGTCATCTATACTCCTTTAGGTTAAAAATTTTCTTCTATGGTTTTGTTGAAAATATTTTCTATACCTTTGGCCTGTCTTTCTTTTACTTCCTCTATTACTATTACTTGTAGATTTAATCTTTTCATAGTGTTCCAGATTTCCTGGGTGTTTTTGATAAATGTTAGATTTAACATTTTCTTTGACTGAGATATCCATTTCTACTATTGTGTGTTCAGTGCTTGTGATTCCCGCCCCCTATGTCTGTCTCTGTCTGTCTGTCTGTCTCTCTCTTTCTATTGTTGAGGTATGCTTCTGAGTTTCCAGTTCTAGTTCCATTTTTTCTTAATTTTTCTTTTTTTATATTATTTACATTTTATTCAATTTGTATCCTCCCCGTACCTTCCTCCCTCCTCCCCTCCCAATCCCACCCTCCCTTTTCCCCACCTGTGTCCTTCTCCCAGTCCACTGATAAGGGAGGTCCTCTTCCTCTTCCACCTGACCCTAGCCTGTCAGGTCTCATCAGGACTGAGTGCATTGTCTTCCTCTGTAGCCTGGTAAGGCTGCCCCCATTCAGGGAGAGGTGATCAAAGAGCCAGCCACTGAGTTCAAAATTTTCATTTCCAGATTTCCTTCAGTTTTGGTTTTCTTTATTGATTCTATTTCTATTTTCAAGTATTAAAATGTTTTACCTGTTGTCTTACTTTGTTTATGTTTTCATATATTTCTTTTTATTTAATTATTTTTAGTGTTATTAATTACATTTTATTCACTTTGTATCCCCCCCCGTACCTCCTCCCTCCTCCCCTCCTGACCCCATTCTTTCTCTTACCCACCCATGTCCCTCTCCTAGTCCACTGATAAGCAGGTCCTCCTCTCCTTCCCTCTGATCCTAGTCTATCAGGTCTCATCAGAAGTGGCTGCATTGTCTTCTTTTGTGGCCTGCTAAGGCTGCTCTCCCCTCAGGGGAAGGTGATCAAAGAGCAGGCCAATCAGTTCCTGTCAGAGATAGTCTCCCTGTCCCCATTACTATGAAGGCCACTTGTACACAGAACTGCCATAGGCTACCTCTGTGCAGGGGTTCCAAGCCATTTCGATGAGTGGCCCTTGTCTGGAGTATCACTTTTAGAAAAGACCCCTGTGCCCAGATTTATTGCTGTCCTTGTAGAGCTCCTGTCCTCTGCAGGTCTTACTATCTTCCATTTCTCTCATAAGATTCCCTGTACTCTGCCCAAAGTTTGGCTATGAGTCTCAGCATCTGCTTTGATACCCTGCAGAGTAGAGCCTTTCAGAGGCCCTCAGTGGTAAGCTCCTGTCCTGATCCCTGTTTTCTCCCTCCTCTGATGCCCATCCTCTTTGCCTTTCTGGATGGGGATTGAGCATCTTAGCCAGAGTCCTGATTAGTTCCCTTAGGTATACAGATTTTAGTATTTTTATCCTATATTCTATGTCTAATATCCACTTATGAGTAAGTATATACCCTGTATGTCTTTGTGCTTCTGGGATACCTCACTCAGGATGATCTTTTCCAGTTTCCACCATTTACCTGCAAATTTCATGATTTCTCTCTCTCTCTGTGTGTGTGTGTGTGTGTTTCTCACTGAGTAATATTCCATTGTGTAGATGTACCACAATTTTGGTATACATTCCTCAACTGAGGGGCATCTGTGCTGTTTCCAACTTCTGGCTATTACAAATAAAGCTGCTACAAACATGGTTGATCAGATGTCTTTGCTGTATACTTGAGCATCTTTTGGATATATGCCTAGGAGTGGTACATCAAAGTGGCTAAATACAAAATTAATTAAAAAAATCAGTAGCCCTCCTGTATACAAAAGACAAAAGGACTAAGAAAGAAATTAGGGAAACAACACCCTTCACAATAGCCACAAAGAACATAAAGTACCTTGGTGAGACTCTAACCAAGCAAGTCAAAGACTTGTATGAAAAAAAACCTACCAGACTCTGAAAAAAGAAATAAAAGAAGATATTAGAAGATGGAAAGATCTCCCATGCTCATGGCTTGGAGGGATTAACATAGTAAAAATTGCCATCTTACCAAAAGCAATCTATAAATTCAATGCAATTCCTATCAAAATACCAAAACAATTGTTTACAGAAATTGCAAAAAAATTTCTCAACTTCATATGGAATAACAAGACAATCAGAACTGCTAAAATAATCCTCTACAATAAAGGATCTTCTGGAGGTATCTCAATCCCTGATCTCAAGCTGTACTATAGAGCAACAGTAATAAAAACTGCATGGTACTAGCACAGAAACAAAATGGTGCATCAATGAAATTGAAAAGAAGACCCAGAAATAAACCCACACACTTATGCACCTGATTTTTGACAAAGATGCCAAAACCATAAAATGGAAAAAAGACAGCATCTTCAACAAATGGTGCTGGTCTAACTGGATGTCTACATGTTGAAAAATGCAAATAGATCCTGACTTATCACTCTGCACAAAATTAAAGTCCAAGTGGATCAAAGACCTTAATATAAAACCAGACACACTAAACCTGTTAGAAAAAAATGTGGGGAAGAGCCTTGAACTCATTGGCACAGGAAACAACTTCCTGATCATAACACCAACAGCACAGGCTCTAAGATCAACAATCAATAAATGGGACCTCATGAAATTGAAAAGCTTCTGTAAAGCAAAGGACACTGTCATCAGAACAAAATGACTGCCTACAGATTGGGAAAGAATCTTCACCAACCCTATATCTGATTGAGGATTAATATCCAGTGTATATAAAGAACTAAAGAGGTTAAACAGCAACAAATCAAGTAATCCAATAAAAAACTGGAGAATCGAACTAAACAGAATTCTCCATAGAGAATGCCATAGAATGGCAGAGAAACACTTAAGAAATGTTCAATGTCCTTAGTCATCAGGGAAATGCAAATCAAAACAACCCTGATATTTCACCTTATACCCTTCAGAATGGCTAAGATGAATAACTCAAGTGATGACACGTGCTGGAGAGGATGTGGAGAAAGGGGAACCCTCCTCCAATGCTGGTGGGAATGTAAACTGGCACTATCTCAGACAATTAGGAAATGCATGTCCTCAAGATCATATATTTCTCTAATGGTTTAATTCCTTTTGTCTTTATGGATCTCTTTCCTATTCATCAAGGCTGTTTTAAGGTCTTTGTCTTGTGCTTCAGCTATGTTACAAATTTTGTAGCCTACTCTCATAGTTTTGGTGGGCTTTAGTCGAGACATGTCCTCGCTGTAGTTTTTTCTCTGTTTTTATGCTGGCACCTAGGTATCTAGGTTAAGGGAGATTGTAATTCTAGGTTCTGATATCTAGTCTTGTCTTTGTTGGATGGGTGTTTTGTTTCTTGATTTCTATTGCCCTGTTCTTAGGAAAGTGTGGTAACTATATGTTGCCTGGTAAGAATTATTGGGGAATCCTGATAGGTAAGGCCACTGAGGGTTCTGAGTAGAATACGTTTCTAGATATTTGGAGGGGACATTTAGGAATGGGGATGGGGTAGAAGAAGAAACTGAGGGGTTCCACAGGAAAGAGGAAAGCAGGATCTTTCTCCAACATCTGCTTAGTCCTCTGGGAACCGGGACACAGAGTAAGGAGAGGTCAAAATGGTAGTCCGTTACAGGGCTTGTGCTGAAACTGGGGCGCTGGATTTGGAGAAAAAGAGGGATCGTGAAGATGTGTTGCTTCCCTGCATGCTCCATTGACCTACTTTCTTCTCAGGCAGACCTCCCTGGAGGGTTCACAGGAATGACGGCTGGAGTCATGCGATGAGTGGATGGAGGGATGGAAGCTTGGAGGGGAGGATACCTGTGATCCGCTGGAGACAGGGGAAGGAGAAGAAGGGAGATTGCAGCCAGTGCTCTACTTTAGATCTGTGGATGAGACTGGGGGGTAAATTTTGAGGAGAGGAGGGAGAGCTAAAGAAATGCAGTTTTTCTGTCTTCTTCTCTGGATGGAGTCTGATTTTCACTGTGAAAATATAGGTGTTATTTACATAACCTACATTTTGAGTGGAGATGGATGGTGCAAAGGATGTCATTAAACTTCTAGGTTTTGTTTCTGAAACTTACTTTGCATGAAATATTAAATTGTTAAAGAGTTAAATTTTTTTTAAACAAAATAGAGAACTGGTTCAATGAATGGTTGCATTGCTATTGTAGTCATAGCCTCAAATTTCAGCTAGGTAGTCTAAGACCCAGCTATGGTTCTAAGATGTTATTTCATTGTAAGAAATTATTCATTGTTACTGTTTGTTTTACTTCCCTCTTAAATAAACCCCTCCTTGTAATTAGCAATAATTCGAGAAAATTATTAATTCTTCCGTAGGAACTTTTCTTACGTTATTTTTTTTCTAAGAAACTCATCAAACTTATATAAATTAATCATGAAACTTAAAAAAAAGACTGAAGTTGTTCAACCATGGTCAAAGGAGGTGTCTTATGTCATTTTAAAATGACCAAGATAATTTTACTTGGAACAACTGGTCTAAAACTGAAAATAATAGCACTAAAGATGCATAAGTATCTCATCTTGCATTATTTGACTTTTGACATTGAAACTGGACCTTGAAATTGCTTGAATCTATCATCTAGAAGATTATAAAATATTTATAGAAATTACCTACCTCCTACAGGAGCGTGCGCGCACACACATACACACACACACGGATAAAAGAGGATGGGAGGAGGGATATATATATATATATGAGAGAGAGAGAGATATTAGGCATCTACCTTTATTTCTTGGAATATTGCCTGAATATGCATGAAATCTATAGAGAGTGTGTTTGTTTATATTAATGAACTGATTTTATGTCATCTCTCTAGGTAGCTTCATGATGGGTTCTGGTCAACAGGAATAGAAAGGACTGGAGGGCTGAAGGCGGCTTTCAGAATTTCCTTTTTATTTTTTGTCAGGGTTACTGTTTTTTTATTTTATTTATTGTTTATTATTATTAGTTACATTTTATTAATTCGTATCCCAGCTGTATCCCACTCCCTTATTCCCTCCCAATCCCACCCTCCGTCCCTCAGCTTCGCCCTGCCCCTTTCCAACCCCAACAATCAACCTCCATATAGGAAAGAAGGGCTAAAGATGAAGTTTTATGATTATAAACAGTAACGAAGCCTATCATGGGTTTGTTCTGAAACTTCTTTACAACAAAATAGAACAGAGAAGAGAATGTTTCCCTACCTATAGAGTAGCTTTCCACTGGAAGCAGACATGGGGTACTCTGAGGCCCCCTTCATACCTTGCCTCTGTATTTTTCAATGAAAATATATATATATATTTATAATGAGAAAGCAAGTGTGTTTCCCTGAGGTCTGAGAGAGTTGATCAATTAATTGAAACCAAGGAAGAGGTTTGTGGGCATCTTGATTTGCAACTCATATTCAGAAACACAAGTTTTAAAAATAAGAAGAAGAAAAGAAAAGAAAGAAAAGAAAAGACCCCTGGCCTTGTGATTTGGCATATAAAGTTGCTGTCTCCAGCAATGTCTGAAGTAAATTGAAAAACACCTATCTGGTATCCTCTATTGAAACATTAATTAACTGGCTGCTTAGTGTATGCAGGAAATCCCCCTAAATCTTATGTCAGAGTTAATCTCTTCTGAGTGTATAATAATAATAATAATAATAATAATAATAATAATAATAAACTGAGATTTAACTTGTTATCTCAGCACATGTCTATGCTTTAATAATAGCATTTTTAATATCTGAACGATTTCTTTAACTTTGAGATGTAATGCTTGAGATATCCTCATGTAGGTCATGGGTTCTCAAGGGAGGATGAAGACAAAGGTGTTAGCAATCATCCAGAGAATTTCTTTATCATAAATCTTAAAAGTCCACTTAATCAAGGATTCACATCAGTACATCTGCCCAACCCACCACTAGACACATAATGTTCTGATATACCCTCAGAGTAGAGAAGAAAGATGGTAATTTTAAAAGTTCCCTAGGCAGTTCTGATATGAATTCTCTTCCTAGGATTGAGAACATTGCCCTAAGCAAATGTTATATTATTGTAGATTTGGAAAACAAATGAACACAAAGCATTGCATAAAAGTAAGTTTCAATGCTTAAGAGTAGTAGTCTAGGAAGTTTACAAATTTATAATACTACTTATTCTCTGGTCACTTTAATCTCCTTGTAAACAGACACAATTATAGTTGTAAAGTTAGGAAAACCTCAGAGTACCCATTAAATCTCAACATTCAGATACCAATCATCCATGGTCTCAGGGTAACACTCTGGTAAGTAGGAATTTAAATATTCTAGGTGTTCATTGATTCAGTGAGAGTCCATATTAGTTCTGTTCTACCTCTATTGCAGGCCTTTACTACATTAGGTCTCAAACGTCTTTCCTCTTGGACCTGGCTTCTCAGGGACACACTACAATTTTTTTAGTATCATTTACAACTTTGACTATACACAAGTGCCCTCAGCCCCTGCAGTAATGTGAACCCTCAGCCTCATGTGGATGGCGAGAGTTTCAGGTCTGCTAACTTCCCATAGCACTAAGCCTGTGCAAGAACCTGAGGCCTGGAAATATCATTCTTTCACTTCTATGTATCTATCTCAGAAACATGAGGTCACCTCATCCCATCATCCCTCATTAATACTTAAGATGCAAAACAGCTATATCTCATTGATGCTTTGACTTCTACAATCTATTTAGCTACCCATCTCTCTGTTGACCTTGATTTTTTTTTATTTTTATTTTTTTAAATCTTTTATTTATTTTTTATTAATTACACTTTATTCATTTTGTATCCCCCCATAAGCCCCCCCTCCTCTCCTACCGATCCCACCCTCCCTCCCCTTTCTGCATGCATGCCACTCCCCAAGTCCACTGATAGGGGAGGTCCTCCTCTCCTTCTTTCTGAGCTTAGTCTATCAGTTCTCATCAAAAGTGGCTGCATTGTCCTCTACTGTGGCCTGGTAAGGCTGCTCCCCCATCAGGGGGAAGTGATCAACGAGCAGGCCAATCAGATTATGTCAGAGGCAGTCCCTCTTCCCATTACTATGGAACCCACTTGGACACTGAACTGCCATGGGCTACACCTGTGCAGGGGTTCCAGGTCATCTCCACAAATAGTCCTTGGTTGGAGTATGAGTCTCTGGGAAGTTCCCTGTGTTCAAATTATCTTGTTCTGTTGCTCTGCTTGTGGAGTTCCCGTTCCCTCCAGCTCTTACTATTTCCCACTTCTTACATAAAATTCCATTCACTCTGCCCATCAGTTGGCCATCAGGCTCAGCATCTGCTTTGACAGTCTATACTGCAGAAGCTTTCAGAGGCCCTCTGTGGCAGGTTTCAAGGTTGTTTCCTGTTTTCTTCTGGCTTTCAGAGGCCCTCTGTAGCGGGTTCCGAGGTTGTTTCCTATTTTCGTTTTCTTCTGATGTCCATCCTCTTTGCCTTTCAGGATGGGGATTGAACATTTTAGTTAGGGTCCTCTCTTTTGCTTAGTTTGTTTAGATGTACAGCTTTTAGTGGGTTTATTCTATATTATATGTTTATATGAGTGAGTATATACCGTGAGTGTCTTTTTGCTTCTGGGTCAACTCACTCAGGATGATCCTTTCCAGGTCCCACCATTTACCTGCAAATTTCATGATTTCCTTATTTTTCATTGCTGAGTAATACTCCATTGTATAGATGTACCACAGTTTCTGCATCCATTCTTCAGTTGAGGGGCAAGATTTTTTAAGAAACCTACTTTATTTAGAGTTATTAAACTCTTCTACTTCCCTTCCAACCTCTCAGCACTTGGTAGAAGGGAAACAATGTTAGTAGAGACAAGTCATCAGTCATCCAGAAATCCAGAAGTCTAGGTAACCAGCAAATCACCAAACAGCAAATGCAGCAGCAGGGCACACCAGCAACAAGCAGTCCTGTTCCAAGTAGTTGTGCCTTCTTTTTATGGGTTGTTATATATATATATATGTCCTCAGAATTCAACCAGTTCCACCTGGGAAAGACCACACTCCACATGAGATACTTAACAAGTGTGGAAAAACTAAAACCACTAACTTGAACTTTTAACAAAACTGTGTACATGTCATAAATCAAAATGTCCACAACATCTTTCTTCTATTAAATGCATAGCTACAGTGTTTTCTGGGGGCTTCCATTCCCTGTTTGGTTTAGGCCTGGACACCTAACTGGAGAGTAATGAGAGAATGGAAAAAGACAAACACACAGATACAGCTACAAAAAAGCTGGGGTCCTATGTGCCATGGGCTCTCTGAAGGAGACACACCACAACAGCGCTATAGGAAAACCAGTGTATTTATTTTATGCATCTAAACTGAGGAGGGAGTTTTGTTAGATATGACTGAATAAGTAAGGAGGTTTATGATATACAGCTGAACAAGGAAGCTAGTTTAGCTGTTCTTGGTAGGAGGCATCTGAAAGGGGGCATTCTCAGGTTGCTCTTGAGGAGCAGTATCTGTGAGGAGTAAATATATGTGAGGGGGAAGATGAATTGCCAGATTTCCAGTTTTTGAACACACTGGTTAGTTGCTCATAAACACTCACTCTTGGAAGAGAGGAATGCTTTTCTGGTTCTCTGAGCGTCACTAGGGAAGGCTTTATCCTGTCCATGGATCTGAAGCATTGGGGTCCTTAAGATGGCTGTTCACACACTCACTGGGGACCTCAACACCTTCTTACACATTCACTTGGGGCTTCCTCAGCTCTCCACAGGCTTCTGAGAGACTACTTCCTCCTCTCCTTGTCCCAACTGGCATCTGAGAACATATTTTATAGCAGTGCTTCTCAACCTTCTTAATGCTGTGACCCTTTAATTCAGTTCCTCATGTTGTGGGACTTCTAACCCTAAACTTATTTCATTGCTACATCATAACTGTAATTTTGCTACTGTTATGAATTGTAATGGGATATCTGATATGTGACCCCTGGGGGGGGGGCGGTGTCAGAACCCACAGGTTGAGAATATCTTGCTCTATAGTCTCCCAGGCTGAGGCATTAGTGGTCTTGACAAGTTTACAGGCATGGCTTTAGAGGCAAAAACAGCATTTCTGTTGATTCCAGATGCTTTTTCTCTTTCATTTCACACTGGAAGAGTTCCTTCAGTTTTGACATTCATAGTAGCTGGTTATTCATATTATCACTTAGCACACTTACCTTGGCCATTTTCATACATTTTAGTGAAAGCTGGTATTTTGCTCATACCCTGTAACCTGTTACTTTCATTGTGCTATTTAATTTCTTTTATGAAGGGCAAGGCTTATCAAATCCAGTTAATACTTATTATCATTACTATTTAACATCTCTGAAATATCTGTATATATCTATCTACCTCTACATACTAAAAAGCAGGACTTTTTTTTTTTTTGCTTCATCCAGTTGTCACAGAAGATAGTACTGATGGAGTTCTCCAGGGACCATCAGCTATTAGAGGAAATAGCTATAAAATAAATAATATTTTAAAAACAATCATTAGGATTTCAATCTATTTTGTCCTTTTAGAGGTATCTTGGAAGGTGCACAAAGAAAAAAGCTGTTCTATTAGGTTTTGTAAAGGAAAAAGTCAGCTTTACAGAAAGTAGCACGAGTGACTCAAGTGGCACAGAGAGTAGTAAAGTTGAGAGCAGCATCTGGATTCCCTTCATATACTGCATCTATTGTTGACAAATGTATTAAAGAAAGAGAAGGAGTTTGAATGCTCTCATAGAATGACTTTAGGTTCAAATTCTTATTTGTATTTATGTCCCAATAACACATGACAGAAGAAACAATTAAAGCAGAGGGAGACTTTCTGCTCTTGCATTTTTAATATTATTTTAGTGCTTATTTAAAAGTCCTTTAGAAATTGGTTGACATGACTTTTCTTCTGCAATTTCTATGTGTTTTGATATGAAATAACTAACTCGTGAAACTTGCAATTAAAGGAAAGTGGGATACTAATTTTTATGTAACCTCTGTAGCAGAAGAATCTTAATGGTGGGTAATAAAATGTTAAAATGAGATATATTTTAATTAGGTAATAATATCAAGCTTTGTTTATTAACTACTCTGAAGGTTCTAATGAGCTGTGAATTTCTGAGGGCTCTTTGGCAGGGAAATGAGAACATTTAACAATTTTCCAAACTAATCTCATTATAGCAAAGTTAGCTGTGCACATGCTTATTTTAAAATAAGAGATGTAGAAGAGTCCTTCAGATGACTTTTCTGTTGTTTATATTTCTGAAAAATATTGTTTGTACATCTACAATATAATAGGACAAGTTTTTTTTTTCTTACAAGAGTAACACAATCACATTGAACCATCTTATTACAGGGTTTCTAAAAGACCTTCTCAGTTAGCTAGGTGGTGATATATAAGCAAGCTTGGGCACACCAATTCTTGACCATTCCTTGAGAGTGAGTAGTTTGTGGAAGAAAAGACTAGAAAAATATGGGTTTAATGGTAGACCAGAGGAATGTGAACCAAGTCTTTTCGGGAGCTCTGGAAGGAGATGCTAGGTTCTGGGTTGTCTGGAAAGCCAGTGATAGACAACTTTGTATCCCAGCTGTATCCCACTCCCTCATTCCCTCCCAATCCAACCCTTTCTCATCTACTCCCAACCCCTTTCCAAGTCCACTGATAGGGAAGGACCTCCTCCCCTTTCATCTGACCCTAGTTTATCAGGTATCTTCAGGCCTGGCTACAAAGTCCTCCTCTGTGGCCTAACAGTACTGTTCCTCCCTTGGGGAGTGGGGAGGTCAAAGAGCCTGCCATTGAGTTCATGTCAGAAATAGTCCCTGTTCTCCTTACTAAGGTACCCACTTGGAACTGAGCTACCATGGGCTACATCTGAGCAGGGGTTCTAGATTATATCCATGCATGGTCCTTGGTTAGAGATACAGTCTCACAAAAGACTCCTCTGGCCCAGATATATTTGGTCCTTGTAGAGCTCCTGTCCTTTCCAGGTCATACTTACTCCCCATTCTTTCATATGATTTCCTGTACTCTGCTGAAGGTTTGGTTATGAGTCTCAATGTCTGCTTTGAAACACTGCTAGGTAGAGACTTTCAGAGGCCTTCAGTGATGGGCTCCTTGAATGTTCATATGGAGGGATCCAGAACTCTAAAAGTTTCCAAGATAGTCAGAACAGAATTATAATTACAACTTTGATGTAAATGGATTGAGCTATATGAATACTTTATCTACTGAACTGGAAATTAATCAGTTTTTATTAGACCATATTGTTATTATTGAATCTAATTATCTTAATTATTATATTAAAATGCAATATTTTATTGTAAGTGAATTTCTCCAAATTCCAAAAGGTAAAAATAGTTTCTCATCCTTTTGTCATGTTAGCTGTTGTACCATACACGTGCAAAAGAATTTTTTTCCCATCTGACATTGTGAGTAGACATAAGAATAGAAACAGCATATTTATGTCTTTAAAAAATGAATGCTTATCTTTAAGTAGATTCTATTTTTAAAAGATTAATTAATTCTTTGGTCCTATTGCTTTTGTGTATAAGCTTTTCTCTCAGTAAAAAACAAGATAATTTTGCTAGAAATAAAAATTAATTAACATTTAATCTTAGAAAAATGGTTTTGCAATCTTAAGACATTTCAAATATTTATAATGCTTATGATTCAAGTGTTTATGAAGGCAAAATAGACTAAGCCTTTGTATTTTTCCTGCCAAAATATAATAATTTCTTAAATTCTCTTGTCACCATTGTACATATTTATCCTTTAATGGAATACAAACTCTTTGAACTTCCATTGTTTTGTTAGAAACTTACTGAAAGACAAATTTCTCATGGAATATTTTTTTTTCATTATATTTTTCATTAGTAGTTAAACTAATGATTAATACATTTACTATGTGGGCAACAACTTGTGAGATACATTTACTATGAATTTTAATTTTCATCTGAAGCTGAGTTGGCGGTGCTATTAGGTATTTACTCTCCCCACAATTTTATTATTAGAATATATGGCTTAGATTATGCTGAAAGCTATTTGTTTTCTATTTTCATTACTTTGAAATAACATATCAGAATCTACTTTCACAGAATCAAGATTTTAAGAAGCTGATGTACAAAAAGGAGATTTCTCACTCTAGAAGCAAACTGTCACTAATTCTGTTCATGACATACCAGCTGTTTATGCTCACATTTTCAGTAAACAAACGTAAGTTCTGCAGTGTAGGTCCCAGACATTACACACTGGCACCAGAATTGTGTCATCAGTTCATTCTTCTGACTATATAATCTCAAATGCTTTGTTGGTGTGTGTTTCATATGTAATCCAACTTGTAGTGAGGCTAACTGAATGAAGAGGCATGTTATAGAATGGAAAAAAATGTTAGCAAGTTCTATTGGACAGAATTCATATCCAGAACACACACACACACACACACACACACACACACACACACACACACACAACCTCTTAAGTATCAAAGCAAACAAACCAACAAACTCATAAAAATGGCCTATGGAACTAAGCAAAGAGTCCTCAAAAAGAAGTAAAACAAATGACATAAATGCTTTTTTTCCCTTTAATTTTTTTTTAATTTTTAATTTTTAAAAATTTATTCATTTTATGTCCCAATTGTAGCCCCTTTTCTCATCTCCTCTTGGTCTTACTCTCCCTCCCCCTCCCCCATCCCTTTCCCCTAGTCCATTGAAAAGGAGAGTTCTCCTTTCCTGCCATCTGACCCTAGCTTATCAAATCTCATTAGGACTGCCTGGATCCTCTATCTTCTTTTGTGGCCTGGCAAGAACACATTGTAAGAGGGAAATGATTAAAGATCAGGCAACCAAGTTCATGTCAGAAGCAGCCCCTGCTCCCCTTACTCAGAACCCAATAGAGACTGAGCTGCCTATGGGCTATATCTGAGTAGGGGTCTAGGTCCTCTTCATGCATGGTCCTTGGTTGGTGCTTCCGTCTCTGAAGGACACCCTGGGCTCAGATTTGTTGGTCTCCTTGTGGAGCTCCTGTCCTTTCCTGGCCCTTCTATCCCCCTTATTCCATAAGACTCCTTGTGCTCTGCCCAAAGTTTGACTGTAAATCTCAACATCTGCTTAGATCCTCTGTTGGGCAGAGCCTTTTAGAGTACCTTTGTGGTAGGCTCACATCCCGTTCCCTCTCTTACATTACTTCTAGTGTCTATCCTGTTTGTCATTCTGAGTGAGACTTCAGCATCCTCCCTAGGGTCCTTTAGGTATTAAAAACAAGGAAATCATGAAATTTGCAGGCAAATATCTTTCCTTGGAACTAGGAAAGATCATCCTAAGTAAGGTAACCCAGAAACAGAAAGGCATTCATGGTTATACACTCACTCATAAGGAGATATTAGCCATATAATATGGGATTACCATACTAAAATCTACAGACCTAAAAAAGTTAAACAACAAGGATGTCAGGCAGTCCTGATGGGACTGACACAAGGGTCAGTAGGTGAATAGGACCTCCCCTATCAGTGGGCTTGAGGAGAGGGATAGGAGAGGAATTGGAAGGGAGAATGGGACCAGGAGGAGATGAAGGAGGGCTACAGCTGGAATACAAAGTGAGTAAATTGTAAATAATAATAATAAATGATAATATAAAGAATAAAAATGTGTTAATATCTTTAGTTATTAGAGGAATGTCATTTTGCCTCCCTTTAGTCAAAATGGAGAGCAAGAAAACAAACAACATTAAATGCTGGTGAGATTGTAGAAATGGAAAATACTTTATCACTATTGGTGGGAAGGTAAACTATTGTGAGCCTGACTGATCAAAGGCTTTCTCTGAAACCTTGATGAAATAAAACAAAAGGAACCTAGTTCTGTGTCTTTGCTCATAAGAGGACTTGATAAGAACAGTCTTGGGGTTGGGACTAGAGATTCAAAAAATTTAAGGTTTGTTTCCTGGGAACTTGACTTTTAATCACAAAGAAACCACATGTGAATGTTCTGTAATGTTCTTGAGATAACATGTGTTCTCTTTGTGCAACAATGATTGGTTTCCTGCTGACTTTGTGTCATTGTATGACTCTATTCCATTAATCCCCTGGGCATAATATATATGACGCTGTACATCTCAGTCTTCCTCGACATAACACCTCCCAGTCCAAACTTTCTTATCTTCAATAGCTTCTGTCCTTATCTTCTAGTCTCCTGGTCTTTCTCTTAAGACCCTGTCACAGAAGAAGAACCTCTTGTCCAGGGCCAGTAAAATGATATAATTCCTGTGGAAATCAGTGTGGAAGTTTCTCAAACAGTTATGCATTCAGCTATCATGTGTCTCAGACATCCTACTCCTACACATATACCTGCAATAATCTATATTGTGCCATAGAGACACACATCCATGGTCATAGCTGCTGTATTCACAGTAGACAGAAAATAGAGCCAACCATGATGCTCCATCAACTAATGAATAGATAATGAACCCGTGGTACCTATATACAATGCAATTCTAGTCAGCTATAACTAAAAACAAATTATAAAATATATATGACTCAGAAAATATTATATCTAATGAGGTAGTATAGGTCCAGAAATATGAACACCATATGTGTATCCTAACATTAAATTCTTAAGACCTGGTTGTTCGTCAAGATTCCTAAAGTGTACTAGAAGCTAAAAGGTGTCCAGACAGTGGGAGGGGAACCTAAGTGATGGCATGTATAGGACACATGTTACATGATTAGATAACTGAAGTAATATTAAGAGTAGAAAGTTTTAAACACAGACATGGTCAAGAGGACAGAAAAAAATGAAAAGTCAGGAAGAATATAAGCAGCCATAGATTACTAAAAGAAAATAACGGGTGGCCAGACAGTATCTGAGGACAGGAAACTTTTCTGAGACTGATACTCCCAACTGAGGACCATTCCTGGATATAACCTAGAACCCCTGCTCAGATGTAGTCCATGGAAGATCAGTATCCAAGTGTTTTCTGTAGTAAGGAAAACAAAGACTGTCTCTGATGTGAACTCAGTGGCTGGCTCTTTGACACCCCCCCCGAGGGGGGAGCAGCCTTGCCAGGCCACAGAGGAGGACAATGCAGCCAGTCCTGATGAGACCTGATAGACTAGGGTCAGATGGAAGGGAAGGAGGACCTCCCCTAGCAATGGACTTGGGGAGGGAGGAGATGAAGAAGAAAGGGTGGGATTGGGAGGAAAAAAGGGAGGGGGCTACAGTTGGGATACAAAGTGAATAAAGTATAATTAATATAAAAAAGTAAATAAAGAATCAAAATACAAGATATGGATTCTTCCCTTTGAGTTTTTGGTCATGGTGATACCAGGAGCCCTCAAAACAACACAGTCTATTGCCATTGTTCTTATTGCCCATAAGAACTAGATGACTAAAATCTGTTGCTGAATACTCCTCACATTTTGGCTGCAGGGAAGAGAGAAATCAAGCTGTAACTGACTTTCACATTTCCTGCTGCCTAGCTTTCTTAGGGTACAAAAAAGTTGGCATGAAAGCTGTTGAGTGAGAAAGGTTATCGTGACTCCCATACAGCCATAGATTTCACAACCTACAATGATGACCTTTCTGGCAAGATATACCTACTAGGGCAGTAGTGTTATGATGACTATGTGAAAACCGATCACTTTCTTATTAGATTTGTCGCCTGCACTATGGGAGGGAACTCCTAATAAGTGATACTGTACACATGCTCAGGGACACAAAGCTGAGAAGCTTATAAGGCTAAGATAAGAAGCCACTATTGTGGTTTAGCTCAGTAGACTATTGATCAAACTGCTTTCTAATCCTTAGGTTTCTACCCACAAAATTATGCTGCTGTCAGTCTTGGTCAGAGAAGTTTCTTCTTGCAGTTAATGCTGAGACCCATAACTAGTCAAACTGCTGAGAATACAGTCTGCTCAGAGTTTTGCCTTAATAAGGACATGCATGGGAAGACTGCAAGAGCCAAGACAGAGAAGTGGAAGATGATGTTTTCTGAACATATGTAACATGTTTGGAGTGTGCAAACAAGGTTTCTGAGTTGAATTTTGAAATATTTTGAGACTTTCATTATTGAGGACCTGTTAATACAGTTTGAGTTCCTTTTGCCTAGAAGTTACAAATCCAGTTAATCTTCTGTATTCTTGAGTAGTTTTAATGGGAATTTTTTGCCTCAGTTACTTCCACTGGACTGAGGGAAGGATACAGATGTGAAGGGCCATGCAAGGAACAAATAATCAGAAATTTATGAACCACCGTAGCAGTGATATCTTCTTCTTCTTTTTTTTTTTTTTTTTTTTTGAGGATTTGAAGTTATCACCTAAAAGAGATGTGACAGGATTCTTTATGCCTGTCATGAGCAATATTAGAAAATGGGACTTATTTTATTAAGGAACCAAACTTCTTGGATGTACGTTGCATAATTGGATCATGGAATTCAGCTGACAGATAAGAAATTGAAGAACAATAATATGTACTCAGTTTTCCATTTAGATGTGGTCCTGTAAGGAAGAGTTGATTAGAGTAAAATTTTCTACCTCATTAAATGAATTGAGTGGTGATAACTCAATTAAAATGATTAAAGCATCAATTAGCTGTATGGCTGCAGGGAGAACAAAGTTGCATGCTTTATTGACATAGAACCAATAGACACAGGCTACTTTTGGAGAGTGTTCTTGTCTCCTGTTTACAAAAACTGAAAGTCAACTTGCTTACAAACTACTACACTAAGGAAGAAAATAAAGATATGAAAATCAAATGTAAATGGAAAGTGAAGTAATTTGTTTTATAATATGATAATGAGAGATAGATGTCATCCTAGGAGTAGACCTCTAACTTGTCAGATGCCACTGTCAAATGTGGAGACTTGGTTATTGCCTCTGAGCAAATGGAAGGGGCAGAGGTAGCTTTCAACCATGTTTTACATATTATCTGTATCTATTGGCTTATTGTGGTGCAATCAGCACAAAACAAGGTTTTCAGTATGACAGTATATAAAAGAACAACACTTAACATACAATCCCTACTAATTAACATATACTCAGTTAATCTAATATTAAGTTGATTATTCATAAAGTAATTATGGTGTATCAAGAATTATAGGAGTTATCTCCATATTAAGATCAAGTTAGAAAACAGTCTTGACCACATCAAATTTATGTCTGAATGGGGAAAAGTTGAAGTGTAGCTCAGTGGTTAGAGGGCTCATTTGGCATGAATGAGGTTTAATACAGAACACCACCAGAATGAATATGCTTTCTATATGCTTTAAGTGAAACCAAAATATACAATAGAAGACATGTATAGAAATCCTGGGTATGGTGGCTTTGGTAACTAATCTCGGTTGCTATCTTGACTCTATAGGGAACCAACCGAAGATCAAACTAATGGACATTCCTGTCAGGAATTTTTTATTCAGATTATTCGAAGCAGAAAGTTGCATCCAAAGTCTAGGCCACAACTTGGCATGGAAAAGGGAAACTTTGTTTTTGCCTGATTGCCCGCACTTTTCAATGGCAAGTTTGTCTACCCTGTTGCTTTTGCCCATAATAAATTGAACTTCTTCAGGTTTCCAACACAGACTCCAACAGCTCTCCAGAAGTCCTCTAGGACACCAGAGCCAGCTTGGGACTGCTGAAACATTTAGCCTTGGTGACTAAACAACTACTGGAGTTTTTCTGGTCTAAGACAGCCATTCCACAGCTTATAAACCAACCTAATAAATCATATATGTATATTACATGCAGTATATCAGTTCAGTTCCTTTAGAGAACCATACTAATTTGGTGGTTCATGCTTACAATCCAAGGACTTGGGAACTTGAGGCAGGAGAATTGCTACAAGATTGAGGCCAGTCTGTGCACAGAGTGATATGATGTCTCAAGAAAATGCATACAATAATAAACAGAACAAAACCTAAACAAAAAAAAGTGCAGTAAATAGATTAATTATACATTGTGATGGTTGTTACGTAGCTTTAAAATAATTGATATGACTGGCAGTCATATGACTGACCTGGAGGAGGTTTGGTGTGTTTGTGGCTGTGTTAAGGCAAATAGGTAGGAAAGATCCCCAGATGATAGATGAAATTTCAGACTTGAAAGATTAAAATCATTCTCTTCAACATTTCAGCTTTTCATGGAAAATGATATGTCTTCTGATTCTCCTTGTCTTTTGAGCAACATCAATAAAAAAAAAATATATAAAATGCCTCCTCAGGCAACTCAAGATGATTCTCTTTATCATGTCTAGAAATCTCTATGCCCGTATTTCAGCCTCTAATATTCTCCAGTTGCTATTGTGTCCTTGTCAGTTGAGCTTACCTTAGTATCTCTTGCTGACTTTCTGTCTGACTTTCTCATAGTTCAGTTTAGCTTGGCTAAGTAAGCTAGCTCACTGATTAAACTAAAAAGATTTCTGATAACTTTAAGAGATAAATGTGATACAAATAATATAATAAAGCATTGTTGTGCTAAATTTTAGGTCTTTATTTAAAAGGTCTTTCAGAAATCTGTTGACACCGGTCTTCCTTTCTAGGTATAGCACAGCCCTTCATATAGTCCACTACTATGCTGGATTCATGACCATGTACTCATGTTCCTCTTGTTTCTTTTGAGTAGCTCAGTATCCAAGTGGGTACCCTAGTAAGGGGAACAGGGACTATTTCTGACATGAACTCAATGACTGGCTCTTTTACCCTCCCCTCACCACTGAGGGAGAAGCAGCCTTGCTAGGCCACAGAGGAGGACATGGCAGCCAGTCCTAAAGATAACTGATAAGCTAGGGTCAGATAGAAGGGGAAGAGGACCTCCCCTATTAGTGGACTTGGATGGGGCAGGGAAGAGATGAGGGAGGGAGGGTGGGATTGGGAGAGAATGAGGGAGGGAGCTACTGCTGGGATACAAAGTAAATAACCTGTGATTAATATAAAAAATAAAAATGATTAAAAAAGAGTATTTCCTTTGAAATCATAAAGGTAAATTGTGTTTTCATTGGCAAATTTTCTTATTAAATATGAAAGGACAATAAACCCTGGCCTTTGTGAATGTTATTCTGCTGTCTGGAATTACATAAGGCCAAGAGGCTAGATATATCTGTGAGGAATTTTTTTCTTAATTAAATCACTTTTTAAGTGGGATGATCCATTTTTAATCTGGATCTTTTGAAGTTGGAATATAAGCTCCTTTAATACAGACCTATTGAGATGGTAATATCCACTTTTAATCTGGGCCACACCTACTCTTGGCATAGGAGAAGGATACTTACTGTCTTTCTTTTTTTTTTGGTTCTTATACTTTCTGGAAAGTCCATTCCTTCCCTGGCTTTAGAGCCTACTGTTTCAGAATTCCAGAATACACTGAAGACCAGCTGAGATATATAACCTCATTCACTAAACAATTACTGGAATCTTGGACCTTTCATTGGTGGACAGCACTAGCTGAGCGACAGGTAGTAAGCCAATCTAGTAGATGATTCTATAATATTTATTTTACAGCTTAGATGTCTGTCCCTGGATAGATAAAGAAAATGCAAATTGCATGATGGAATATTACTCAGCCATTAAAATGTGAAATCATGAAATTCACAAGAAAGTGGATAAGAGTTAAAAAAAAAAAGTCATCCTGAGTGAGGTAACCCAGACCCACAAAGACACATATGATATATATTTGATTATGGATTATAAACTCAGTTTCTCTGGAGAACTCTGAATAACACAGCCTTTATCATAACTAAAATCAAACATAGGATTTTGCTATATCCCAAAGCCTTTAATTATGTCTGTGAAGAGCATCTTTTGGCTTCAGATGTGATATGGATGTAGATGATTAGCACTATGTGACCAGTGAATGGTATTGATAAATAGCTTTTTGATCAGGAAGTAAATACAGAGATATAATCTATAAATTATTACCATGTTCGTTCACAATTCTCTTGATGGAGACTGAAAAAAAAATGTTTCTACTAATGTCTTCAAGAATGTATGCATTGTATGGCTGCATATAGAAGAATGAAAATAGATCCATATTTATTACCTTGCATAAAACTCAGCTCCATATGAATCAAAGACCTCAACTTAATGCTAGATACACTGAATCTAGTAGAAAAGAAAATGGGGTATAGTCTTGATCTCACTGACACAGGAAAAATCTTTGTGTACAAAACACCAATAGCACAGGCACCCAGAACAAAAATTACTAAGTGGGACTTCATGAAATTGAAAAATTTCTGTGTGGCAAAGGACACCATCATTTGGAAAAAGTGGCAAGCTTCAGGATGAGAAAAAAATTAGCAACAATGCATTTGATAGAGAATGAATATCTATCTATCTATCTATCTATCTATCTATCTATCTATCTATCATCTAAAGAACTCAAGAAAACATATGTCAAAAAACTCCAACTACTCCCATTAAAATGGGTATAAACAGAAAATTCTCAGTAGAAGAAACTTAAATGGCCGAGAGATACTTAAAAAATTTTTTTTCAACATTATTAGCCATCGGGGAATTGCTATTCAAAACTACTTTGAGATTTCATCTTATACAAGACAGAATGGCAAAGATCAATAAAACAAATTCCAGCTTATTCTGATGAGATAAAGAGTTAAAGGAACACTTATCCATTGCAATGGAAGTGCAATGTGGAAACAGTGTGACAATTTCTTTTGAACTTGGGAACCTACCTACCTCAAGATCTAGCTATACCACTCTTGCATATATACCCAAAGGATCCTTTGGCCTACTACAGTGACACTTGCTCAACCATGCTTACAGCTGCTCTCTTCGTAAAAGCCAGAAATTGGAAACAGCCTAAATGTTTGTCAGTGGATGGATGAGTAAAGAAAAATGTCCTGAATTTGCATGATGGAATATTACTCAGCTATTAAAATATGAAATCATAAAATTAACAAGTAAATGGATAGAGCTATAAAAATTCATCCTGAGTCTGGTAACCCAGATTCAGAAAGACAAATATTGTATGAATTTGATTATACCTAGGTTTTTGCTGTTAAGTCTCCAATAAGCGGCCACAATCCATATAAACAAAAAGGTTAATTATAGAATAAGGGACCATTGTAGAGGGATGATATCCCCAGGAAGGGGAAATAGAACAGGTAGTTTTGAATGAATGAGAAGGGCAATCTTGTATGGAAGGATCAAATGGGTAGGGAGAGGAAAGGGTCATTTGAGAGAGGGAAGACAGGGATGGACAGATAAATTTCAAGGACTTTTGAGGGGTTGTATGGAAATGTTATATAGCAGAAGCTTCCTAAATTGTATACATATAGGAAGATAATTTAAGTGAAACTGGCAAATAATGGGGGAGAGAGATCCTCAACATGACATCATTCTTCGCCAAATGAAGCTTTCAGTATTGGTAATAGGTTTCATCTAATTGCTTTTTCCCCCATAGGGGTCAAATGGGAACTCCCAAACAATGCAGCCTATTGCCAAGGGTATTGGTAATTCTCCTAGAGCTGATGGTAAGGTTCTATTGCTGAAGACAACTACACAATTTTTAACATGAAAAAGTTGACCTGGTGCCTACCTAGAGCCTTCAGCCTATGGACTATTGTTCATGGCATTGCAATGCATTCTGCCTTCTGCCAAAGAGAAGGATATTCACCAACCCACTCATAAACCCTTTGATCTACAGTGGTGTCTTACCTGCAAAACATGGAAATGCAATAATTGTACAAAGTTGTGGGATAAACCAACCACTCTGACTGGATTTATGGCTCACTCCATGAGAGGGAACCTATCTCTGACTGCCCAGTGGCCAAGAACTAGGTAAAGAACCTAGCAGAAAACAAAACACTATTGTATTGCTAAAAGAATGTAGCCATAAAATTACTCCTCCCAGCATTATCCTGTACTCATAGATCAGTGCCTTGCTCAGCCATCATCAGAGAGGCTTCCCCCTGTCCCAGATGAGAACAAATACCATAACAAATACCCATAACCAGATAAGATGCAGAGAGTAAAAGAACTTTGAACATTCCATCCTAAATGGGATATATCCATCAAATATCCCTACATGCAGAACTCTGGAAATGTAGAAGAGGAGGCAGAAGGACTAAGAGCCAGGGGATGAAGAGCACAAAAGAAACAGAGTCTTCTAGGCACAGAAGGACTGACACACATGAACTCAGAGAGACTGCGGCAGTATGCACAGCAGCTGCTCAGATCTGTGCCAGATGGAATCCAAGTGCAGAGTGAACAGTGAGCACAAGCCCTCATCCCAGAAGACCAGAAGACATCCCAGATGGCCAGAAGACATCTCTAACTTATAAACAATTGCAAATGAAAATTTTCATTTCACTGAGTCTCTCTGGGGAAGAATCCATTCTTAAAGGCAGGCCTAGCAGTAGGTGCCCGACACAGAAAGAACTCAGTGGCATGTTGGGAGTTTCTTTCTCTTATGTTTAGTCAGAGCACTCAATTAGTAATTAACTAATTGTACTATTTCCTTTTATTTCTACGCTATTTTAGCTCATACATTCTTTGTGTATATACTATAGCTTCTCTGTGTGTGTGTTTATGAGGTTCCTGTATAAACATGTGTGTCTCTGTGTCTGTGAGGATTTCTTGTGCTTCTTCTTTGGCTCTTTTTTCTCTATGTGTTTTATACAATTCTGATTTGTTTGTTTGTATTTCATTTAGCTGTTATTCTTTAGATGCCTGTTTTGATTCTAAAGAGAGACAGAAAGGGTGTGAATTCAGATCAAAGAGGAGGTGGGGAGGATCTCAGTGGAGTTGGAGAAAGAGAAACTATAATTTTGTTCTATGAAAAAAAAATAAGTTCAATAAAGTTTCAAATCTTAAGGCAAAACTTACAACATCTCTTGTAATCTCTGGCTTTTGGGTCTCTGAGAACAACCACTGCTGTAGTAATTCAGCACCGTATTCTCTAAATAGCTCTGGAATTTAATTTCTGAAACTTCTGTACTTACTCAGGGAAAGGACTTTTTCTTCAGCTTTCTGCGATCTCCAGACACCAGTGAATTAGATCTTAAGTGTGTGTCCAAGAAAGGGACCTAACACAATTGAGCTGTGATGGCGGCAGAGCATTTCTTCTTCTAAGAAAGACTTGGATGTTTCAATAAATTATGTGTCTGTAGATGTGCCTGCTATATTAATTCCCATCCTATATCCTTGCAAGGGAGCTTCTTAGATTTTCTCTTTTTTACGATCTCACATAGTTCTGAGGCTCCCTATTCTATTTGGTATGGGTGGCTACAGATCAAGCATTCCTTCAGTCTCAGAATAATTCTTGCACTTTGCCTCTTACCTTGATGTGGTACTAGAAGTACAACCCATCCCCAGATTGCGTCAGTTATGGCCTGTCTGCTACATTCAGAAATGTGACTGCCACACTGCAAGAGGTGGTCTTGGAGCACCAGTGATGCAGCTGGAAAATCGCCTTATGATTAAAATTCCATGAGTCTCTGAAAGAAAAATATTACTTGAATACAATTAAGTATTATTTGTTTTTGAATTAAGACATGTTTTTCTTTAGATTCATGAGCAATAACAATGTGAGGTAGCAGGAAATGCTCCAAAAGAAACGCTATATTTTGGGGGAGAATGGAATGGCTTTGAGTAGCACATTTTATTCCACATCACTGTTTTTTTCCTGTCTCATTTTCTTATTGAAGATATCCAATTTCAACTCCTCTCTTTGTCTTCTTTCTCCTTCCAAGTAAAATTCCTAAAATTCTAATTTCTTTAGAACTCCTTCTTTATTACTTTATCTCAGCTTCTCTAATACTGATTGCTAGAACCAAACTACTTTCTTGCCTACCACTAGGAGTCATGCTCCCTATTGTCTTATGTTCATTCAATATCAAAGACTGTAAATGAGATTGGACCAGTCAATACATAAATCCTCTTACCTTTTATGTCTGAGATATTTTTTTTCTAATCAATATTGTCTCATGTCTCCTTTTCTAGTTCAGTTTGTTAGTACAGGGCCATTGAATGCAAAAGAAAACAACATTTAAGCTTTCAGTGGCTGATTCTTTTATTTTATGATTTTATACGTATATGACAGCATCTTAATAGTCATGATTCATGGAATCATAATATGCCTACCATCTACGATGAAATATTTATAAATGAAAATAAATATAATAAAGATAATTACCATGATAAAGGATATTTAACCAAATTGATGTACACTACAGATAATATTTGATAGTTAGAAATATTTGTCACATCCTGTATCAGACAAAAATTATGAAGACTTGTAAGGGAGTGGAGTTTTTCACATAAACAAAACACTGTATATAAAATAAACTGTATGTGAAATAAACAATTTAAAAGCACTGAAGTTATAAGAAAAACACAATGACAATTCAACCAGAGCACAACTAACTCATAAAACTACAACTTGACAGGCTGAGGAGTGTGGAGCTTTCTGACCTGAGTGTACCGTTCTTCTCCAGTGCAGCTATTTATATGGCAAAGGCTCCAGGTGACAAAGATCAGAATTCTATACGGAGAAAACAGCTGGAAATTTAAAAAAGGAAATCCTGAACAACACGAAAAACAAGGAGACCCAGGTATGGAGCATAAGCTGCCCAAATACCTAGTTGATAGATATATAACAGGAGTGTGGGGAAAACTTGGGAGGCGTGATTGGAAAGCAGCCAGAGGCCAGACATAAGTACACTGGTGTGTTACCGAACGATGGAGGTGAATTTAGAAAAAAAAAAATGCATCTCTAGCTGATTTTGTCAATGTGTGAACATCATAAGGTATATGTCCAGGAGCCTAGACAGTGATACCTACTACACATATAGGCACATGGCCTCTCAATTACTGGAAACATAAACACAGGGATTTGTATATATAGGAGTCACAGAGATTAAATTAGTCATACAAAACAAAAAGGTGAGCTAAAGGATACATAAACATGAGCTATATAAGACTTTTGCCTGTGTGGCATAACACACTTATTTTTCCTACAAGAGAACACCCAACATAATAATAAAGTAATAAAGTGAACATATACCCAATAGCTTAATCTCTTTTCATTGTCCTGTGTCATGTACCACACACAGCTGTACTCACTATGTTTGCGTGACTGGCTGCATAGTAGACTTGTTTGTAAATGGGAATGATGTATTGCACTACAATGTTATGATGCCTATGATGTCTATAAGCAATGGCATTATTTTCAGATTCCTAATCTCACATAGCTATTTTTTTTATACTTTATTCACATTGTATCCCCCCATAAGCCCCTCACTCCTCCCTTCCGATCCCACCCTTTCTTCCCTTCTTCACACATGCCCCTCTCCAAGTCCACTGATAAGGGGAGGTCCTCCTCTCCTTCCTTCTGATCTTAGTCTATCAGATCTCATCAGGAGTGGCTGCATTGTCATCTTCTTTGGCCTGGTAAGACTGTTCTCACCTCAGGGGGAGGTGATCAAAGAGCAGGCCAATCAGATTGTGTCGGAGGCAGTCCATCTTCGTATTACTATGTAACTCACTTTGACACTAAACTGCCATGGGCTACATCTGTGCAGGGGTTCTAGGTTATCTCCAAGCCTGGTACTTGGTTGGAGTATGGGTCTCTGGGAAGACCCCTGTGTTCAAATTTTCTGATGCTGTTGCTCTCTTTGTGGGGTTCCTGTCCTCTCCATAACCTACTATTTCCCACTTCTTACATAAGATTCCATGCACTCTGCCCAACAGTTGGCCATATTTTTACATAGATGGTCTGTCATTGTCAAAATCCAGGATATAGCACATGACTGTATAGTTTGGAACCACAGGGTGTCTTAAAATCAGCCAGACAAGTTTCATCATTTTCTTACCTGGCTGGATTCTTTAGCCATGCTTAGTTAAGTCACAGGAAATTTAGTGTCAGAACATAGGGTCTATGAGCAGCACAGCAGCTAGAAACTTGGAGAGTTCCTGAAGCCAGGGGAAGAATAGAAGACATGAGCCCCATATATGCTTAAGACTCCTACTTACTGACAAATTTGGTGGTGTAGAGTATTCCATAAAAAGCCCGGGTGACAGTACACCAGCTGGCAAGAATGAGAGCAAAGATGTGGGAGCAGATGAGTCCTGCTGGGCCATGAGGTTGCTGACTGGGATGGAAGTCAAGAGTGGATGCCAGTGTGTGCAACTTGATTGCAGAAAAGCAACTGCTTGAAAAAGTGAAAACATTCTGGCATGATCGCTCAGCTGGCAAAGGTGCTTGCCACCAAGACTGGCGACATGAGTTCAACCCTCTCAACTTACATGGCTGAACTGACCCCCTCAAATTATCATCTAGCTTCCACCTGAGTACCATGGGGCACATTTCCCTGACCCCCATAAATCTAAAAAATAAACAAATGAAAATACAACATAATACAAAGTGACCAGTGGACTAACTCTTAGAAACAGGATAGACTTTTGCGTTGTTAGGTTGGTCATAAAATAGGTCTTATACAAAAGACACCTAGAGACAAGTTAGATGTAAAAAAAGAATTAAGAAAATAAAGGCAGTATGATAATTTGACTACTCTAGAAGCCCAGATCCCCAATTTGGGAGGCCTGGATTTCCATGCACATCAACTATGTCGAAAAGTAAAATAATGATAATAATAATAATAATAATAATAATAATAATAATAATAATAATAATAACAATAGCTTCAAAAATGTCATTAAAAATCAAAAAGATAAAGAACTTCAGAAGAAATGACAGTTAATTGAAAATATGAATTATAGGATAGAAACAGTTTGTTTCTGAAATCTCAATTTTTTAAACTTTACTCTGCTCATGTCAAGGTGACCAAAGACCAAGATGACCAATGACCACCCTTCTCATGCGTCCCCTCTAAAATAATGCTTCCATCTTCTCCCAGAGGAGCCCTTTTTCCCTAATATTTACATCAATGTCTCTCGTTCAAAGCTGAATATTACCTTGAACTTCCTTTGGGGGTGGGGTAAGAGGTGTATGTGAAAGTGGGAATGTCACGGATTAAGTGCCTCCTTAGCACAATTCAGAGAGAAAGGGAGTGAGTGTGAAGAGAAAAGTGTAAATCCAGACTCAAAGATCCAGGAATTCTTTATACACTCATACTTTCTTTCAAAACACCATGGAGCCCGAAGTAATCAAGTGCCATTAAAGCATCGTAGGCAAGGACAGAAGGGAGGAGAGGAGCTAAGCTGTGCTACTCGTTGGCCAGGCCCTGGAGTGGTGGCAAAGATTAATCAGCTTTTCACTCACCAGTGACCTGGAACTACTTACTAATGGAAAGAGTGACTAGAGGACCCTGAGGACACTGTTTTTTCTCGATGTTGCAAGAGATGTAGCTCTAAAATTTACACAGGAAAATATTCTGTTCTAAAGCACAAGAATATTGAGAGAAGAAATACATGTTCAGTTTGCATTAAGAGAAAAGTGGACAGAAGGTTATTTTTCATGAAAGCAAGCAAGCAAGCAAGCAAGCAAACAAACAAACAAACAAAAGGACGTGCCTGAGAGGCTTGGAAAAGGAATTGTTACTGAAAAAAAGGATGCATTTAGAAAGATGATATTAACTTTTAATCGTGTTATACATTAATAGTCGTGTTTGATTGTAAATGTGGGTCATTTGTATGTTGTTTTGATCTTGGAGGAGCGAGATCCCAAGAGTCTCTGACACACTACCAAGTTTATTTTCTCATTTTTTTTTCATAATTTAGTTGTTTGCAATATAGTATTAGCTACAACAAAATATATTTTGATCATATTTCCTAGTCCTATCAGAATCAACTCTGTTAAATAAAATGAGTTTTTATACTTTACCTCAAATTAATATAAGACAGGTTTTTGAGAAACAGTAACCCCGGTCTATCTGAAAATAATTGTGGTAATTGGTGCAGAAAAATGTGCACATAATAACAGCAAGCATAAAAAAAAATTAAAAAAAAAAAGAACAGCAAGCAAACAACCACCACCAGTTGTGCAGAATAAGGTAAAATTAAAAAGTAACCTTTTTATGAGAGAAAATAAGGATTAAAGAAAGCTTCATTTAAAGATTTCCCTGTTGATACCTTCTCTTTTCTGCCCACTATCTTTCCTTAAGAACATCCTAGAGCTTCCTCCTCCACAGAAAACCAATGTCAACAGAGAACTGTCAATTAAGGAATCTTGAATGGTCCAGAAGCACTTAAAGAGATGCTCAACATCATTAATCATCAGAAAATGCAAATCAAAACATTGCTGAGATTCCATCTTAGAACAGAATGGTTATGACCAAAAACTCAAGTTTACAGCACTTGCTTATGAAGATGTGGGAAAAGGAGAATACTCTTCCATTTTTGGTGGAACTATAAACTTTTATAAGCACTTTGGAAATCAATCTGGAGGTTTCTCACAATATTGGGAATAACTCTAACTCAATACCCAGCTATACCTAGCCATATACCCAAAAGATGCTCTAGCACACAACAAGGACATTTGCTTAACTATGTTTACAGCAGCTTTATTTGTAATAGCCATAATCTGGAAACAACCAAGATAGTCCCTCAAACAAAGAATGGATAAAGGAACTGTCGTACACTTACACAATGCAATACTACTTAGGGATTTAAAATAAGGAAATCATGAAATTTGCAGGCAAATGGATGGAACTAGAAAAGATCATCCTGAGTGAGGTAACCCAGACCCAGAAAGACACACATGAAATCTATCACTTATAATCTGATATTAACCATGCAGTATAGAATAACTATACTACAATTCACAGACCCAAAGAAGCTAAGTAACAAGGGGGCCCAAGAGACGGTATATGAATCTCACTGAGAAGGCTAAATAGAAAAAAAAAAACAGAAGCAGTGCTCAAAGAGAGGGAACGGAATAGGAGATGGCGTGCTTAGGGAAATGAGGGTGGGGATCTGATGTGGGGAGAGCAATGAAAGGGGGAAAAAGGAGAGAGGGCATACAGAGAAAAGAAAAACCATGGCCTGGAGCATCTCTGAGACAGACTGGAGACCTACAACAGGGCAGGCTTCTGGGAAGATTTGGAATTCCTCTAGTGGAGACCCCTTCTAGCGGAGAACATGGAGACTGACGAGGACCCCCTCTAATCAGACAGAACTCAAAGTAGAGGAAGGGGAATACCAACCCACCTACAAAAACTTCCACCCAAAATTTACCCTGCCCACAAGATGTATAGGGATAAAGATAGAGCAGAGATTGGGGGAATGTCCAACCAATGCCTGGCCACACCATGGTGAAGAACCAACACCTAACACTATTAAGGACACTGCTACTTCGGCAGACAGGAGCCTCTCATAGCTGTCTGCTGAGAAGCAGCAGATGGGATCAAAACACAGACAAACATTGTTCAGAACACAGGGAGCTTTGTGGAATAATGGGAGGAAGAATAGAAAGATCTGGAAGGAACAGCATTTCCACAAGAAGACCAATAAAGCCAACTAGCCTGGGCCTGCAGAGACAAACTCCAACCAAGGACCATGTATAGACTGGACCTAGACCCCCAACACATATGTACACTATGGACAGCTTGGTCTTCATGTGGATACCTTAGCAAGGATGAGCTGATATGACTTGATGTGCTGTGATGGGTAGACGAGGAAGTCCCCATTTCTGAGGGGAAGGAGGGCTATAAAAGAGGACAGGAGGGTGGGAACATGTGGAAAGGAAAGTATCTGTGATTGGAATGTAAAGTGAATAATAAATAAATAAATTTAAAAAATAAATACTACATCTAAGAAGAAAAAAGAAGATATTTCCTTTCTGTTGCAAAGTCAGTCTCTTTGCCACTTTGGTTTTGACATCCTCCTCTGCTCTGCTGTATTAGTGCCCCCTATTATATCCAACTCCAGCAATTCTGTAGTTAGTGGAATTCATTCCAATTCTACTACTGTCATTATCTTCTACTCTGGTTAATAAAGCTCAATTAACTTTTTTTTGTCTCCCATTTATTTTCTATTTTGTCTACCCTCCTTCAGTATTTTAAACTGGGAGCTAGTCATTTTTCTTCATCCTACCACATTATTTAAAACTTTCTTTCTCTTTGATGTTCCCACTACTTTTTTCATCAATGTTTGCACTTCATTGCGAAGCTAAACAACTCTGTAAGCATCAATCGCCTGTTAGAGAATCACAGGCAGACCTAACTATGACCTTAAGAAGTACATATAAGTGGAAAATGTGAGAAAAGTTAAAAGGATGTGTCAGTACTAGATTCAGTGGCCAGGGCCTGCAAAGCATGCTGGTTCTGTGCCTCTTCACTCTATGCTGTCTTGGGTCTGTATGCCCCTATGCTTCTGGATTCTTATATCCTGGTTACCATATGTGCCACCCAGTTTTTGCCTGTGCCGCTCCCTGCATTATGTCTGCTCTCTCCAAGAAAGTCCATTCCATAAAAGCAGTATAGGCAAAATGTTAAGAGATGCTCACGTGATATAGAAACTTTCACTGAGTGCCGTAAGTTGGTAGCCCAGCATTATGTCTTAGGGATATTATAATTCCAAAAACAGGTAACATCAAAATCTAGAATAAAATCTGTGTAAATGGTAGATTTTAGTATGAAGTTACAGGTTCAAGCTATAAGTATTCAACAGAACATTTGTCACTTGGGAATAAAATGAGCATTTTGTTGTTGTAAATCATAATCCTTACTAATAAACACTAATAAACTGCTCACTAATAAACAAGATCAGTGTCATTAAAATTATAAAAAACAATAAAAATGTTGAATACTAAGGTTAATGTTGTACTCAGGGGACTTTATAAAGGATGTGGAAGTAGAGCTATAAAGATATTTCCGTTTTGGGATAAAGACAAAAATAGAAACAAGGAATTTGACTTTATAGGATGCATGTAAGTAACAAGTATTAGGCATATATGTACAACAACTCTGCAACCCAAGTCTCAGAAAAGAGACAAACTAATATTTACTACTTATCACCCTCTCTGAGCTTTCTTCTACTGCAGCTCTGTACTAATTCTCTCGTGATTTCTACACCAAATAATAGTATGTTCTTAAACAGACTAAGAAAATTCCCTTCTTACATCTCTTCCCTTGTTCCCTTCTCTTCTTTCTCTTCCTTCTCTTATTTTTCTTTCCTTCCTTCTCCAATTCCTCTCTCCCTTCCTTACCTCCTTTTCTTTCTTTATAGAGAGAAAGTAAAGGGAGGTGATTTATACTTTTGATTAAAAATTCTAAATTACTTTGGAAGCAAGTTATCCCAAAGTAAAATAATGAGTAATATAATGATGTTATATAGGTGCTTGTTGATTTAATGAAGACTGTTTAGCATTGGCTATTTGTTTTATTTGTAACTGTGATTTGGCCTTGTTGCTCTGGTTTAAAGCCTAGACAAGTTGGATGGGAACTTTCTCCTGTATCAAGAAGGAAGGAGGCATACAAACTACATGTGTAATTTCTCTTACTGGAGCTCTTGTCTATTCTGACCTTGTTTTGAAGACTAATTAGGAGATGCTCTCTGTTAAAGTTTTGGTTCCTGAAACCTACTTACTATCTCTATCCTATTCTGTTAAAAGATAGAGAAACACTTCCAGATCTCAGAGGAGTGCTTTTGGAAGACACAACTTTCATAACATGTACCCTGTCTGAGGAGTATAATAAATCATAATTTGATATTGAGCAGTAAGTGTCACTACGTTGTAGGCAATTCTTTTTCCTGTTGTGAAGATTAAAACTTTAGGTGAATAGACAACTTATAAAGTACAGGGAAAGAATTCTGTGTTAGACAGATCTAAGCAGAAATTGAGTCCTTGAAGCTAAAGGCAGCAGACATACCTAAAGTAGTGAAAACATCTCCCTTGAGCTCTTCGTTTTGTAGATAACTTGTTTCTTAGAGACTAAGAAGCTTGCCCATGATCCCATAGGGAGCTGTGACAGAGCTAAAGTCAGAGTCAGACCTACTTTCCAATATAGTTTCTTTTCAGTTATATAGACTGAACATATATTCTGAACTATGAGTTGAATGTGCGTGGATCTTGAAATTAAACTGTTATTACAAAACAAAATCACATGCATTTGTTCAGATTTCTAAGTAAAATATTATTGGCTCTCCTCTGGTTGTAAAGTTTTAGAACATTTCATTTAGGATAATGGGCATAAAGATTAATTTTACTCTAGGAAACTTGTGACAAGGGCAAGATTTATTTTTTAGCTTTGTGATATATAAACCAATGAGAGACTTAGATTTAAGTTCTCTTATTTCCCCTCAAATAACTATGCCCTTTCTCATATCTATTATGAATCTACTCAAATATGTTAACATTGCCTCCAAAGTTACCTTCTGCTCTTCTGTTTTACATCTAACTTTGGATGCACTTGATTTTTACATGAATTAAATATAACCAAGAAATTAAATGTGAAATGCCTTCGGCTTCTAGTCCTATGCACATTTCGAGCCCACTTTGCTAAACCTTATGCTGCTTTTAATACATCAACACAGTTGAGACGAAGATCCCGCAGATCTAGACTTTGCATCCACTGGGGAGTTCATTAGTAGATGTCTTCTTCAGTTCAAAGATGACGCTTGCGAGTTTTAAGACTCTCTAGTTTACTAATTAGCCTCCCCCCAAGGAGCATGTTTAACATCACTCAAACCTTTTTAACTTTATTGATATGGGCATTTGCACATCACTGTGTTCATTTTAATGTGTCTAAATCCCTACTCACATCTGAGGACAAGCATTTCAGGACACGTTAGGAATCCTGCATAGTGATTTCCTTTGTCAGATTTATGTATATTTGCTTACGAGTAAATAATGGGTTAGGTTTTGCCTTTCATCTAACTAAGCATATTACTTTTACAACGTCTCCCTTAAGCCTTAGGTTACCATAACCACATATAATGAAAGTGAACTTATGATGGTTTAGTAAATTCTAAACTTACTCCCACCTATCGGCAAATTAATAACAATTGAAACCCCTGACAGGAACCTCTGTTCAGTGGGTGATCATCTAGAAATTAGGGAGTTCCCATGGTAGGGCAACATGCAATTAGTTTTATAAATTCAGTTGCCCTGCTCTGTTTACTGTGAGCTATTATGTTAAATTGTTTCATTTAGAGAGTTTTGTGTAGAATCATTACCAGAGTGTTGCCTTGAGTCGGAAAGAAGCAACTGGCAGTTACTGTTGATGTTGAATTTATGCAGCAGGACCAAACTTGTCTATTTCAAAGCTATATGTGTCTTTTAACTCCCAGTGTCAGCAGCTGAGACCTACAGGAGACTGTGGAGAAGTGATCTCTTGGGAGGGTGTCACGAGCACTCTGGCTTTTCATTCTTCCTTCACATCTCGACATTTCTCCTTTCATTCTTAGGGGTAGAGTAAACTTTGTATACCTTAAGTTTTGGCCATGTCCTCTTTTTATAAAACCCTTCAGTGGTTTCCTGCTGTGTTTAAGAAAAAGAGAGCCAACCATTTTATCATATTGCCAAGTTAAAGAATGACTTGAGAGTGGCTCATCCATTGATTCCCTACTATCTCACTGCAACCTGAATTATTATATAAATGAAATGACATCAAACTGAAGATTATAACAAAGAACACAAGCAGCCCATTACAATCACAGGCAGCCCATTTGTCAGGCAAAAATCTCATCATGTTTTCAAATAGGGGAGGATTTCTTGTTCTTGCTGTCTAGACGAGGTCTACTTTTCTTCTGTATCTCATCTATAAAACACAGTGAACATACTGCTCAGGCCAGAGCTCTCTGAACCACTTATTGCACTTCCTCACCCCACAAACTTCTTTTCTCAGTTAAACTGTTTAATGTTAGGACAGTGTCTTTTGGAGCCCTGAATGCTGCAAGTCTTCACTCATTTTTCTATACTTTCACTTTCCATCATTAATGGGGAAATTGTCCTGGTGCCTACTTTTCAACATCTTGGAAATAAGATGTCCTTTTCATATTACAGACCACCACTTATATGTTGTTTTCTCTGTTGTAGTGCTCATGCACCAGTGACGTCTTAATCATTTTGCAGAATTCAAGTTAGACATTTCTGTGCTCTATATAAATTTATTCTTTGTTTTGCTCTATCAAAGCGGTTTATCTTTTCAATACAAAACTTATAGAAATATTAATTGTATATTCAGTTATTTAACTTAAAATTTATGATTTGTATAAGAAGGAAAGTTTTACAAAAACATGACCCATTGTCTCTTTTAATAAGTCATGAATGCCAATATAAAATATATATGCTGTTATGTCACAATAGAGCATACTGACTGTCACACAATTTATGAAATCCTTTTTAGTGTTTACATAAATGACTGGATAACCTATGGTGCTGGGTAATTTTTAGTTATTCTGCTACCTATCCAGTGGCATCAACAAGGTTAACAGTAGTGTAGTATCAAAATCTATTGGCTGTTCTATTTTCACACATTAAAAAAAAAATCTAAGCATCAGTGATACAAAGGGTCATCAGAGGGGTTTATGTAAAGAACTTTAGAATGAGTGGCAGAAAATACATTTGTGTATTTTGTTTATAATATATATACAGTGAATCTGATGGGCAATATTTTGTCATAAATTCTCTTTATATGACATACTATATGATAGAAATAATTTAAGCCTCAGATAGAATGAACATTCAGACACGTTTGTTTCTTCCAGTCTCCTTAACTTGGTCCCCCACCTTCTATATTGGACCATTAGTTCACTAGAGACTTCAAACTTTCATCGACTTCCAACTATAGCTTTTTTTCTATAGTTTTCTCTCCTTTTTATAGCCAATTTAAATTTTCTATTTAGTTGAGTCAGACTGGAACTAATCATAGCCCTTGAATTCATGTTTTCTAAATCTATATGAATAAGTAATGGCATTAATTTCTTTACATGGCTTCCTTCCTGTATGTTTCTATTTTCCCTCACTCCTAAAAACAATGTTCTAAAATATTTGGGTGACAAACGATTCTTAAAATATAGTAAAATAATGCCTAGATGGTAAATTGTTTGAGACATATGAATTATTTAGTCAGGTATACTATATGATTTCTAAAATCACCTGCCTTTGAGTTATCTTCCCATGGAATTTCTACTTACTTAATAAATTAAACATTTTAGTGAACAAAAGATATTATTAATTTCTGAAGCAACAATATTAAATTCTGAAGCAATAGATATTTTGATATCTTATGCTGTTGATAATTTTTACAAGTAGTAATTATAGGTTCTAATCTGTTCTACTTTCTTTTTGAGGATTTTGGCTAAGTGGTATTGCCTGGCAGGTTCCCTTTTCTCAGAGATTAGTTTGATTCTACCAATCCTATTCCAGGAAAATTACCTATTGCTTTTGGTACCCATTTACTTGCCTTATGGATTGCATTTGTGGTTGATAGTCTATTAAATTACTGTGCAGATTGGATTCAGGCCAGTGGTTAAAATATTTCTATTAGACTCCAACAGCATACGTGTATCTCTTACAAATTCACATAACTTTCTTATCGTTCTGCCTGTTTCATTCTGGTCAAGGAGGCTGAATTGGGGGCACACTCAATTTCACAGGTGCACGTCAGCCAGCCATTTTTAGGAACTGAGTGTTTGGGAACAGAGAGTAATACCCACAGTCAATGCAGAGATTTGTACATCACCAGCTTGCTATGAGAAAGACCCATGTTTGAATTTGCTATATCCTGCCAGTAGAGAAATGTCCCTCTATTTTAATAACTACCAAACACTAAGAAGCACAGTTTGTAATGTATTATGGGTATTTTGATGTGATTATTTAATTTGTTTTCTCTTTAAGAAAACTGCTCATATTTATTTCTCTTTTTTATATTATATATACATACATATATATGTATATATGTATATATTATATATACATATTATATATACATATTATATATACATATTTATATGTATACATATACATATAAATATATATGTATGTATATATAAATATATTACACATTTGTGGTAAATCTGTCTTCCTATCTTTCTCTCTGTCTTCTTCTCTTCCACAAGGAATAGCAAATGTGCTGTTGTTTTGTGATTCAAGATCCAGCCACAAATATAAGGGTTGGCTTTATTTAAAAATTGACACAGGCTGCTCTAATTAAGTTTGTTCTTATTTTCGTTTTCCTGAAAAACTTGTTTTTCCACTGTAATGAATGCCCCCTAGGCGCAATAAAATGACTTCTACCATTATCTAATTGCAAGACACAATTGGCCTTAAGACTCCGCATGTTAATACTGTACTGACTCTTTAATTCATCCTATTATTTCCAGGGGAATGAGAAGATGTGATCATTATTATAAACATTTCTTGACTGGTATATCAGTCATTAAGCTGCTGTTTGTAAACATACACAGGCATGAAGATAGCCAAAACTTGATTCACAGATTGTTTAATGTGTCGCATGAAACAGCAACTTCGTTTGACTACCGTTGAACCAACATAGAGTTTGTTGTTCCATTAAATTTGAAGGCTTAGAAGATAGGAAGATGATCTGATGTTACCTTGACTGGTCTAAGGCAGGCCCACACAGGTAGTAAAATGTCATTTCGAGATATGTCTATAAAATCATACCTGCCTGGGACAGTAAACTGAAAATCATCTTTCCTCAGTAATGTCAATGGACATCATCAAATCTTTGAGAACACTAATAGGCCAGAAAGCAGAGGAATCACAAACTGATACATTCTGTTCTTGATATGAGGGATCCACCTCCCATTGCTCTCATTGCAACTTCTGGTTTTTAGACATTTGTACTGTCTTGCTGTGCAATTAACCGTGTTAACAAAGTGTTTAGCCAGACATGATGACACACATATGCCATCCCAGCACTACGGAAGCTGAGGCAGGAGGATGAATGAATTCAAGTTCAGATTGAGCTACAGAGATCTACCTACCTACTCTACCTCTGAGTACTGGAATTAAAAGCATGCACCACTATGCATGGCTAAGATAACACCTTAAAATAGAAAGTAAATGAAGACATTGATCTCAGATTATCAGAGAAAGAAATCTTTGGTACTACATTTTATCAAATCTTAACTAAGTTTTCTAAGACTTTTTCCACTTTGAACTGGTGACAATTATTTAACTTTGAGAGCAAACATTGAAATTTTCTTTTTATCTTAGTCTACTTGGGCAAAGAATTCAGTAGTTTATTACAGATATACTTTTGAAGCTCTTTTATTTAATCTAATTTATAGATATATTTTGTAAAAAATGATATTTTTACAAGAGTATTTTTAATTTTAGTGTCTACAATGTTTTAAAATCGTGGAATTTTTTCTATACCTCTAGAATTTGGGTCCATCCTAAAACAAATTACATTCATGAACAGAACAGTATCTCTTGCATACCATCCTTTTTTGACTTGCTTACCAATGCTAATAAAAAGTCAATTCTAACTGCACATTTTAGCACACAGGCACAGTTTAATATGTGCTAGTTGACAGTATTAAAAATTGTTTGTTATGCCTATTCTGTAATGACATACTTTCTGAGGTAATTTTAGTCATAATTTGGGGTTATTTGTAAAACCGATGAATTTTTGAAATGTATTTTATAAGAAGATAATCGTTGTGCTTGAAAAATGATTTGTTTGCTCGGTATTCTGAGTTTGTTGCTAACAAACACATTGAAAAATGAACTTGCGTTAGCACCAGCCCCCAGGGTAATCAACTAAGGCATGTGCACCATGAATAACTGGCAATTGTCTGCTTAAAGGTGACAAGGGGGTTTTATACACATTGTAAGTCTGGCAAAGAAATAAATCCCATTCATTCACCCTTTTAGATTTTGTCAATAGGGATCTACAAACAGGAAAGGCAGCACATACTGAAGAAGGCTTGCAGTGGCAAATATTTGACTGACAATTTTTTTTTTTTTGCTTTAGTTTCATTAATCTGACAATGTTTATAGAGAGCTATTTCTATATAAGGCCCTGTTCTGAGGGGATGGAATGTACACAAAGACTCCCCTTTTTATTATAACATATCTCACTTTTTATTATAACAGATCAGGACAACACATGAAACAAGCAAATGAATAGCATTCCTCCTACATTCCATATTAGCTTTATGCGAATCTCAAATAGGTGTTCTTTTCTTATGTTTGCTTTGATTTCCAAATGAAGTGGGGTATGTACAGTCGATTTTGAAAGCTAGAATGAGACTACGGGGCCTATCAAATTTCCACTGAATCCAGTGTAAATGTCGATCAACTGGGCACCTTTTGAAACTTTGAACTGAGTAACAAAGTCCAGTAGTAAAACACATAGTGGTAAATTACAGGAAAATATCACATGTCAACAGTTAACCACATGATGGATGGAACTGAGTTGGGATAGCCATGCTCTCTATAAGTGTGTGAAATGAGAATATTATCAGTCTTGGACAACATATAATAATGATAGCAGTGATAATACCAACAAGAGTAGTCATTGGTATTTGCTCTTATTCTATCTTATCTTTTAAACATGCCACATGACTTACTCCAACTAATTCCTGTAGTAATTATATAGCATGTATCACATTGTGAACAGGTAGGTTAAAAGTAGACCCAAAGATCATTCAGTATGAAGTTTTTTTATGGGATCTTTGGAGAATACATCTGAAGGTTTTCTTTTATTTTATTGAAAAATATATTTTTTCATATAAAATATTCTGATCATGGTTTTCCTTCCTTTTTCTCCTCCCATGTCCTCCCCAGCTCCCCTCCCTTCCAACTCCAGGCTTTCTCCACCCATGTCCCCCACATCTCTCTTAAGAAAACAAACAGGCAATTTTTTAAAAAAATTTTAAAAAGCATGAGAAACACACACACACACATGAAACCAACAAAACACAAAATCAAAATCATAATCCGTAATATAAAATAAAACATTTGGCAAAAATGCTCAAACAAAGCAATACGAGACAAAAACAAACAAACAAACAAACAAAAAACACAAACTTTAAAACATACTATTGGCTGTGTGTTGGACATTTTTTGTTGGACATCTACTGCTTACCATGGAGTCTGGCCCTAGGAGTGTTTGTATACACGTAGAGACTCACTCTATCTTAGAAAACTATTTTTTTCCTATGCAACCAGTTGTCAGTTGGACAAAGGTTCTTGAGTAGGGATGAGAGCTCATGCCCACTTCCTCACTTTAACTCTGACACCCCACTTAGCTTGGATCAGTTCAGGTCCTGTGCAGGCTGCTACACTCAAACTTTGTCTCTGCATCAGTCCTGTTGTGTTTGGAAGACACTCTGTCCTTGGTGGTTTACAACCCCACTGGATCTTAAAATCTTTCTAACTTTCTTCAGTTATTCTTAATACTTGAGGAGAGGAGCTTGATGAAAACATCTCATTAAGGACTGACTGTTCCAAGATCTTTGGTTATCTAAACCTTGTCCACTTGTGGGCCTCTGTGTTAGTGCCAATGTACTGCACATCAGAAGGTTCCATGCAACCCTAAAGAGCAAATCCCACTTTGAAGAATATTTATTTCCTCTTTTGAGAGCATCACCTTAAAAACAACAACATATGTTTATCACTGATAATTTTATAACACGCTGTTGTTTACGCTAGAATAAATCATGGAAGAAAGACAGTGTAAAAATTTAATAATTCTGTTAATATTTTGACAGGAGCAGCACGAATTCTTTCTCACTTTGCATATCATTGATCTAAGATGTATTTTGTTCTATAAAATTTCACCAGAGAATCTTGCTTAAATCACTGAGCTATATCATTATACCTCAGCTTTGATTTATGCATTATGATGCAGAATAAAATATAGGACATTGAGAGTTCTCTGGGCTTACTTCTAATCTTGGTTTTACTGTCATGGTCATGTGCAAGTTGCTTTGTTTCCCTATGACTTGGTGTAGTAAGCTGTAAAATAATTTTTATTAGAGCTATCTAAGGCCCCTCTTCAGCTCTAAATGTGACTTCACGCTTTTTCTTTATTTCAAAGAAATGGGAACCGAAAAAAGAAAAAAAAATCAAACAAGAGGTATGTTCCATCAATTTTTCCTTATTTAATTAAGACTGGAGTTCCATTGATAGCATTAGAACACTACTAGCCATTCATTTGGAATGCTTTGTTCTAACAGGTACTTGTGTGCATGTGTGTGTTTACAACATTAAAATAGTTATGTTTCATTTAATAGATTTACCTACCAAAAAGTTTCAATACAAAAGCCTATCTTTAGTTAACAAGAAATAATTAAAAGTGTTGGCTCTGCTTTACATTTGTTATGTATCTAAGGCATAGCAATGGGTGCTAAGTGATAGGTAAATGAATCAAGTGTGATGTAAATGAACAATGATTGGTTGTTATTAGATAACATCACCATACTGTTTATTTTGTGTGCAACGGATCACTGCTTCAAAATAGCATCTTTGTAAAGTTTCTATTTGCTCTGTGGAACTAGTGAGTAAAACGGTTGCAGAATTCTTAGTAGAAAAGCTGAGAATAGAATTTGTGGCTGGCTTTAAATCTTGTACTCTACATTATGTCCCCTCTGCAATATATGGGGATAACTTTCCTTTTACCATAAGAGTTTTTGGGAATCCAGTGTAGAATTAAACCTCATTATTTGTTCAGTTGGAGATTTTTTAAATTATTTTTATTTTTATTAATTACAGTTTATTCACTTTGTGTCCCCCCTGTACCTCCCTCTCTCCTCCCATTCCAATCTCACCCTCCCTCCCTTTTCCATACCTGTGCCCTTACCCCAGTCCACTGATAGGGGAGGTCCTTCTCCCCTTCCTTCTGACCCTAGTCTATCAGGTCTCATCAGGAGTGGCTGCACTGTATTCTTCTGTGACCTGGTAAGGTTGCTGCCCCTTCAGAAGGAGGTGATCAAAGAGCAGGTCAATCAGCTCATGTCAGAGACAGTCCCTGACCCCTTTACTATAGAGGCCACTTGGATACAAAACTGCCGTAGGCTACCTCTGTGCAGGGGTCAGTTGTAGATTTTTAGAGAAATAATTTGGAAGCAGATTTGTCAAATGGCTAAATAAAAGTTATTAACTACAGAATATTATTTTAAGAGAATCCAGTCAAGGAGAATTTCTCATTCATTTATAGATAACTGTTTGCATTAAATTCACCTTTATACACAAGTCCATCTGTGTCTGTTTTAATCTACAATTTTTTAGGTCAACTGTTATTTCATAATCCAAAGGAAGTTTTCTGACTCTATAATGTGACTTAACAGAAAGCAGCATGAACTATTCTGTGAGGCACAGATGGCTGGAAGCTTGTAAGATGGATGTCACTCAAAGGTTCTGGATGTCTTTATATATATATATATATATATTGAAAATCAGACCAAGAACATCTATCCAGATAGTTTTTTCTACATTTTATATTTTTTCAAAGTTTTTTTTCTTGCCTCATTTTCTCCATTTTAATTATCCTGTCATAAAAATAAAAATAAATCACTAATAAAATAATTTCATAATTTTCATCTAGAGGAAAACTTGTGCCAAAAAAGGTGGGTAGTCCAACTTAGCTACCTCACGCCCCACACAGTAATTTGGCAGGAGTGCTCATTGGTGTACAAGCATCACTTTAGACAAGAAAGAGCCAGACCTAAGAGAAATTATGAGGTATAATTTACAAATGTTCCCAGAATTTGGCAAATTAAATGAATATGCGATTATAGCCTGCCTTTCTAGAAACTGATACTTCTTTCTTCCAGCAAAAGAAAATGCATGGGGCTCGCCAATCTTGTTTCTGCATAAAGGGTTCCATGAAAGATGACCTTACTAGGAAACAGTGAGAGCAAATCATAGAGGAATTTGGAAATGTTTTTCTCTAGTGACAATATCTGGATAGTGATAAATATCTTCTAGAAACATAAATAAGGAAGAAATAGTTCTAACTTTAAATTCTAATTAAAATAGTGAAACTATTAATAAAAGTGTATACAATAGCACTCTACTAATTTGTTATTGAATGTGTTTTAGAAAAAAAAGCTTTAAACTATTGCCAAAGTCTTTGTTCTATATCTTCATATGGTATTTCCATACTTTCTAAACCTCATCATGCTGTTGGGCTTGCAAGACATAATATTTTCAGATTCATCAAGACTTAAATCCACACTAGGAAGACTATCAGATGAAAGAGGACACCACACATTTCTTTCAGGACTTTTGCTTATTTTCTTTCAATCCTTCTTATTTGAGCACATTGCTATTGTGCATGGTAGAGTTAAGGAATTAATATGATTAAGGCTGCATAATCACACTAAGGATGACTTAAGGACGTCATTTTCTTTTCCTAGCTGAAGTCTGGATAAGTGAGCAAGGCTACAATGTTCTCAGTGCGTAACCAAAAATGCTGAAATTCAGTCCTTACCTTGGTCTTTGGATTTTAATATCAGGCTCACGCCACCTTTAAAACCCCCTCAAATCATTAAATCTTCCATACTGGGTACAAGGACTGCCTCTGACATGAACTCAGTGGCTGGCTCTTTGATCACCTCCCCCTGGGGTGGGGGGTAAATTCTTGCCAGGCCACAGAGGAAGGTGGTGCATCCAGTCCTGATGAGACCTGATAAACTAGGGTCAGATAAGAGAGGACATCCTCCCCTATCAGGGGACTAGAGAAAGGGCATAGAAGGAGAATAGGGAGGGTGGGTGGAACTGGGAAGAGATGAGGGAGGGACCTGTGGGGAGATACAAAGTGAATAGATGTAAATAAATAAATACAATTTTAAAAAGATAACCACAAATTTGATTTTTATTTAGATTTTCAAATTTTGTGGCATATAGACTTTTGAAGTAAGTCCTAATGATTGTTTGGATTTCCTCAGTGTCTGTGGTTATGTCCCCCTTTTCATTTCTGATTTTGTTGATTTGGATGGTATCTCTCTGCCTTTTTGTTAGCTTGGCTAAGGGTTTATCTATCTTGTTGATTAAAACTAAGTATATTCAGTGAGAGAAACTTTAACTCCTTAGGCCTGTCCTCACGTTGAAGTTATCCTTTCCTGAGCCTGGAAGGGAGGTACCACTCTGACCAGACCTCATGGTGTGTTCTACCCACAAACTCTGTCTGGGCAGCTAATATTTCTATGTTTGGATCATCTTTATCCCATCAATTTTTGCCTCTCTTTCTGGAGTGGCTTTATTTCAGCGTGCTCAGATAATTACTATTCTATAGCTATATATCCCAAAGTCAAATCTAGAAAAAGCAAACTCTTTTCTTTCATTCTGGATCCTACTCTTGCCAAGCTTCATTTCTTTCCTTTATTTCTAAAACAAGCATTTTGAATCAATTGCCAGAACTCATTGCCTACATTTTTGTACACTGGTTACCTTATCAAGGTGTAATAGAACAAGATGCATAGTATACTATTTAATGGATTTTGACTAATGTTTTTGCCCAGCAACATCAAAGAAAACACACTGTAATCATGATGGTAAAGATTCTATCCTCTCTGAACGTTTCATCTAATCTCAGTAAATTCCCACCCATCCTTCCTCTACGCTTCTCAGATTTCTGTAACTGCATGCTATCATTTTATGGTTTACTTTTTAGAGCACTCTCATACTTGAAAAACTTCTATAAGTACTTCACATTATCCCCCTGAACCATTTAAAATTACCAGCGAGTGCCCATTATGTCTGAATATTTTTAGTGTGTTTCCTTTTCAGGGAAGATGTTATCCTTTGGGGCCATGGTGCAGCCATCAGAATGAATGAGCTGGTACTGAAATATCACTAACATTAGCTCTCAGGGTCCACTTCAGAATCTGGCTGCAGCTCACACTGCTTTCACTGTTTTCCCCATATGGGACAGCTTCTCAGTCTTTATTAGTATTTTCTTGTGGCACACTTACTTTGACACATTTAGTTATACTGAATTATAAAACATCTCCCATTTCTTTGTCTGGCATATTCTCACAATGATATTTAACTTACATATCACAGGAGGGACACTCGCCGGAATGATACATCCCATCAGGTGGCTTAGGGCTTTCCTTTGTCTTACTATTGATATTATTCACATTGGTCACTTGATGAAGGTGATGCCTTTTCTGCCTCTTCTGCTGTAAATTACTCATGGTCCCTTTACAGTTAATGGATATTTCATTGGGTAGTAATTTGAGTATGTGTTATGGTCCTGTTTCTCATCAAGTTTTTAAATTATATAATTCAAATGTTTTAGTTTCTATGTGCATAAACTTGGATGTTTTTGTTTTTATTTTTTTCATGGGGTTAAAATCTTTTACTATTAACTGTGTATTTGGCAACTTTATCAGAAAGAGGAGGCCAAATACAGATCATTTAAAGCGCAGGTCTTCTAGGCAAGACTTCATCATTGTTCCATACTTAACTTTCTTTTATAACTCAAATATAAACTTACTCTTCCCACCTGGACTGTGAAAAGTCATGCTAGGCCACTGCAATTTATCTTAATCCAAGTGTTGGGTTGATATCAGTCTCATTGAGCTCTACCTAAACCTCCATATTTTGGACTTAATTGGGCCTCCATATATATCCTGAAGCCTTAAGTTCAAGTTCAATGTATTTAATGATAAACCCTGTGAAGAATTAGCCAACGCTAAAGGCAATGACAAGATGAGTCTCCATTCCAAAAAGAGCTATGTTCTTATACAAAGATGAAGAGACTCCAGGGAGATATTCTGAGAGAAAAAGCAGGTGAGGACATAGTGAGGAAATAGTTGGCTACATGCTATGGAGAAAGACATCAGAAGAAACTGATCCTGTGACTATGAACTTTTGACCTCCAAAACTGAGCAAACGAAATTATGTTGTTTAAGTTGCACAGTCTGTAGTTAATGCAGTTGTCAAGGATATGTAAATGAAAGGAAAAGGAAGAACAACCTTTGAAGTTTATCTTGTGCTATGCACTATGGATATAGCGTATAGGATCATCATTTGGGAAGGTCACAGAGAATTTTTAAATGCAAGTGGACATTGTTGTGTCTGTCTGCCCCTTTTAGTCTGTGTTGTATTGATCCAACAGGACTTGACATGTTGGGATCCAATGTGCTAGTCCTTCAGGAAGCACTTATTCCCTCCACTGTGGTCTCTTCTATGACTTACATTTGCAGAATCACTTACCAGAATAAAGTTATTATTCTTAAATGACTAAATCAGTTATCACTAGGTGTCAAGAGCAGACACTAAAGGCATAGAGAAATAGATATTCTGGATTCCACAGAATAGCTACATGGTTCATATCACTTATTTTTATTTTGCCTTATAATTGAGTTTTATAAATTCACTGATTGATTTTGATTGACTGCATGTGAAACATTTTTTTTATCAACTGGAACCTTATGTTTGGGTTTGCTGTACATTGGCTCTGACAGCATCCATATTATCTGTATAGACAATGGTAATACTTTTGTCTGTGGTCGTCTTTGTAATGACTACTCACAGGGAAGCCAGGAATTTTCTGGTGCAAACAGAAATATGTCCTTATTTACTCATGGAACTTAAACAAGCAAAGACTCTGGAACACAGCTCTTTAAAACTGCTTCCTTAGAAAAACTGTCCTTTGGCAGGTAAGGAGAGCACAGCATTCCCACTGGGCTTTGATCTTAAAGACACAGCTGACCTTGCCCTAAGAAGAGCACTTTTATCTCTTTCAGAACACAGCAGCACTCAAAGAGCCTCAGTTCACTCCAGCTCACTGGTCCTGCCAAAGCTTTGCTCTATGTGAGAATATTGTACATTACTTTCAATCTGAGGTCAAATATCATTTACTCTTTTCTTTCATATCCCTGCTTCCTCTCCTGAAATCTTTGCCTCATTTACTGCTACCAACATTCACCCATCTGCTCAAATTATATACTATTTTATTTCTCTCTTTCTTCCATCCCATGTCTACGAGCATGTCTTATTGATAATATCACCATAATTCATCTTCTTTGATCAATCTCTTTCTTTTCTCAGTGCTGGAAATTTTTGATCAGACTCCAAGCCTTTCTGAGGTAGATTGACAAAATGGCTGTTGATTTTTTCATGGTATAGAAGGAAAAGGTTCATGCATGTATATTATTGGAGGTGAAAGATTGACTCTTATCAACATCATTATCCTATGTTTCTATTTTCCTCAAAATCACTGGAATAAAACAGTTTAAACTATCAGAATAAAACAATAACAATGTAGTAGACCCGGTAGAAGTATAAATGTATGAGAACTTGGCTACTTGAAATGTTTGTATTATAACACCCAAGGAGACCCCAAGACAGAATTTAGCTGTATAGAAATATATTGTAGATAATTTAAATGCTGACTTCAGATTTTTGTATTCCATTGATTCCATACATCTAATCATCATGGTGTTTTTTTTTTTTTATAAACTCTACACACTCTACAGAATAATTGTGTATTCATGAAACAGACTTTGAGACATAAGGATCCTTTGCATGTTGTTGCATCCCAGAATTTGATCATATATGTATGCCTACATCTTGGTTAGATATTTCTGTCCTAGATCCCTGATAGCTTTTCTGCAGGAAGACTAGCAATAAAGGTTTAGCATCTATAAGCAATTGAGGCATATGTTAAGGATGGGCATTGTCATGCCATGAATTCTAAATGACAATGATATCATTAAGAAAAAGAGAAAAAAAATAAAGTTAAATGAGGCTCTCTATAAGTGTAGAAAGATCCTTGTTCACTCTCTAACATAGTGGAAAGAGGGGGTTAATAGAATTAATTAGTGAGTAGATATTCAGACCCATAAGAGTAGTGTGTTATTTCTGAATGGTATGTGAAGTAAACAATGTTAGCAATACATTGGGCCAAGCAGTGTGGTCATGAGAATCATCACTGCTATCATGCGCATCTATCTAATACAATCTCTGATTCATATTGTACTCCAGTTGAATGACCTTGCATATTTGGTCATTCACTGAACAAGTGAAAACATGTAATTTTGGTGCCATTACTTTTCTGCTGCCAAGAGCAAGAGTACATGGTTGTCATTTGTTTTTGAAGAGTACAGTACATCATTGTTGATTTTCTATCTATTTCTCATTGCAGTTTCCTGTGAAACTGGAAACCTATCTCTATTAGTGTATGAGAAATCTCCTCTGAGTGTGGCAACAATCACAGTGGCTCTTCAGACTGTATTCATCTTTTACACATCAGGTTTTATCTTCACCTGAAATCAGCTTCAGGAATTAAGTAAATATCAAAGCCAATGTGGCCCTATAGCAAAAAACTCTTCATTTGATCTATTTCCTTTTGTTTGTTTGTTTGTTTTTTAGAAATGTCAGAGATCAGCAAAGAATAACTTGGACCCCTCCTTGGACCAATGAAGGGAATGTTGTCAAAGGTCCTGCAGCTTGTTCATATACACCTATTAATTTATGACACTTAAACCCTGAGGCAAGGAAACAGAGAGCTTCCCCACAGATTTCTCACAATCTGAGCAGATGGGTGTGATCCTGAGCAGCCAACAGTGCACATATGTTCCTAATGTGGAAAGGAGGATTCTGAGCCAAGAATGACTGCAAAAGCCTGCCTCATCATACTTTTCTCCTCAGGTGGCAGCAGTAAATAAAGCCCTCTCCATTACTAATTAAATAAAATGAAAAGCACAGTCAAACATTAAGGGATGAAATCAAAGACAGTTTAAAAAAAATCAGGGCAGGTGTGATTTGATCTCTGTAGGAAATGCAGAAGAAAATTCCTGACAAAATTTCCATTAGGACATTATCAAATTGGCCAGCATGTGTTTGCACCTATGTCTTCGTTAAAACAAAAATTGTGAACTGTTAAATGCAAACATAGCAAAACTTTGTGTATGTGGAAGCATAGACTAAATATAATACTTTGAAATGAAAGTTTTTTCTGCACATGATAAATTGTACTCAAATTATTAAAAAAATTATACTATAATTGACAAATTTTTCCTAACAAATTTAAAATAACAAGTTCTCTCTGTTGCTCTCAGTGACTGTATCAGCTTTTTTAAATCTAGCATAAGCTAAAGTACAATTCCTCCTTTTAAAACTTAAGGTATATGGGTAGATTCAGGGAGTGAAGAAATAATTGCCTTAAGTACAAATCAAAGACTTACTAGGCTCCAGTGGAAACTTCTAAACCATTGGTGACAAAATGTCCATAGTTAAACAAGTGTCCATGGGTCACGAAAGAAAACTAAAAGTCATAAACCTGGGAAAGGGGCTGTTAGGGATGGGCAGAGGGTATTGATAGGGGCAAAAAAGAATTTAATCAGAACACATTAACTAAATGTATGAAAATGTCAAACTTTAAAAAACTTAGATTCTATGATGACTACTGTATATATCAATACAAATGAAGCCTGTTGGGGTAGACATGCCCACTGGTTCAAAAATGGCAAAAACATCATGGAAGTAGCCAAACACTTTCTGAGTGGATTTAAATCCCACTTCATAAGGTAAACCTCATATCTAGTACTATTATCAAGCCAATAATCTGTGGCTAGTCAGGGCATAGGCCTAAGGGGTGAATCTACTCTTATTGTTCTGCTAAGTTGATAAAGTACTAAGTTAACTCCTTATAATTTATCTTAAACCAATAAATGCTATATATCTACGAACTCTTATCAACAAATAGAGTAGCTTCTATTTGCAGAAGATGACAATTACCATATAGACCTACAAATAGTCAAGGTGCAGAAAATAAGAATGTGGAATACTCACCTCTCAATGGGACATCTATCTCATACTCTCTCCTCCCAAATCTCAAGATCATTGTAGAAGATGAGACAGAAAAAATAGATGGGAAGTGAGTTAGTTGGAATAGTCACAGTTCATCAAATATCTGGATGATTGATGCATGTGATTTTAATGTATAATAAATCAGGACCTGTTATTTCCTTACAAGGATGTTAGTTGCTTGACAGTCTTGGAACATCATGCTTTATGTAAGATATACAAATCCTGCAAGAAAAATGCCTCAATAAGTTCTCCATTTTAATGGCAATTGAAAGAATGAAACTGTCGTCCTCTAGTAAAGGTCCATATTCACATCATAAAAACAAATTTGAGTTTTTCTATTGTTTTGGCTCTTTATGGAGAACTGACTTGTCACATTGGACTCTTCATTTGTCTCCATAGACATATGATTGTGAACATGCAGTAATTTCTAGGTCATCAGCATGTAGTTTAAATGAATATGTCAAGGGCTGAAGAGATGGCTCAGCAGTTAAGAGAAAATGCTGCTCTAGATCACAGTACTACAAAGCAAAAAAGACATCCCTCATATTGAGTCTCATAGCTCACTTAAGTGTTTCAACGACTGCAGTGGTATTAACTTTCACTGTCAATTCATATGTATGATCCTTGCTAGAAAGTCCAAGTTCAAGTGATATTACCACTTCCCTCTCATTCAACTGTGGCTTGAAAATCCCGGTGCCTTTGTTAGCTTTAATTATTTTTAAAATTACTTAATTTATCTTATATACATGAATGTTTTTTAGCAAATGTATGTTTATTTACTGTGCTTCATGCTTCTGTGTGTGGAGGTCAGAAGAGTATGATGGACACCAAAGAATAATAGGTAAGCATGATTTTAAGACACATGCAGCGTTTGGGAATAGAACTTTAGTCCTTTGCTAAAGCAACAGGTGTTCAAAACCCCTGAGCCATCTTTTCAGCCACCCTCTCTTATCATCTATAAAATATTTAAAAATATGTGTGTGAGTGTGTGTGTATGTGTGTGTACGTAGGTCAGAGAACAATTTGTGGGAGTGGGTTCTTTTTTAACGCTATAGAGCTTTCTTCCCCATATAGAGCTCATGAGTTTAAACTCGTTAACAAGTGCACTTAGCCCTGAACAATTTCACTGGTCCACTTCCTGTCATCTTTTCGAAAAACAAGCCTGTATTAGTTCCACCATGAAACCACATACCATGTGGTACAACTAATACAAACTTGATTTTTTATTTTATTTTAGTTTAGTTTTTTGTGGTTCTGAAGGCTAGATGTTCCACTTTCCACTTCAAGAGTAAGAAATATAGTAAAAGGAAGAATCACTGGCTCTCAATAAGTCCAAAGCCCACCAGAACAGATGCTATATATGGCAGTTATAGGGCAATTTTCATTTCATTTATTAGCTTCAGCGCATACAACTTTAGGTAATGGGTGCCAAGCCCCAAGTAACTTCAATCATAGTAGAACATAGCTTTACTTGATTCAATTTACACAGGCACACACACTCTCTCTCTTTCTATGTGTCTGTATGTCTGTGTGTCTTTCTCTCTCTCTCTCTCTCAGGTTGAAGCTTCACAGTCCAAATAGCTGCTGTGGCTCTCCTGGCCATTGCCCTAATAAGAACTCTGTCATGGATCTGTCTAGCTCAGATTTCCAGCTGGGCTTTCAGGAATTTTGACATGTCCTTAGAAATTTTTCTTTTTTAATTTTTTAAATTTACATATTTATTTTACATCCCCTTCATACCCCCTCCCTCCTCCTCTTCTTGTCCCTCCCTCTCACCCTCTCCACCCTATCTCCCTCCCCTTGTCTTCAGAAAAAGGGCACTCCCCCTCCCCCCTCCAACCTACCCCAGCACATAAAATCACATCAGGACTGAACTCTTCCTCATCCACTTTGGCCAGGCAAGGCAGTACAGCTAGGGCAAAGTGATCAACAGCAAGCAACAGAGTCCATGTCATAGACAGCATCCACTAAACTTACTAGGGAACCCACATGAAGATCAAACTTCCCCTAGATTACATATATGTAGGGGGACTAGGTCCATTCAATACAGGCATTTGATGCCTGTTCTTTGGTTGGAGTTTCCATCTCTGTAAGCCTCCATAAGTCTAGTTTAGTAGACTCTGTTGGTTTTCTTGCAACATTCTTCTCCCCTCCAGGTCCTTCTATTCTTCCCTCCCACTCTTTCACAAGACCCTCTGGGCCATAGCCAGAATGTACTAAGCAGATGCCACAGTGGCCTGGACTGTGGCACTCATATATAGATATGAGTGCTTTGTCTGCATATTTGTCTACAAACAGGAATAGGGGAATCAGACCCCTTGGGATTTCAATTTTGGACTCTTGTGAGCTGCCTTGTGGGTGCTAGGAGTTGAACTCAGGACCTCTGGAAGAGCAATCAATGCTCTTAACTATAAGCCATCTCTAACTCAAAATCCTCATTCTTATCTCCTGAATTTTTCAGGTTCCTACTGATTTCCTTAAAAGTACTTGAAGGCTTCTTAGTCAGTCTCTGCTGAATTTGCTGTTTTGGTCTGTACATGGCAGGGCTGTAAATTTTCCACATTTTTACAGTATGCTTCCATCTTTAATTATAAATTCTGCCCTTAAGGCATCCTTTTGCTCCTTAATGTTAACATAAGTGGTTGAAAGTAACCATCCCATTTCTTCTCCATTCCTCCTAGAAATTTCTTCCACTAAATGTCCTAGTTTATCACCCTTAAGTTCCCCTTCCACATAGCTCCAGGCCATGGATATAATGCAGCCAAGCACTCTGCAACTGTTTAATAAGCCTAGCTTCTCTTTAGTTTTCACTAAATAGTCCCTTATCCTTTTCTCAAGAGACCTTGTCAGATGGACTTTTCTTTTGCTCATTTTGTCAGCCATCTGGTCAAGATTGTTTTGCTTCTGATACTTCAAGACCCTCCCTATGTCTGCTGTCTTTCTGAGTCTTCACCACATTGGCCTTTACTCCTATGGCCATAGCATCCTAAGGGTTTTATTCAGCATTCTCTTCCAAACTGCTCCAACACATTGCTTAATCCTAAAGTTGCTTCCATATTTGCAGGAATTCTGATAGGAACACCCTACTTCTAGACAATAATTTTGCATCTAAGGGTGATTTCTGTTTTCTAAAAGAATGTCAGAGACTAAGTATTTTGAAAAGGGAAAAAGTTTACTTGACTCATACTTCTGGAAAGTAGGAAGTCCAAAATCAGTTGATTGTATGTAGTCAAGGATCGTATCTAGTCAAGGCCTGAAACTTCAGCTTATAAAGAACTACAAATAGGGGTGCATGAAAGAGAAACAACAAAAATTCCAGGATGTTGGAGCCACTGCCTACGGTTCTGCTGTTGTGATAAGTAGTCTAGTATCATTGATCCATCCAAGAGAGCTTCTCTTCATGATGTAAATCAGCCCTACTGGGCCCCACCTTCAACACCTTGGCATTAGGATACCATCGTTCACATGAAGCTTCATGAAGACAAATCACTTTTCGGCCATAACAGCCCCCAGCTGTTGATAACATTAAGATGATATCATTGCCTATGTGAAAACATCTCGGACTGTCAATTCAAGTATTTCCCTGTTAGAGGATGTCCTCTAATTAGATATCCTTGTTCACTTCACAAGTGAGCTGTATTCTTTTTTTTAAATTTTTTTCTTTATTTACTTATTATGAGTGTTCTATCTGCATGTACACCTGCACACCAGAAGAGGGCACCAGATCACATTACAGATGGTTGCAAGCCACCCTGTGGTTGCTGGGAATTGAACTAAGGACCTCTGGAAGAGCAGCCAGTGTTCTTAACCTCTGAGCCATCTCTTCAGCCCGCCTGAGCTATATTCTTATATGCTATGCATTACATCAAGGAATTCACTTGTGTCTCTTCATAATATTTGAAGTTATACCCAAAAATCCTCACCAATATGACCACCCAAGCAAGTATGACATCAGTGAACATGCAAAACTGGATAAGAAAAATCCTATGTGTCCTTAATCCTACACAAAGAATTACAGACAACTGAGCAAAGCTGAGAATGAAATAGGGGGACTTCTCCAGGGAAGAGAACACCAATTGGTCGTACCAAATAATTAACCCTGAAAATGTACATGGAACTAACATTATATGGACTAAAGAGGTTATATTGAGGTATACACAAATATGTGAAAATTCACACATTCATGTAATAACAATTTAGTAAAATAAAAGATGCCATCAAATTGTAGGGAGTAAAACTAGGTCAAAGAGTTGGGGGCGCGGAGCCAAGATGGCAACTAGCACGCACAGTTTCTGAGCTGTGGAAGAGCTGAACACCTGAGTTGGTAAGTGGACATACCTCTGAAGCCAGGATAACAACAGTGAGGCTTTCTAAATGACAGGGAACATCTCCTCCTCGCCACAGTGGACTCACCAAGATTCTCAGCTCAGACCTGACTGCCTTGGGTCCCAAGTGGCTGAGGTGGAGCTCCTAGCCCCTTAGCAGCAACTGCTAGTGGTACTGGTCTCAGAGTCCCAGACCCGCAGCACCATCCTCCCAGGGTCCCAGGTCTACTAGCCACCACAGTGGCTCCACAGGGTTGCTCAGCCACTGACTGTACAGGCTGCCCAATCCCTCAGTAACAGATAATATGCTATATACCCACCAAAGCCAGGCAGAAATGCCATACAAGCTAGGCACATCAGGCATTGGGTCTCCCAGGCTTGGAGAACACAGTAGAGAGCCCCCAGAACTTCCCAGAAAGCATCTGGAATGGCAACCCAGTCTCCAGGTACAGCGGGACTTCCTAACCTGGCGGCGGAGCAGCACTGAGCTGGCAGAGCACATCAGTCCTCCTGCTTAAGAACAAGAAGGGCCAAACTGAGCAGAGAGCCCGGACACCACTATCCCTGCCAAGTGACCTGCTTGAGAATGAGTGCACCCTTGAGTGTCTGCAGATCCCCAGATCCAGGCTCCTTCTAAAACAGAAGCCAGGCATCTGACGCCTCTCGCCCACATATCCACTTTGGGAAACAGAGGAGCATTTGGGACATTTGAAGCCCCTGCTCTGCGGGTCCAATTGAGGAGTTAAGGCAGTTAATGCCAGAAATTGTGCAGTGACCATCACTAGCGCCTGCTACATAGACAATGCAGAGCCCCTCTCACACACTCAAGGGTTCAACATTATCTATCACTCTGTCCCTCGAGACACATTTCCATACACACTTACACACACACACACACACACACACACACACACACACACACACACCTGCATTTGCCCTGTTTGTGCCTGAGTACTTTCCTCCCACAGGTACAGCTAGTCCACCAATGCATACTCTGAGGCCACAGGACCTCTCTCAGCTTCCTCAAGAACTCTCCAGACGCCAGAGAGAGACAGTACCAGTCTGAACTGCAGAATCCAAAAACAAACAGGGAAGGTTTCAGATAAGCCAATGGCCAGGGGAAAAGAGCTAAACAGAGAACTCTCTGTAGAGGAATATCAAATGGTAGAGAAACACTTAAAGAAATGCTCAACCTCATTAGCCATTAGGGGAATGCAAATCAAAACGACCCTGAGATTTCACCTTACACCCATCAAAATGGCTAAGATGAAAAACTCAAGTGACAACACATGCTGGAGAGGTTGTGGAGAAAGGGGAACCCTACTCCACTACTGGTGGGAATGTAAACTGGAACATCCACTTTGGAAGTCAATCTAATGCTTTCTCAAACAATTAGGAATAGTGCTTCCTCAAGACCCAGCTATACCACTGCTAGGTATATACCCAAAATTTGCTCAAGGACATTTGCTCAACCATGTCTGTAGCAGCCTTATTTGTAATAGCCAGAACCTGGAAACAACCCAGATGCCCATCAACGAAGAAATGGATACAGAAATTGTTGTACTTTTATACAAAGGAATACTACTCAGCAATCAAAAAGGAGGAAATCATGAAATTTGCAGAAAAATGGTGGGATCTAGAAAAGATCATTCTTAGTGAGGTATCCCAGAATGAGAAAGACACACTTGTTATATACTCACTTACATAGATCTATAAGATATGATAAACATAATGAAATCTATACACCTAAAGAAGATAAACAAGAAAGCAGACACGGGGTAAAATGATCAATCCTCACTTAGAAAGACAAATGGGATGTGCTTTGGGCATATGACAGGAGCCTCCTGCAGAAGGCATCTGAAAGACTCTACCTAGCAGTGTATCAAAGCAGATACTAAGACTCATAACCAGACCTTCAGCAGAGTACAGGGAATCATATGAAAGAAGGAGAAGTTAGTTTGTTGTGGAAAGGATAGGAGCTCCACAAGGACCAATTATATCTGGGCAGGGGTCTTTTCTGAGACTGACACTCAACCAAAGACCATGTACGGATATAACCTAGAACCTCTCTTTGGATGTAGCCCGTGGTAGTTCAGTAACCAATTGGTCTCAATGGCAGGCTCTTTGACCTCCCCACCCCCCCAAGGGAGGAGCAGTCCTGCTAGGCCACAGAGGAGGACTTTGCAGCCAGTCCTGAAGATAACTGATAAAACATGGTCAGATGAAAGGAGAGGAGGCCCTCCCCAATCAGGGGACTTGGAAAGGGGCAGGGAGGATACAGCTGGGATACAGAGTTAATAAAATGTAACTAATAATAAAAAAATAAAATTTAAAAAAAGAGTTGGAAGAAGAAAAGGGAAGAGAGAAATTTTAATTAAATCATAATATAAAAAACAACAAATAAATTTAATATCATGTTCAATCTATTGCTTTCTTTGTCTCTGATTCTTCCCTCTCTGAGATATTTAAATCTAGTTTTCTTACCTAGAAATCCTACCTGGCATGCCACATACCACATAGGGTCTCTGCCCGGATTTATATCTGTCTGTCTCTCTGTATTTGTCTCCCTGTATCTCTGTGTTTTTCTGTCTCTCCTCCTCCTCCCTTTCTCCATCTTCCTCTCTCCCTCCCTCCCCCACTCCTCATAGAGTTCAGGCTCACCTCAAAATTCCACTACTGCCAGAGATTACCTTGAACTCCTGCCTCTACCTCCCATTTTTCATTTTCTTGATTAGTTTTGTACCTCCATAACCTTTTTTGGAGTGATGGTGATTGAGCTTAGGGTTTTGCATACGCAAGGCAAGCATTCTATTTACTAAGCAACACCCCAGCTTGCCTTAGCTGCTTTAAAAATTGAAAATAATTTTCCCTACTCTTGTCTCTTTCCATATCCTCCCACCTTTCCATATCCATGTCTTCTTTTTCTCTCTCTTTAGAAAATAAACAGACAAATGCACAAACAGAATATAACAACAGCAACAACAAAGAGAAACAAAAACAAAACGCCTAAGGAGCATATACACAGAGACACATTCACACATGTAAATCCCATAGAACCTCAAAATCTGAAACCATGATGCTATCTGTATAAAAAAGGTTTATGTGTATGTATGTATGTATGTATGTATGTATGTATTTACTTTATATCCTGATTGCAGCCTCCTCCCTTGTCTCCTCTTGGTCTCCTCCCTTCCTCCATCTTCCCCCACCTCCTCCCCTATTCCTCAAGCAAGGAGAGCTCCCCACCAACAACAACCTATCCCAGCACAAGTCACATCAGGACTGACCACATCCTCTTTCCCTGTGTCTGGGTGAGGCAGCCCTGTTGCCTGCATTTAGAAGTGATCAAAATGCAGGCAACAAAGTCCATGTCAGAGAGAGTCTCTGCTCCCCTTACTAGGAATTCCACATGAACACCAAGTTGCTGCTCATTAGCTACAACTGTGTAGAGAGCCTAGGTCCAGCTGATGCATATTCCTTGGTTGGTGCTTCATTCTCTGCAAGCTCCCCACCCCCAGGCCTTGGTTAGGTGGCTGTGTTGGTCTTTTTGTGGAACTCCTGTCCCCTCCAGGTCCTTCTATCCTTTCCCCCAAGACTTCCTGTGCTCTGCTCAGTGTTTGGCTATGAATTTCGGCATCTGTTTTGTTCTGCTGATGAGTGGAGCTTCTCAGAAGACAGCTATGTTAGGCTTCCATCTACAAGCATAGCAGAGTATAATAGTCTCAGGGGTTGCTCTCTCCCATGAAGTAGGTCTGAGGTTGGTTTTACATTTTCTTAATTTCTGCTCTCCCTGCACATCTTGTAGGCAGGGTAAATTTTTAGTGAAAGTTTTTGTGGATGGGTTGGTATTGCACTCCCTCTACTAGGAGTCCTGTCTTGTTAAAGGGTAACCTCTTTACCCCCATGAACCCTAATACTAGGAATCTTAGCTAGAGTCACCCCATATCCTCTCAGAAGCCTAACCTGTCTTAACCCTCCAGCTTGTTAGAGAGATGCCCTGCCCATGGTTTTTCTTCTCTTTGCAAGCCCTCTGATCTCCTGCCCCGGCTCTCCCCATGCCTCATCTCCACCCTCATTTCTATTTGTGCTCCCTCTCCTACCATATTTACTCTCTTCAACCACTTCTGCTGTCCATTCCAGCTCTGAGTTAGATTTAAGCATTCTCCTTTGGGTCCTCCTTCCTACTTATCTTCTTAGAATGGTTATCCTTTACTAAATGGCTAAAATCAGCTTCTAAGTGAGTACATACCATGTATGTCTTTCTGGATCTTGGTTACCTCACTCAGGGTATTCTTCTCTAGTTCATCCATTTCCCTAAAAGTTTCATGATGTCCTTGTTTTTAATAGCTGACTAGTATTCCACTGTGTAAATATACTACAGTTTCTTTATCCATTCTTTGGTTAAGGGACATCTGGGTTGTTCCCAGTTTCTGAATATTACGAACAAAGCTGCTATGAACATAGTTGAGCAAATGTTTTTGTATTATAGACCATTGATTGGGTATATGCTGAGGAGTGGTATAGATGGGTCTTGAGGTATGGCTCTTCACAATTTTTTGAGAAAGAGCCAGATTGATTTTCAAAGTAGTTGTACAAGTTTGCACTTCTACAAGTTGTGGAGGAATGTTTCCCTTTCTCTATATCCTTGGCAGCATGTGCTGTCATTTGAGTTTTTGATCTTAGCCATTCTGATGGGTGTAAGATGGAATTTCAGAGTCATTTTGATTTTCATTTCCTTGATGACTAATGATGTTGAGTATTTCTTTTTTTAAATTTATTACAATTTATTCACTTTGTACCCCAACTATAGCCCTGTCCCTCGCCCCTTTCAATCCTGACGTCTTTCCCTCTTCTCCTCCCATGCCCCTCCCCAGTCCATTGATAGGGGAGGTCCTCCTCCCCTTCCATCTTGACCCTACCCTATCAGGTCTCATCAGGACTGGTTGCATTTTCTTCCTCTGTAGTCTCCAAGGGTTCCCCCTACTCCACCTCAAGGGGAGGTGATCAAAGAGCCAGGCACTGAGTTCATGTCAGAGACAGCCCCTGTTCCACTTACTAGGAAATCCACTTGGACACTGAACTGCCATGGGCTGCATCTGAACAGAGGTTCTAGGTTATCTCCATGAACGGTTCTTGTTTGGAGTATGTCTCAAAAAAGTCCCCTGGGTCTAGATTTTTTGGTTCTGTTGCTCTCCTTGTGGAGCTGCTGTCCCCTCTACTGATCTTTCTATCCCTCCCTTCTTTCATAAGATTCGCTGTACTCTGCCCAAAGTTGGCTATGAGCCTCAGCATCTGCTTTGTTACTCTGCTGGATAGAGTCTTTCAGAGGCCCTCTGTGGTAGGCTTCTGTCCTGTTCCCTGTTTACTCCCTCTTCCTATGTCCATCTCGTTTGCCTTTCTGAATGAGGATTGATCATCTTATCTAGGGTCCTCCTTCTTGCTTAGCTTCTTTAGGTGTACAGATTTTAGTATGTTTACCATATATTATATGTCTAATAGCCACTTATAAGTGAGTATATACCATGTGTGTCTTTCTGCATCTGGGATACCTTACTCAGGTTGATCTTTTCTAGTTTCAGACATTTGCCTGCAAATTTGATGTTTTCCTTGTTTTTAATTGCTGTGTAGTATTCTATTGTGTAAATATACTACACTTACTGTATCCATTCCTCAGTTGAGGGACATCTGGGTTGTGTCTAGATTCTGGCTATTATGAATAAAGCTGCTATGAACATGATTGAGCAAATGTCCTTGTATACTTGAACATTTATGGATATATGCCTAGGAGTGGTATAAATGGATCTTGAGGTACCACTATTCTGTAATGCTTCTTGGCCATTTAAGATTCCTCTATTGAAAATTCTCTGTTTAGCTCTGTATCCCATTTTTAAATTGGATTATTTGGTTTGTTAGTGTACAGTTTCTTGAGTTACATATATTTTGGATATTTGCCCTTTGTCAGATGTCAGGTTGGTGAAGAGCTTTTTTCAATGTATAGGCTGCCATTTTTGCTCATCCTACAGATGGTATCTACTTTTAAGAGCATCTAACTTACTGAAATTGATGACTGATTCCTGGGCTTCTTGGAGTATATTTATAATTTCTGCACTCCGAAAGCTGAGGATGAAAATTCATAATTTCAAAGCCTGCTAGATAGAGAAAGCTTATCTCAAAATAGGAGAAACCTAAAAAGATACATCTTTATAAGACACCAAATATGATCATCTATATTACAAATAACACTATTATTTGACCAAATTTTTGCCTATTCTTTTTCGATTTCCTCAGTTGCCTATAGTTCTTTATGTGGAGTTAAGACTCATGGGTTATTCTTGGTCAAGTTTGGCATGTTCATTGGTATTATTCATGTTCCTCTCATGTTTGGACAATCATATTTGTGATACTGTCTGAGTCGAGAATATCATATTACAAGAAGACATGATCATACAGCAAATTCCCTAATCTTCTGGCTTTTATAATCTTTGCAACCTCTCTTTCATAGTCTTTTCTGAACCTTAGATGTTAAACAGTTTTTTAGATGTATCCATTGGAAATGGACATACAACTTTTTATTTATTTATTTTTAAATTTTTATTATTAGTTACATTTTATTAACTCTGTATCCCAGCTGTATCCTGCTCCCTTATTCCCTCCCAATTCCATCTTCCCTCCCTCATCTCCTCTCTGCCCCTTTCCAAGTCCACTGATTGGGGAGGACCTCCTCCCCTTTCATCTGACCATGTTTTATCAGGTATCTTCAGGACTGGTGGCAAAGTCCTCCTCTGTGACCTAGCAGGACTGCTTTTCCCTTGGGGGGTGGGGAGGTCAAAGAGCCTGCCATTGAGTTCCTGTCAGAAATAGTTTCTCTTCCCCTTACTATGGGAAACCAATTGGTTACTGAGCTACCACAGGCTACATCTGAGCAGAGGTTCTAGGTTATATCCATACATGGTCCTTGGTTGAGTGTCAGTCTCAGAAAAGACCCCTGCCCAGATATATTTGGTCCTTATGGAGCTCCTATCCTTTCCACATCAAACTAACTTATCCTTCTTTCATATGATTCCCTGTACTCTGCCGAAGGTTTGGTTATGAGTCTTAGTATCTGCTTTGATACACTGCTACGTAGAGTCTTTCAGAGGCCCTTTGTGGTAGGCTCAGGTCCTGTTACTTGTTTTCTTCTATGTCCAATACACATCCTGTTTGTCTTTCTAAGTGAGGATTGATCATCTTACCCCGGGTCCTCTTTCTTGTTTATCTTCTTTAGGTGTATAGATTTCATTATGTTTATCATATCTTATAGGTCTATATAAGTGAGTATATACCATGTGTGTCTTTCTCATTCTGGGATACCTCACTCAGAATGATCTTTTCTAGATCTCACCATTTGCCTGGAAATCATGATTTCCTCATTTTTGGTAGCTGAGTAGTATTCCATTGTATAAAAATACCACAATTTCTGTATCCATTCATCTGCTGATAGACGTCTGGGTTGTTTCCAGGTTCTGGCTATTACAAATAAAGCTGTTACAAACATGGTTGAGCAAATGTCCTTGTTGTGTACTTGAGCAAATTTGAAAATAGATCCATATTTATCACCCTGCACAAAACTACAGTCCAAGTGGATCAAAGACTTCAACATAAAACCAGATACTCTAAATCGATTAGAAGAAAATGTAGGGAAGAGCCTAGAATTCATTGGCACAGGAGACAACTTCCCTAACAGAACACCAACAGCACAGGCTCTAAGAGCAACAATCAATAAATAGGACCTCATAAAACTGAAAAGTTTCTGTAAAGCAAAAGATACTGTCGTCCGAACAAAACGACAGCCTGACTGGAAAGGATATTCACCAACTCTATATCTGACAGAGGACTGATATCCCTAAAATATTAAGAACTAAAGAAGTTAAAAAGCAATAAATCAAGTAATCCAATTAAAAAATGGAGAACAGAGCTAAACACAAAATTCTCTGTAGAGGAATATAGAATGGCAGAGAAACACTTAAAGAAATGATCAACATCCTTAGCCATCAGGGAGATGCAAATCAAAATGACTCTGAGATTTCACCTTATACCCATCAAAATGGCTAAAATCAAAAACTCAAATGACAACACATGCTGGAGAGGTTGTGGAGAAAGGGGAACCCTACTCCACTGCTGGTGAGAATGTAAACTGGTACAACCACTTTGGAAGTCAGTCTGGCGCTTTCTCTGACAATTAGGAATAGTGATTCCTCAAGATCCAGCTATACCACTCCTCAACATACAACTTTGGGTTCTGATAGATTGTGGCTTTTTATAGTGGTCATTGTCTTTCGCAAAGAGAAGTTTCTTTGATGAAAGGTGAAGACTATGCTTGTCTGTGGGCATAAGGAAAATATTTATGATTATTGTTAAGGATTATGATGTTTTAGTAAGTTAATTGTCTCAGATTCTTCTCCAACAATCCTGATCTTTATACCAACGAATAGTTAACTAGATTTTCAGGACCAAACATGGTGTACTTCTTGTTGAGCATATCTTCATTCCAACTGAGAGCTGTTGCTTACTACCACTATATACATACCACTACTAAACTCTTAAAATTAGTGTGCCATGTTGGTTATTGATGCTGTTCATAGTCATTTTAGCTGTGTAGGACTGTCGGCTGTCTCCTTCCTTTGGAAGCTTATATGATGCCTTCTGGTGCCATGAAAGCTGTTTCTCATGTATGGGATATATAAGTCAGTTCCAACTCACGGGTGTTTGGAACCCTGTTTCTGAAGTGCTTGATGTCTTTAGCAACAAAGGCACACCTTTCACTACATTTAAGCCTAGATTTTCTTTCATGATAGAAATTTTGCTCCTTAATTTTAGGTAGTGTGTGTGTGTGTGTGTGTGTGTGTGTGTGTGTGTGTGTGTGTGTAAGTCACTGGTACATTTTTCTGAGCAGGTCTTTAATTTGAACATTTCAACATCAGTATGGCTTCATGTATTACTTTGAGAGTAAATGCACATTGCTGATAAAAGGGAGTATATGCCTGTTTGCCTAAACCTTCAAAAGGTGTCTTACTTAGGAAATAGCCCCAGCTTTCGTTATGCATTAATTAGATGCCCTCTGTGTTTCATTTAGTAACTAAGAATACTTCTGCTAGCCAAAAGCAACTAGATAGCAATCCAGCTTCCACTGAAGGGAAACTCAAATGTTTTGTGAATTTTTTTTAGATTCCCATTACAAAGCAACAAAACTCAGGACTGGAAGACTCAGTTATGAAATACTGAAGCTCAGGGCTTAGATTTCTCACTAGAAGCTCTGCTGAGAGCCTAGGTTGGTTCTCTGAACTCAGTGAGATGTTGCAAACCCTTTACACCTAACAATGATATGTAATTTATTGCTCATTATGGTTTTTAACACCCACCATTTCTCTGCACTGTAGGGAGAGAGATAACAAGCTTTGCATTCACAAAAAAAGGGCCCAGAAAAATGTAGATCCTTCCTTCAGTTAAGATTCCATTCGAGGAGCAGTCCTGTTAGGCCACAGAGGAGAGCTTTGCAGCCAGTCCTGAAGATACCTGATAAAACAGGATCAGATGAATGGGGAGGAGGTCCCCCCTATTAGTGGACTTGGCAAGGGGCACGTTGGAGATGGGGGAGGAACTGGGAGGGAATGAGGGATGGGGACACGGCTGGGATACAGAGTTAATAAAATGTAACTGATAAGAAAAAAAAAAACCCACTGAGAAAAAAAAAAAAAAAGACATGGAATAAGGAAAAAAAAAAGATTCCATTCAAAGAGCATGTTTGCCATGGATCATATATGCAAAGCTTCCTAATGTCTGTCTCGCAGACTAAGAGACTAAGATTTGAAAGCACTGGCAAAATTAATAGGAATAAAATAACTTATGCACACTAACAATTCATTGTTTTTAACAGGTAGTGTGTGTGTGATGCACTCACAATTGAAGTTTAATCTCTATTCTTTCTCTGCTAATAGAAGTGTAATTTAAAAACATTTCTCCTTTTTGACAAAAGACATAAGATAGGTGGGAGTAAACCATGGGACAGATATGAGCTATTTCAGAACTGAAGTAACAGCTATAGAATTTAAAAAAAAGAATTGTCCACCTTTTCAGATAAATCATCTCAAATTAAGAAAAGAAATCCTGTTCAGATTCTATGCTTTGCTTGAAAGTATTTCTTGTCAAAGCGTCAGAAGTTTTCATTTCCTCCACATGCGTGGCCTCAGCCAGGACTCAGCACTGAGAGGAGGCATTTCTTTTAATGCCCTGGTAAAAGTTAATGCCCTGTATAATAGACTGAAGAGCAGCTTGACTCAAACCATTCTCATTCACTCATGGACTGGAGATTTGATTTGAAGGTTGAGTTAGTCCTAAAAACAACTGTGCCAGGTCAAAATCTGGTTAAATCAGTTTAGACACTGTTCCAGCAGTGTTTATTGTTTAACTTTTGGCCCAAATGTCAGCAGGCATTGAAAGCTTCAGAGGAAAGGAGAGACAATGATTTTCCTGATTTCATTTTGTAACATATTTAATTATTGACGGACTCTACCATTTTTGCAGAGGCAATTATGTCCTCTCTTCTAAGGGTTAGGCATACTGGATTCTCCATCGTGTCACCTCCCCATGAGTCACTTATCAAGTACAGTCTGCATTGTGGCATGGTCATTCTGGCTTCTTTGGGCAATGGAAGACAAAATTACCTGAGAAAGGTATAAGACGTAATACTGCAATAATTTTTCTTGTTACTGACCATTCAGTTTTGTCAAAGGTACCACCCCTGCTCCAGTTGAATACTTGGTCCCCCGACACATCTTGGTAGAACACAGAAAGCCAGCCATTAGATCTTCTGGGTGGTCCTCTGCACTTCAGCCAGTGACCTCTATGCCCTTGCTTCTTAGGCCCTGCCTGATACTATAAAATAGCAAAATAACAGCCTCAGTTAGTGGGGAACCAAACTTGACTCAATAAAAAGTGTGCATAGCTCAGAAGGCCCTGTGGGATGCATGCAGCCTGAGAAATTAGTGCTGGTAGGCAAGGTCTTTTTCTTTCTATCCCATAGGCCTAATTAGTTTGTGCAAATACTGCTCTGTCAAGACAGATCAGAAGATGAGAGCCAATCCCCATGATGAAGAGAGTAGCTCTGCTTTTGGCTTCTGGATGAGAGCATCACAAACAAGACTTAGTTTCTGTCTTTTTTTTTCTCACGATCTTTCTGTATGTTTAAACATTATTTAAAATGGTTCAAATAATAGTGCGCATTTATATTGCTTTGTTGGTATTGAAGAAAGTTACAGGTTAAGGTTTGATCCGACTGCATAATTGTAAAACAGGTTTTTATGTTAATAAAAAGGAGTTGATTAAGGTGGAGAGAGATGGCTCTTTGGGTATAGTGCTTGCTGAGCAAGCATGATGGCCTGAATTCAGATCCTAGAACTCATATAAAAGCCAAGAAAGAAAACCTCCAACTGTGGTCTTCACACTGTGATCACAGAGACAAAGTCCAAGTGGTTTGCTGACCAGTCATACTAGGCAAAACTATACACTTCGGGCTCAGGAAGAGACCTAGAGGACAATGATAAAGGAAGAGCTTTAACATCAACTTCTGGCCTACACAAATAAAGTTGGCATATGTCCCTGTATGCACACACATTTGCACACCCATGCACACATATAATAGTTACCTAGTAGTGAAAACTGCTCAGTTTTACTATTTATTTTTTTAAGTTCCTACACCTCCAACCCAGAAACATACATTTACACACAAATAGGCATCTGCTTTGAAAAATAAGCAGAATTTATGGGGTACAGTCAGAGCTACCTACGCTCTAACTTTCTGTCTCCTCTCCATGCTGTTCAAAACACCCTGAGGTGCTAAGGAAAATTTTTAGAAGGTCTTCTGGTAATTTTTTAGATCACCATTACTGAAAAAGTTAACTTCAGGCTATTGTTTTCATAATTAAAACACCAATTTCCACGTGTTGCTTTTGTTTTTTCCAACAGGTGCCTCTCCCTTTCTGTGACGCAGAACTGGTCCACGTGGGAAATTTCCTGTGGGAAAGGCAGAGAAGGCTTCTCATTTTCAAGTTCATTTTGCTCCTCATAGATAGGTTTGGAAGGAAACCCCCAGGAGGGCCTCCTCAGTCCTATCACTGAGGTGTGATATCAGCACAGAAGCACACAGAACAATCCCCAATGCTTCCCATTTGTTAACACTATGTTGACTACAGGCGGTTGCATGTAAGAAAGCAGTTTCAGTGAGTGCAAGATGCCTCCCTCCCGGAGTTCAGGAAACAAGTGTTTCCAAACAGCATTGCTATCTTTCAAAACTGGCTACTTCAGCTCAGTTTCTCTTCAGCATTGGCCTCCAGATGAAAATATGGAGAGTAAAGCTCATCCAGGCTCCTGGTTTGTAGGCCAAAAGGGAACTATGTGGCTGATCCTGTTTGCAGATTTACAAAATGCATTTATTTTTACATTATCAGTTCTGTAGCTGTTTGTTATGCAGCAAGAGCTAACTTATAATAGTGAGACCTGAGTCAATACAAGCTACCTACATTTCATGGGACCCCCAAACTGGCTAGAAGGAACATCCGTCTTTGCCCTGCTTTGTAGAATTGCAGCTTTCTTACCCTCCCTGCAAACAAACAAACAAACAAACAAACAAACACTCTATAGTGTGCTCATAAACTGTGCCAGCCAGTCTAAGATACAGGCAAAATTATCTTAATGGCCATCTGTCCCTTGATTTACTGGTCACATTGCATGCTTTTTGTGAGGCATCTTTCTGCCTTGAGTAGAGAACCACAAAACATTGCCTACTTAGAAGAATGCACTCACGATAGGTTCTTGAGCCTCGATGAGATGGGTATTCATGTAGTGATCACATCATTGGTGGATACCATCTTTTCAGCCCTTGAGTGTCTCTGCAATGTGCAATTTGTGTTTGCTTCTTATGGTCTTGAAACCTCAGCATTAAAACAGAAGACTTTCTCATATTGATTCTGTAATGACAAAGCAGTTGACAAAAGAATTCCTTTTTTTTTTTTTTACACCCCTGGGAAGATTCCCATTTTTATTTTGTACAAAAACATCCACATGTGTATATATACATATGAGAGGCTTGTAATTTACGTATTTCTCTGTAGCTGGCCTTTCAATATATTGTGTGTGTTATTTGACATAAAATTCCTACACTATTACAAGGTAATAATGTAACATGAATTTTAATTTATTTATTAAAGTGTGTGTTTCTCTGTGTGTTTATGTGTGTGTGCATGCATGTGTGTGTATACACAGGTATACTCATAATATAGTGTACATATAAAGGTCAGATGACAATTCTCAGGAGTCCTTTCTCCCATGCCATCTTCTGAGATCTGGTCTGCAGTGAAGTGTCCCTAACGACTGAGCAATTTTACAGACCTTAACTTGACAGAATTCATTCATCTCATATTCAACACAATAAACCAAATTCTTTCTCTTCAAATTTGCAGTTGATTGCAGCCTTGATATTTGCAATATTCCTGCCTCTATGATTCTATGTGAAACATAAGTTTATGACTTCATTTTTTTATATTTAATATTAGTGATGATAGAGCTTGTTATTCATATATTTTTAAACAAGAATCTTATTTTTATCAAGTCAAGCCAATTGAGAGTAAATTGGAAACAATAAAAGAGTTCTTATGATGCACTGTACTTCACTGGGAGAATCACTTTGCTGGATATAGTCATTAATCAGGTGTGCAGTCCTCTCTGTGAAGAGAGGACTAATGAAGAATTATGTGGTGCTGTCTATGGCATTTAACAACCTACTTCCTAGTGGACAACATGAATACACACAAATAAATAAGTAATAAGGGATCTGTACTAGAGGATATATGATTGTCTTCATCATTCAGAAGTGGCTGTAGCTGAAGTTTCATGGCTTGCAGCACAGCCTCTAGGCTCATATTAGATATTTTAATATGCCTACACTAGACATGGGACTTTTCATCTTTAAGCATGAGCTACTAATGACATTCTAACACACTTTGTGAAGTTAGTGACACTACTTTACAGTGCAGGATCCAAATGAATCAGGCTGTTATTGCTTTTTTCTTTTTTTTAAAAAAATTTAATTTTATTTTTTTATCAGTTACATTTTATTAACTCTGTATCCCAGCCGTGTCCCACTCCCTCATTCCCTCCCAATCCCACCCTCCCTCCCTCCTCTCCACCGTGCCCCTTTCCAAGTCCACTGATGGGGGGGAACCTCCTCCCCATTCATCTGATCCTGTTTTATCAGGTATCTTCAGGACTGGCTGCAAAGCCCTCCTCTGTTGCCTAACAGGACTGCTTCTCCTTTGGGGAGTGGGGAGGTCAAAGAGCCAGTCATTGAGTTCCTGTTAGAAATAGTCCTTGTTCTCCTCACTATGGGAAACCAATTGGTTACTGAGCTACCACAGGCTACATCTGAGCAGAGGTTCTAGGTTATATCCATACATGGTCCTTGGCTTAATGACAGTCTCTGAGAAGACTCTGTGCCCAGATATATTTGGTCCTAGTGGAGCTCCTATCCTTTCCCCATCATATTAACTCCCCTTCTTTCATATGATTCCCTGTACTCTGCCAAAGGTTTGGTCATGAGTCTTTGTATCTGCTTTGAAAACACTGCTAGATAGAGTCTTTCAGATGCGCTCAGTAGACTCCTGTCATACATTCAATGCACTTCCCATCTGTCTTTCTAAACAAGGATTGATCGTCTTACCCCATGTCCGCTCTCTTGATAATCTTTTTTAGGTGTATAGATTTCATTATGTTTGTCATATCTTATAGGTCTATATAAGTGAGTATATACCATGTTTGTCTTTCTCCTTCTGGGATATTTCACTCAGAATGATCTTTTCTAGGTCCCGCCATTTGCCTGCAAATTTCATGATTTCCTCCTTTTTGATTGCTGAGTAGTATTCCATTGTGTAAAAATACCACAATTTCTGTACCCATTCCTCCGTTGATGGACATCTGGGTTGTTTCCAGGTTCTAGCTATTACAAATAAAGCTGCTATAAACATGGTTGAGCAAGTATCCCTTTTGTGTACTTGAGCAAAGTTTGGGTATATACCTAGCAGTGGTATAGCTGGGTCTTGACAGCAAGCATATAGCCGACATCAAACTCAATGGAAAGAAACTTACATTAATCCCACTGAAATCAGGGACAACACAAGGCTGCCCACTCTCACCATACCTCTTCAACATAGTACTTGAAGTCCTAGCCAGAGCAATAAGACAACTAAAGGAGATCAAGGGGATACAAATCGGAAAGGAAGAGGTCAAAGTGTCACTATTCTCAGATGATATGATAGTATACATGAGCGACCCCAAAAATTCAACCAGAGGACTCCTTCAGCTGAAAAACACCTTCAGCAAAGTGGCGGGATACAAAATCAACTCAAAAAAATCAGAAGCCCTCCTCTATACCAAAGACAAAAGGGCCGAAAAAGAAATTAGGGAAACAACACCCTTCACAATAGCCACTAATAAGTACCTTGGGGTGACCCTAACCAAGCAAGTGAAAGACCTATTTGAGAAAAACTTCAAGCCTCTAAAGAAAGAAATTGAAGAAGATCTCAGAAGATGGAAAGATCTCCCGTGCTCATGGATTGGTAGGATTAACATGGTGAAAATGGCCATTCTGCCAAAAGCAATCTACAGATTCAATGCAATTCCCATGAAAATAACAACTCAATTCTTTACAGACCTTGAAAAAAAGATTCTCAGCTTCATATGGAGAAACAAAAAACCCATAATCTCCAAAACAATCCTGTACAACAACAGATCATCTGGAGGTATCTCCATCCCCGATCTCAGGTTGTACTATAGAGCAACAGTAATAAAAACTGCATGGTATTGGCATAAAAACAGAAAGCAGGATCAATGGAACCGCATAGAAGATCCAGAAATAAACCCACACACCTATGAACACTCGATTTTTGACAAAGAAGCCAAAAACATTCAATGGAAAAAAAGAGCATCTTCAACAAATGGTGCTGGTCCAACTGAATGTCTACATGCAGAAAAATGAAAATAGATCCATATTTATCACCCTGCACAAAACTAAAGTCCAAGTGGATCAAAGACCTCGACATAAAACCAGATACTCTAAATCTGTTAGAAGAAAAAAGTGGGGAACAGCCTAGAACTCATTGGCACAGGAGACAACTTCCTGAACAGAACACCAACAGCACAGGCTCTAAGAGCAGCAATCAATAAATGGGACCTCATGAAACTGAAAAGCTTCTGTAAAGCAAAGGACACCGTCATCAAAACAAAACGACTGCCTGCAGATTGGGAAAGGATCTTCACTAACCCTTTATCTGACAGAGGACTCATATCCAATATATATAAAGAACTAAACAAGCTGAAAAGCAGCAAACCAAGTAATCCAATTAAAAAATGGGGAACAGAGCTAAACAGAGAATTCTCGACAGAGGAATATCGAATGGCAGAGAAACACTTAAAGAAATGCTCAACCTCATTAGCCATCAGGGAAATGCAAATCAAAACGACCCTGAGATTTCACTTTACACCCATCAGAATGGCCAAGATGAAAAACTCAAGGGACAACACATTCTGGAGAGGTTGTGGAGAAAGGGGAACCCTCCTCTACTGCTGGTGGGAATGTAAACTTGTACAACCACTCTGGAAATCTATCTGGCGCTTTCTAAGACAATTAGGGATAGTGCTTTTTTTTCTTAATCAGAATTTGAGACAGACCACACTTTAAAATTCCCTAAATTTCTATTCATTGATGCTGAAATATAATTTCTTCAAGCTTATGTATATCATGATAACCTTGAAAATATCTTTAAATACTTTTACTTATTAAAACCAATTTCATGTTTAGTATGCCTAATTTCCAAGACACATAAATTATATGCACTCCTTTTCCAAGGTGTGCATATTGAAACAAGAGCCATTATTTATTTATTTATTTATTTTTGATTCAATTTTAATGGTACCTGATAAACATAAATAAGATTTAACATAATATCTAAAGTTCATCACCTGCCAAACAAATTACTCTGTCTTAATGGCTATCTGTGCACCCCTATTCATATGGTTTTAATTTGTTTACAAGTTTCCTAAATTGAAAAAGTATTAAACATGATATAATACCTATCTGCAGCCAGACATTTTGATTCCAACTGAATTTGCTTATGGTATTTTTTGGGTTAGGATCAAATGATCTCATATAACTTCAATCATAGATGGCAAATCATCATATTTTAGAACTTAAAAAAAAAAGGTTTACTATTATGGATTTGGGTTTCTCTAGGCTCTCCTACTGTAGAGTCCTGTTCTTTTAAATTGTTGGGGCTGATGCAAAAGCATGGGTTGACAAAGTCATGCTTATATAAATAAAATCGTCAGTCTCATTAATCATGTGAATGTTTTATTTTTTCAGGGCAGACAGCATTGCAGAGAATTATAGATACTTTCAATCATGAAGGATTTGTGTTTATTTCTTATGTGGTTATTATGGCAGTTAGCAGAGATTTTAACCACCAGAGAGTAGATAGCCATTTTGGTTATGTTCTATATAGTACTCTTGATAGTGAGGACACACTTAGTACTATTCATGACACTTCGTTATTCATCCACATTTCATATGTTTCTAGTTATGAGATAAGCAATGTCTTAATATATTTATTTAACCTGCTGCAAGGTACACTGTGGCTTATATGAACTAAGTTATTTGTAATACTTTTATCTCCGTACATCTACACAATGTACTGGCTCTCCTCACTTTCTCTCTGTTTCTCTGTCTCTCTCTTTGTCTCTGTGTCTCTCTTTTTGTCTTGTTCTGTGTCTCTCTGTCTCTGTGCCTCTTTGTCTCTCTCCCTGTCTCTCTGTCTCTTAAAGAAGAACCTTACCTGGCAAAAATAAATTGGTTCTAACCCACAATTACATCCTTTGGTATATGATAACTTGCTTGATTCATAAGTTGCTAATTTCAGAGTTTAGGAAATGAGGTCAATTCCTGAACTCTATTCCTTTGAGCTTAATAACATGGGATATATCCATGATTAAATATAAAGAACTGATGAATTTTTGTGTTTGTCACTTCTTTAAAATGGTTCAAGAAACAATACATTATGGTTAAAAAAAAGAAGCAGTTGTTACACAATTCTGTGTCACAGATGTTCTGTGAAATGTGTAATAATGTGTATGTCCTAAGATAATTTTGTTGTACAAACATTATGGAATACACCTCCACAATCCTTGATGCTCTGACTTACTGTGAATTTGTGCCATATAATTAACATGCTGTTCCTAGGTATGACCTGTATGTTCATGTCAATATTCTGAGTTGTATGTAATTACAATATAATGTTAACTATGCACTTATATGTGAACATATGAAAAATAGAGTGAAGATAGATACAAAAGACAAAATCTGTATACCCAAACTGTCACATAAAATAAATGGAGCTTACTGCTACTCTGTCTGATCAGAAAGTCAGTAAGCATGAAGCTATTCACAGGAACATTATGGACTATGAAGACAATGACTCTTTCTCCTCAGCACTCATGGGGCTTATAGTTTCCCATGAATGATGGAGCCCCAAGAATCCCTGTCTCATCTATAATCTGTAATTGTCTGAAGACGGGCCTAATCTTGTGCAGGAGCGAGCAGACAATTTCAGGTTCAGTAAGTTCTTGAGTGCAAAGGCCATGCCTATATGACAGTGCTCCTCATCATCTAGCTCTCACCTTCCTTCGGCTCCATGCCTCACAAGGCCCCTGTGCTTAAGAAAGAATAGATTCTTATATTCATAGATTTGTAACCAATCTCCTCTATGACAGTACTCTCAAGGAGAACAAATCTCACCAAATACCTCATTGGTATTACTATACACTTTAAGAAAAATCTCTTAAGATCCTAGCACTGAATAGAATACATACAAATTTTTACCTCCCTTTCCTCATATACCTCAATGTAAGTTTTAGTGAGAAGTTAACATCACAATTTTTTAAAGCAAAGCTTATTTTAAAATGTTAAAGTATTATGACAATATTCTCTGTGACTACTCACTCTTCTTGGTGAAAAATACATCTTTAGAAAAGAACAAAATATATCCTTCCATTACCAGATCAAATCTTTTCACTCACAAACTTTTTTTTTTAAAGTCCTGTGATCTGAAAGTGAAACCAGGTTCCCTTTGTCCTTATTAATTTGGAAAGTGTGATTGCCGTTGCACTTCTAGAAATATTTCTTTTGCCAGTGCAGAGGAAATTGCATGTCAATTTTTAAATATCATTGCGCATATTTTTAGCCAAACCTAGCTCTGTGTGACACTTCACTAAAGTGTGAATGTAAAGCAAAAAGAAGCTTCTCTGCCCTTTGCATGCCAAGTATGCAATCATAATCTGAATCCTTTCAGATGAAAAGTGCCCAATTGTCAGAAAGAATTAAAACAGTACCATTTCATACTGGGTTTTCATGTTTATTTTATCATGAAGATTGTGGGACGATAGAGCAAGACTTCAGGCCCTTTCCTGGCTTGTTATTGCCAAAGGACCCAAATATCAAGCTCCCAGAGAAAGATTCTGATTAAGTTCAGAAGTGATGTTTATACCAGTGATAGTCTCAACAAGTATCATCTATTTTCAGCTAGATTTTAAAACCAACAAATTGCTTCAGATTTTTCTAAACATTGCTTTTCATTGAGTAATGTTACTGCTATTGTGTTTATTCCTTACATATTATTATTTTTTAATATTTTAAACTTATTTATCGGTTGTGAACTTCACATTATGTACCCAAATTTCACTCATCTCTCCATCCCCTCCTTTCCACCTCCACCCTTAAAAATTCCCCCCAAAAAGAGGAAAAAATATCTCATTTTGGAAGGTGTAGTATGTCACGGTATGTCCCACAGCATATCCTTTTTTCCACACTTCTTTGCTTGCAAACGTTCATTGCAATGACTCACTGAAAGGCCTCTGGCCTCTGCTACTCTTTCAATATCTGAACCTCATTGGAACTCCTCTTGGATATCCTGCTGTTGCGCTATGTCATGTGATCCTGTAGTTTCGGATTTGTAGGACAGGTGCCTTTATACACTCCAGCAGTTCATTAATGGGCTTGGGTGGGACAATTCAAAGCCTTGGGTCTGGGCCTGAGAGGAATCTGAGCTGGTGAGTCCACAGGATCTCCTGCTTTCATGCCCTCAGGGCTGGCTGACCAGCAACCCCCACAACAAGTGCTGGCTCCACCCTGCTGCCCAGATGACCTGCTGCCCAGGTGCAAGACCTGCTCTGCCAAGGGTTTGCAGCTGGTGAGGGTCAGGCCTGCTCTCTTGCTCTCATGACCACCATGGCCTGGTCTCTCACCTGCTGCAGATGGAGAGGGACAAAGGGGAAGTAGTATATCTCTTCCTTAAAGCCACCTCATGGGCGACCTCTAGTAGGGCCAGTTCTCCCATGCCTGCATCCTGGTGGCTGGCTCACCCCCAATATGCTGGTACTGCAGCTGACTAGGAGCAGGTTCAGCTCCTTCGCTCTCAAGCCTCTGGGGCGTGACGCCCAGGGGAGGGAATGGGAACAGTTCTGAACAGCTCTGAGTCATCAACAAGTTCCAGGGCAGCTGGCCAGACCAGAGACACCAACCGCTTAGCCTTTGGTGATAACAGACCCCTGCTGCTACAGGGCCACAGACCCAGACAGGACCCCTGACAGCAGCACAGATCAGGACCCCACCATGGTCCCAGGTGGCATCAGCAGCTACTCAAATTAGGCTGTTTCTCATGACCCTTTAGTCTTCTTCATTGTGCCCACATCCTTCTGTTTCTCTTTATCTTCCACTTCCTTAGTACTTACTTCTTTTAGTGGCACCTGAGGTTTCTGAACGTCTGGTGTCATCTCAGGAGGGGTCTCAGGGGTACGACACTCTGCTTGTGCATTTTGGTGCCAGGCAGGGGATATACTGGGTATGGTCTGCCCCTCAGACCAATGCAGTGTCCCCAACTGGTGGTCATTCAGGGTAGCTCCCAGTCCAGGCCCCATTGCAACAATCTGGTAGCCATTTCAGGCTTGCTCTTTGCCTGGCCAGCCCAAGTAGCCCCTGTGAGGGTCATCTGTTTCCAGGTCACCCAGCCTGAGGCGGTGAATTCCCGGGCAGAATTCTAGTCTCTGGTTTGCTCCCCACCTTGGGAGCCCATCCAGGCATACCTAGTGCCCAGCTGGTGGTTGTCTCAGGCTAGCTCCTTGTTTGACACCGCTGGCGCCAGACTGGTCGTGGTCTGAAGCTCTCTCTCTCTTTTTTTTTTTTTTTTTTCCAGGGAGTGTTAGGCTACAGCTCACTCCGATGTTCATAAATCAGAACATGGAGCACAGACCTAGCCTCTCTCTTCTCTGTCACTTACTGATGCACACGTGACACAGCAGCCAGGCCCTCAATGCCTGGCGTGAGCAGATTCCTTACACACAAGATGTATAATGAGGTATCACTTCCTCAGCTAGATACTAGATGTAATCGTACAAGCATTGCGGTGCTCTCATTGTGTGTAGCACATTCCCAGATGAACTCTTACCTGAAGTCTCCACATCTCACGCTACAGACAAAGATTCAGGACCTTTCTTAAAATAATTAAAGGTAATATTCCATTGTGTAGATGCACCACAATCTCTGTATCCATTCTTCAGTTGAGGGTCATCTGGGTTGTTTCCAGCTTCTGGTTATTACAAATAAAGCTGCTACGAACGTGGCTGAGCAAAGGCCCTTATTGTATACTTGAGCCCCTTTTGGATAAATACCTAGGAGTGGTATAGCTGGCTCTTTTTTATTTATTTTTTATTAATTACACTTTATTCATTTTGTATCCCCCCATAAGCCCCTTCCTCCTCCCCTCCCGATCCCACCCTCCCTTCCCTTTCTGCATGCATGTCACTCCCCAAGTCCACTGATAGGGGAGGTTCTCCTCTCCTTTCTGATCTTAGTCTATCAGTTCTCATCAAAAGTGGCTGCATTGTCCTCTACTGTGGCCTGGTAAGGCTGCTCCCCCCTCAGGGGGAGGTGATCAAAGAGCAGGCCAATCAGATTATGCCAGAGGCAGTCCCTCTTTCCATTAATATGTAACCCACTTGGACACTGAACTGATATGGGCTATATCTGTGCAGGGGTTCTGCGATATCTCCACGAATAGTCCTTGGTTGGAGTATGAGTCTCTGGGAAGTACCCTGTGTTCAAATTATCTTGTTCTGTTGCTCTCCTTGTGGAGTTCCCATCCCCTCCAGCTCTTACTATTTCCCACTTCTTACATAAAATTCCATTCACTCTGCCCATCAGTTGGCCATCAGGCTCAGCATCTGCTTTGACAGTCTATACTGCAGAGGCTTTCAGAGGCCCTCTGTGGCAGGTTCCAAGGTTGTTTCCTGCCTTCTTCTGGCTTTCAGAGGCCCTCTGTAGCAGGTTCTGAGGTTGTTTCCTATTTTCGTTTTCTTCTGATGTACATCCTCTTTGCCTTTCAGGATGGGGATGGAACATTTTAGTTAGGGTCCTCTCTTTTGCTTAGTTTGTTTAGATGTACAGATTTTAGTGGGTTTATTCTATGTTGTATGTTTACATGAGTGAGTATATACCATGTGTGTCTTTTTGCTTCTGGGACAACTCACTCAGGATGATCGTTCCCAGGTCACAACATTTACCTGCAAATTTCATGATTTACTTATTTTTCATTGCTGAGTAATACTCCATTGTATAGATGTACCACAGTTTCTGCATCCATTCTTCAGTTGAGGGGCATCTGGGTTGTTTCCAGCTTCTGGCTATTACAAATAAAGCTGCTACAAACATGGTTGAGCAAATGTCCTTTTTGTGTACTTGCGCCTCTTTTGGGTATATGCCTAGGAGTGGTATGGCTGGATCTTGAGGAAGCGCTATTCCTAGTTGTCTGAGAAAGTGCCAGATTGATTTCCAGAGTGGTTGTACAAGTTTACATTCCCACCAGCAGTGGAGAAGGGTTCTCCTTTCTCCACAACCTCTCCAGCATGTGTTGTCCCTTGAGTTTTTCATCTTGGCCATTCTGATGGGTGTAAGGTGAAATCTCAGGGTTGTTTTGATTTGCATTTCCCAAATAGCTAAGGAGGTTGAGCATTTCTTTAAGTGCTTCTCTGCCATTCGATATTCCTCAACAGAGAATTCTCTCTTTAGCTCTGTTCCCCATTTTTTAAGTGGATTACTTGGTTTGTTGCTTTTCAGCTTGTTTAGTTCTTTATATATATTGGATATGAGTCCTCTGTCAGATAAAGGTTTGGTGATGATTCTTTCCCAATCTGTAGGCAGTCGCTTTGTTTTGATGACTGTGTCCTTTGCTCTACAGGAGCTTTTCAATTTCATGAGGTCCCATTTATTGATTGTTGCTCTTAGAGCCTGTGCTGTTGGTGTTCTGTTCAGGAAGTTTTCTCCTGTACCAATGAGTTCTAGGGTATTCCCCACTTTTTTTCTAGCCGATTTAATGTGTCTGGTTTTATGTTGAGGTCTTTGATCCACTTGGACTTCAGTTTTGTGCAGGGTGATTAGTATGGATCTATTTTCATTTTTCTACATGTAGACATCCAGTTGGACCAGCACCATTTGTTGAAGATGCTATCTTTTTTCCGTTGTATGGTTTTGGCATCTTTGTCAAAAATCAGGTGTCCATAAGTGTGTGGGTTTATTTCTGGGTCTTCTGTTCGATTCCATTGATCCACCATTCTGTTTCTATGCCAGTACCATGCAGATTTTATAACTGTTGCTCTATAGTACAGCTTGAGATCAGGGATGGAAATACCTCCAGAAGATCTTTTATTGTAGAGGATTGTTTTAGCAATTCTCGGTTTCTTGTTAATCCATATGAAGTTGAGAATTTTTCTTTCCAGGTCTGAAAAGAATTGTGTTGGCAATTTGATGGGAATTGCATTAAATCTGTAGATTGCTTTTGGTAAGATGGCCATTTTTACTATGTTAATCCTGCCAAGCCATGAGCATGGGAGATCTTTCCATCTTCTCATATCTTCCTCTAATTCTTTCTTCAGATTCTCGAAATTTTTTTCATCCAAGTATTTGGCTTGCTTAGTTAGGGTTACATGAAGATACTTTATGTCATTTGTGGCTATTGTGAAAGGTGTTGTTTCTTTAATTTCTTTCTCAGCCCTTTTGTCTTTTGTATACAGGAGTGCTACTGATTTTTTTGAGTTAATTTTGTATCCGGCCACTTTGCTGAAAGTGATTATTAGCTGTAGGAGTGCCCTGGTAGAGTTTTTTGGGGTCACTCATGTATACTATCATATTATCTGCAAATAGTGATAATTTGACTTCTTCCTTTCCCATCTGTATAGCCTTCATCTCCTTCAACTGTGTTATTGCTCTAGCAAGGACTTCCAGCACTATGTTGAAGAGATATGGAGAAAGTGGGCAGCCTTGTCTTGTCCCGGATTTCAGTTGGATTGCTTTAAGTTTCTCTCCGTTCAGTTTGATGTTGGCTATAGGCTTGCTGTATATCACCTTTACTATGTTTAGATATGTGTCTTGTATCCCTGATCTCTCCAGTACTTTAAACATGAATGGATGTTGGATTTTGTCAAATGCTTTTTCAGCATTTAGGGAGATTATCATGTGGTTTTTTTCTTTCAGTTTGTTAATATGGTGGATCACATTGATGGATTTCCGTATATTGAACCACCCCTGCATACCTGGGATGAAGCCTACTTGGTCATAGTGGATAATATCTTTCATGTGTTCTTGGATTCGGTTTGCAAGTATTTTGTTAAGTATTTTTGCATCAATGTTCATAAGGGAGATTGGTCTGAAATTCTTTCTTTGTTGAGTCATTGTGAGGTTTAGGTACCAAGGTGATTGTCGCTTCATAGAATGAGTTTGGTAATGTTCCTTCTGTTTCTGTTTTGTGGAATAGTTTGAAGAGAATTGGAGTTAGCTCTTCTTTGAAGGTCTGGTAGAATTCTGCGCTGAAGCCATCTGGTCTTGGGCTTTTTTTGGATGAGAGACTTTTGATGACCGCTTCTATTTCTTTGGGGGATATAGGACAATTTAATTGACTTACCTGGTCCTGATTCAGCTTTGGTAAGTCAAATTGATCAACAAAATTGTCCATTTCATTTAGATTTTCAAATTTTGTGGCATATAGACTTTTGAAGTAAGACCTAATGATTGTTTGGATTTCCTCAGTGTCTGTAGTTATGTCCCCCTTTTCATTTCTCATTTTGTTGATTTAGGTGTTGTCACTCTGCCTTTTACTTAGCCTGGCTAAGGGTTTGTCGATCTTGTTGATTTTCTCAAAGAACCAGCTCTTGGTTTCATTGATTCTTTGAATTGTTTTATTTGTTTCTAATTGATTGATTTCAGCCCTGAGTTTGATTATTTCCAGCCGTCTACTCCTTTTTGGTGTGTCTGCTTCTTCTTTTCCTAGGGTTTTTAAGTGGGCCATTAAGTTGCTTGAATGAGCTGTCTCGAATTTCTTCTTGAAGGCACTTAGTGCTATAAACTTTCCTCTTAGCACTGCTTTCATTGTGTCCCACAAGTTTGGGTATGTTGTGTCTTCATTTTCATTGAGTTCTAGGAAGACTTTAATTTCTTCCTTTATTTCTTCCCTGACCCAGCTGTCATTTAGTAACAAGTTGTTCAGTTTCCATGTGTGTGTAGGCTTTTTGCTATTTCTGTTGTTGTTGAAGTCCAGCTTTATTCCATGGTGATCAGACAGGATACAAGGGATTATTTCAGTCTTCTTGTATCTGTTGAGGCTTGCTTTGTGCCCAACTATATGGTCTATTTTGGAGAAGGTTCCATGAGGTGCTGAGAAGAAGGTAAATTCTTTTGTGTTTGGGTGTAAAGTTCTGTAAATGTCTGTGAGGTCCATTTGATTCATGACCTCTGTCAGAGATATTGTTTCTTTGTTTAATTTCTGTTTTGTTGACCTGTCCTTTGTTGAGAGTGGGGTGTTGAAGTCTCCCACTATTAATGTGTGGGGATCTATATGTGGTTTAAATTTTCTCAATGTTTCTTTTACAAATGTGGGTGCTCTTGTATTTGGGGCATAGATGTTCAGGATTGTGAATAGGAAAAAGAAGACCCCCTTCTCCAAGGCCCAGAAAATATATTCAACAAAATCATTGAAGAAAATTTCCACAAGGTAAAGGAGAAGCCAATAAGGATACATGAGGCATACAGAACACCCAACAAATTTGACCAGAAATGAAAATCCTCCCGCCACATAATAATCAAAACAGTAAGTATACAGAACAAAGAAAAAATACTAAAAGCTGCAAGGGAAAAAGGCCAAGTAACATATAATGGCAAACCCATTAGAATCACACCTGACTTTTCAACAGAAACTATGAAAGCCAGAAGGGCCTGGATGGATATCATGCAGACCCTAAGAGAACACAGATGTCAGCCAAGGCTACTATACCCTGCAAAACTCTCAGTCATCATAGACAGAGAAAACAAGATATTCAATGACAAAAACAAATTTCAACAATACCTACACACAAATCCAGCATTACAGAAGACTCTGGAAGGGAAATTACAACCCAAGAAAATTAACTTCTGTCAAGAAAACACAGGAAATAATTAACCTTACTACACTAAAACAAAAAGCAACCAAGCACACAACCTTATGAACACAACCAACATCAAAATCAAAAGTTTTAACAGCCACTGGTCATTAATCTCTCTCAACATCAATGGACTCAACTCTCCAATAAAAAGACACAGATTAACAGAATGGATACGTAAACAAAACCCAGCAATCTGTTTCATACAAGAAACACACCTAAGGCACAAAGATAGACATTACCTGAGGGTAAAAGTTTGGAAGACAACTTTCCAAGCAAATGGACCCAAGAAACAAGCAGGAGTAGCCATTCTAATATCTGATAAAATAGACTTTCAACCAAAATTAATAAAAAGAGATGGGGAAGGACACTTCATACTCATCAAGGGAAAATTCCACCTGGATCTTGAGGAAGCGCTATTCCTAGTTGTCTGAGAAAGCGCCAGATTGATTTCCAGAGTGGTTGTACATGTTCACATTCCCACCAGCTGTGGAGGAGGGTTCCCCTTTCTCCACAATCTCTCCAGCATGTGTTGGCACTTGAGTTTTTATCTTAGCCATTCTGATGCGTGTAAGGTGATATCTCAGGGTCATTTTTATTTGCATTTCCTTGATGACTAATGTGGCTGAGCATTTCTTTAAGTGTTTTTCTGCCATTCAATATTCCTCTATCAAAAATTCTCTGTTTAGCACTGTTCCCCATTTTTTAATTGGAATACTTTATTTGTTGCTTTTTAACTTCTTTAGTTCTTTATATATACTGGATATCAGCCCTCTGTCAGATATAGGGTTGGTGGAAATCCTTTCCCAATCTGTAGGTAGTCGTTTTGTTCTGACAATAGTGTCCTTTGCTTTACAGAAGCTTTTCAGTTTCATGACATCCCATTTATTGATTGTTGCTGTTAGAGCCTGTGCTGTTGGTGTTCTGTTCAGGAAGTTGTCTCCTTTGCCAATGAGTTCCAGACTCTTCCCCACTTTTTCTTCTAACAGGTTTAGTGAGTCTGGTTTTATATTGAGGTCTTTGATCCACTTGCATCAATATAAAACAAGGAAATCATGAAAGTTGCAGATAAATGGTAGGAACTGAAAAAGAGCATCTTGAGGGAGCTATCCCAGAATCAGAAAGACACACATGGTATATACTCACTCATATAGACATATAATATAGGATAAACCTACTACAATCTGTACACCTAAAGAAATTAATCAAGAGGGAGGACTCTGGCTAAAATGCTCAATTCCCATCCAGAAAGACAAAGAGGATTGATATCAGAAGAAGGAGAAAACAGGGAACAAGTCAGGAGCCTGCCACAGAGTGCCTCTGAAAATCCCTGCCCTGCAGACTATCAATGCAGATGCTGAGACTTACTGCCAACCTTTGGGCAGAGTGCAGGGAATCTTAGGAAAGAAGTAGGAAATAGTAAGATATGGAGAGGGCAGGAGCTCCACAAAGAGAGCAACAGAACCAAAATATCTGAGCACAGAGGTCTTTCCTGAGACTGATAGTCCAACCAAGTGCCATGCATGGAGATAACCTAGAACCCCTGCATAGATGTAGCCCATGGAAGTTCAGTGTCCATGTGGGTTCCACTGTAATGGGAAGAGGGACTGTCTCTGACATGAACTGATTGGCCTGCTCTTTAATTACCTCTCCCTGAGGGGGAAGGAGTATTACCAGGCCACAGAAGAAGACAATGCAGCCACTCCTGATGAGACCTGATAGACTAGGATCAGAAGGAAGGAAAAGAAACCTCCCTATTGGTGAATTTGGGGAGAGGCATGCTTGGAGTAGGTGGAGGAAGGGCGGAATTGGGAGGGTAATAAGGAGGGAGCTACAGGGGGGATACAAAGTGAATAAAGTGTAATTAATAAAAACATTCCAAAAAAAGAAATAAAAAAAGAACAAAACTGATTCAGAGTGACAGTAAAAAAAAAATAATCATTAGAGGTAATTCTTCCCCTCTGTGATTAAAAATTGTTCTCTCTAGCTTTTATAGAAGGTGTATTTGATACCCCACAGAAAATTCATCTGTGAGTGAAACATACATTTATAGTGCCATGGTGAATTTGTTAATTTCAATTCTGGCACTAAAAATTTTAATGTTTAATACATGTAATCAGAGTGATAGCAAATATTAGTGTTTCTAAGGAACAAATTTTATTGTCATTTTTGCATTGGCTGCCTATCGTCAATGTCTGTGATTCAAAGGTGTGTCTCATTGTCACATAAAGATGACACAGAGTGAAGGAAAAGAAAGGCCACTTTCAACTCTTTTCAGGTAAAATAACCATTGATCTAGTAAAGTATCTCATTATTAATGTCAATGTCCAGGACAAAAAGATACATTTTATTTGAATTTGCTTCTCTTGACCTCTCTTCCTTTCATGAATTCCTGGTTCCATGGTCTACATAATTGCTGTATCTTCTCTATTTTCTCTGTTTGCATCTTTGAAAATTATTTAGGTATGCACGCCTTTATATTTTATGTGTGTGAGTATTCTGCCTACATCTATGTATGCATGCCTTGTATGTACGGGGAGTAGAAGAAGCCTCAGATCCCCTAGAACTGGAGGCATGGATTGTTTTGAGCCACCATGTGGGCATGGTAAGCAAACTGCAGTGCTTTGCAGGAACAATAAGTGCTTTTGACCACTGAGCCATCAATCTAGTCCCTTCTTTTGTATCCCATTTCCTTAGTTTAAGCCCAAGGTGACAATTGAGTGAGGGCTTCATGTTTCTTTTATTATATAAGGGTAGAGTAGAAATATACCTCTGGGAAGAAAGAAAAGCATGTGTCCCATTGCAATAAGTGACTAAAAGCAGCAGTGTTAAAAACTTTTGAACGTGACATAAATACATGCATGTGTCTGTTCATGAGCATTTATGTACTATGTATGCAGAAACAAATAACACAATACAGGGAAATGAGCACGTATATCAACACATACACAGGCCAGATTCGCCTTCCTTCTTTGTCATTTCCTGTGCGCTGAGCCAATCTTTGAACTTTGTTAGTGTCCATTTTCTTTTTGATTTTTGAGACAGGGTCTCACTTCAAAGCCTCTGCTTTTCTGGAACTTGCGATGGCCTCCAAATCACAGAGATCTGTCTACTTCTGCCTCCTGAGTGCTGGTATTAAAAGCATGCACCATTGCAACTGGCTAAGTTTTCTTTTTTTGTCTTTAAGCCATATGATACTGTGATGATTAATCTTGGATCATCTAAGAGAAACATATCTGAAGATGTTTCCTTCAAGTATTGACTGAAGTGAGACCTCCGGGTAGGGAACACTTTGCTTTGGCAGCCCAGATATAAAGATACCTGAAGCTGACTCCACCTGCTCACAGTGAGGACACCTACCTTGTTGCTATCACCGCTGACATCAAAATCCAGTTTCCTCAGCCTTCCAACATGGACTGGAGAAGAGCACTGTGGCAGGAATATTCTAGTCCGTGTGTGCCAGACTGGGACTACAGAATCATCTAGCCTGGAGGACTGAGCAGTGGCAGGCTCTCAGCCTCCCCACTGTATAGACAGACAATTTTTACTATCTTGATCTTAGCCTGCAAGTAACCTAATAAAGCCCTTTGTAATACATATCTTATATAGTAGTGTTGTTTTTTTCTAGAGAACTCTGGCTATTAAAAAACACACATAACAAGATAAATTTATAAATCAGTCCTTCTGGATGAACAAAATAACACAGATTAGGCATGCAACAAGAAGAAATGTACATAATAGAAAATTGCAAATTTTCTAATTTGCAATTAGAAAAGACACTAGAACAGGAAGTTGTAAAGTAGACAAGACTTTACTTGTCTTTTATTTATTTGTTTATTTATTATTTACTTACTTGTTACATACTTACTAAATTAAAGATATTGTTTATTATCTGAATTGAATACCCTATCCTATAATACTTGTGTTGAGAGTAATTGAGAAATTTTCAGACCTGTTCAATGTATAGCTTCTTTACAGAGGCCTTCCAAATTTATAAGATTTAAGCAGGGAATCCAAATAAAGAGAAGCCATACTGAGACGAGCAAGCAAGAAAAATCTATACTCAAGCATTATTTTTTTGCTTTCTAAAACACATCGTTCTTTCTTTCTACTTGAAGACACATATGGAGTATCCACCTATGTGCCAGGACATGCTTCCTCACCAGACATTGAACCTGCTTATAACTTAATAGCATCCTTCCCAACTTCCTGGTCTGTAAGCAATATATTTATTTGGCAATAGAAGAAAAGGAAAGTGATATTTTTGTCATACTATATATTCAGACCAAGTTTTCCCCTCTCTCATATCCTCCCATATAAATGGATATGATCTTAAAAACAACAGCAACAGCAATTGTTCTAAGGAGCAGATAGTATCTTGTCAGTTCTGTGATGAGCTGTGATTGTTATGTACAAACAGTATCCTTCCTCAAGAGAGTAGGTCAAGTTAAAAATCTTTTTAGCAGATGCTATCTTGTATTACTTTGAGTTGAAAGTCTCTCGCTGTCCAGCCTAAATTCTTTATGCTTCATTAATAACCCTTTTCCTTGTGCTTTACACTTCAGAAAATTTAAATATGTAACTGAAGTATAGTTTTTACCAAATTAAATTAATTTAGTTTCTGCATTTGCTTTCTCCTTTAGGAATTGTCTTGCTATGTCTGAGCAAAACACTGTGTTATGGTCTTACAATATTTGCATTTGTTAACATTCCATTACAGATACATAGCCTTAGCCTGTAGAGTGAAATCAATGAAAAATAATATAAGCTCCCATGATGAATCAGGCCAAAGTCTCAATCTCATCTTCCTCTGGCACCTTGTTTCTAGGATGTAAAATGTCACATGGAACAAGGAAATATGTGTATTTCATGATTTTTGGTATCTTTGAAATTCCTTTAAATTTGGGTGTTGTATTAGGGAGACTTGTATGTAATTGTTTGCTATGTAGTGAGTCTTTTTCTTGGTTGTTGGGTGAGACAGGTAAAGGTATAATGGGTGACATTCTTGGCTTTCAACTAGATTCTCCCTCTTCATAAAGCTAATATTTATTTCAATTCCCATGTGTTTAGGTTGATAATGTGGGAATTTATAGCTGATGGCTTATTTCTTGGACACTCTTGGGATCCTTTCCTGAGAAAACTTAGATTCTTCTAGAAACCCCTTATTTTTGCTATTTAAGCAAGTCCTCTGAAGAAATTGGAGTGTCTGGACAACTTGACAGAGGGTAAGTAAAGGAGGACACGCCAGAGTGCAGTGTGAGCTGTGGAAGCAGGGGAAGGAATCATTTTTCTTTCTTTGGTGTTGGTCAGTAACTAACCATGCATGCAAATTGGTTCTGAAAGGAAAGTATACTTGCCAAATTATTTTTAAAATTAGAATCCCTGTCTGTTCAATCCTTTATCTTTCCTCTGCCTCCTTTTTTTTTTCTTCTGTTTAATTTTACCTCAGCCCTTTATTAAGAAAACAATCCCCACTGGAGAAAGAAAGCATACTCCTTTCATATCTTTTAGTGTTTGAAAAAAAAATAACAGAGCTATTTTTCTTCTAAATGCAAGGTTCTGAAATAATTTTCCCAAGATTGTTGTGAATGGAAACTTTTTGTTTAATTATACAACCTATAAGAAAGAAGTTTCAACATGTCCCCGGGGTAACTCTTTACATTCTGAGTAAGCGTGCATATCCTGTACGGATGTGCTCATATTTCAATTACAAGGTGATAATGTTCTGTTTTCAACTTGCATGATTTTGTTTCCACCTATATATCTCTTTAATTCTGTGATAGTAACACACAATAACAGTCAGATTCATTTCTGTTGTTATCATTCAGTGCAATCCCAATAACAGCTACTGACATTGGTAAGCCTGCGGCCTTCCTGATCCCAATGAAGAAAATTAAACATGCTTAATCAGATTGAAGCTAACTCACAAAATCTATAGAAGGAATCATCTACACAAACATTTCCGTATAGTCCCATGCTGAGAAAGCACAAAAATGCCCTCTAGTTACTAAGAATCCCATGTAGTAGATGGACAAGGAAGTAGAAAATTAAATGAGTGCTGGTGGCATAGAAGGTTAGGGCAGATCTGGGTTCCCCTACTTTCATCCATGCTAAGTCCCAATATCACACACTGGTCTGCTTCACTTTCAAGACAACTCATTCCCTTTATGTATTGTCAGATTCATAATTAACTTCCCAGGGCTTCCTGAAGCAGAGGAGAATCATATTGACCTTTGAAAACATCACAGGGAATAGAAGCCTGCCTTTATGTCTGAACCTACTTTACTGCTTTTCACAGAAGTAAACCCACTAGAGCTCTACTTGTGTCACATCTTGACAACACTGAATTTTGAAACACATTTAAATTTTAATTGCTTATATTCTTATAGTTTATTATGATCTATTAATCAGACATAATGTTTCATTATGACACTTTGGCACACATATATCATGTATTTTGATTATACTTGCCCATTTTATCCTTTCTTGTCTCAATTCAATTCTTGCTTATCCTCTTTCTCTTTACAATTAACCCTCCTTTTCCTTTCATGCCTTCTTTTGTGAACAGTAAGTTTAATTACAATAACCAATGACTTATGTACAGGAATGTAGGTGAAGGGTCAAGCCAAACTCTTGACAGAACCGCATTTGCCTCTGACTTTCTCCCGCTCTTTTTCTCTCTTTCTCTCATCTGTTTATGGTATTGTTCATAGAATCTATAACTCCATAATAGCTCAGCAATCTGGGACCTCACAACTTATACTTCTCCTGGACTCCATCCTTTGTCCCATAGGACATCACAGGCATATCTCACCTGAATCCTTCAATCATGAACTGCACAGGTTTTTATCAGACTTGTTATTGTTTGGTGAGAGTCTCACTGTGTAGCCCTGGATGGCCTAGGAACTGATTGCTTTGTAGACTTGAATGGCCTTGAATTTATAGAGATCTACCAGCCTCTGCTTCCTGAATGCTGGGATTAAAGATATGCATGATATAATGAGAACTTGAGACAATACATGGTCAGGGTTGAGAATACGTTTTCAGAATTTAATCTACAAACATCAGGAATGACAACAGTATCAATATAACCCATCAATTTATCTGACATCCAATGAAGGTATTCTCTTTTTTAATAGTGTATTATTTTTATTTATTTACTTACTACAATTTATTCACTTTGTATCCCAGCTGTAACCTCCTCCATCTTCTTCCAGTCCCACCCACCCTCCCTGTTCTTCTCCTATGCCCCTTCTCCAGTCCCCTGATAGGGGAGGACCTCATCCCCTTCTATCTGACCCTAGCCTATCAAATCTCACTAGGGCTGGCTACACCATCTTCCTCTGTGGCCTGGCAAGGCTGCAACCCCAGGGGAAGTGATCAAAGAGCTGGCCACTGAGTTCATGTCAGAGACAGTTCCTGCCTGCTTACTAGTGAACTCACTTGGAAACTGTGCAAGGGGTCTAGGTTTTCTCCATGCATGGTCGTTGGTCGGAGTATCCGTCTCTGTAAGGACCCCCTGGGGCCCAGGTTTTTTGGCTCTGTTGGTCTCCTTGTGCAGTTCCTGTCCTCTCCAGGTCTTTCTATCTTCCTCTTCTTCCATAAGGTGTCCTGCACTCTGTCCAGAGTTTGGCTATGGGTCTCAGTATCTGTTTCCATACTGCTCAGCAATTAAAAACAAGGAAATCATGAAATTTGCAGGCAAATGGTGCTAACTAGAAAAGACCATCCTGAGTGAGGTAACCGAGACACAGAAAGACACATATGGTGTATACTCACTTATAAGTGGACATTAGACATATATTATAAGATAAACATACTAAAATATATAGTCCTAAAGAAGTTAAACAACAAAGAGGATCCTAGGGAAGAGGCTGAAACCTCACTCGGAACAGGATACACATCAGAAGTAGGAGAAGACAAGGCACAGGGCAGGAGCTTTCACAGGGAGCCTCTGAAAGACTCTACAATGAAGGTATTCTATGTAAGAGCACTATATAAAGAACTTCGCACTCATTGTTCTCTTTAGAACAATGCCAGCAGTTAGGAAAGCTCAGTAAATTTCAGAAAAAAAGATGATACACATTGAAGATAACATAGACTCAGTCTGTGGGAGGTAGAAGTGGAGCCAATGTCTTCAGATTGAAGATCTGTGTTCTTCACTGCTGCTATGTCACTGGTCCTTCGTCATCGCCTTTGTCTATTCCACTGAGCTTGGGCACGGTGATGATCTCCCTGGTCTGTGATCACTGTGAAACAAGTCAGCTATGTTCCTGATGACTGGCTTGCTGTTCACTTGGAATTCAGTAGCAGTGTTGGCTGAAAATGTGCATACCAGTGAGGTAAATCCAAAAATGCTAGCTATTCTGGCACCTAAGCATTTGCATGTAATTCTGTAGGGTACTATTTCTTTATATAGAGTCTTCATAGTAAGGTGAGAGAAAGAAAATAAGATTGCATTTATCTTGGCAAAGATTTAGCCTTAGAAAAGACTAAGCACTCTATATGTAAAGTGGTATCTGTCTAAACTGTTGGATCCAGGATGCTTCCTGAAGTGAAAAAGAATGCTGTTCTCTGTTTTCATTCTACCATGCAAAATTTGAATATAAAGCTATTTTTTTTCTTTTTATAGGAATGGACAAGAATAATCTGTGAAATGAATTGCTATTACATGGCCTTATTTTCACAACTAGGTATCAGGGTCAAAATTTATAGAAAGTAGAAAACAAAAGCTCTTATAAATAAGCTTCCATCTACTCTCCAACAAAAAAACTAGGCATATAGAAATTCAAATTCAAGCATGTCTGAATTCATTTGGGGGTTTACACTTCACCACATAAGAGATGCTAGATTATTTCTGAAATATATATAATGTTTCTATTAGTTGTAATTTTCCTTAGTCTCCCACTTAATTTTCTCTCTTCTGCATGAGGAGAAATTCAGTGGTACCGTCTGCAATTTACACAGGTACACTTAGGCATGTTGAGGAATAAAGCTGCCTTTGGCTCATATTATAGGGTTCTATCCAGGGCCAAGAACTACTTTCAGAATTTATTTTCCATTAATAACCTATTGCACACCATGAAAATCACACAGAGGCTTTGTAAAGAGAGTTTTTTCTTTCTGTCTTGGAAAACATAGTGGGAATTCCTATTCCTCAGTACATCACATGCTTCTTTGAATATTTTTCTTCCGTCATCAACGTTTCAAAGATGCCTATCTTTTCAGTTCTGCAGTGGGTAGGGGAAGCCCATTTTCTGATAAATGCTTGTAGTCTCCTCTCATTCTGTTCTTTATATCCCATACACTGTCTAAAGAAAAGGCTGATCAGGAATGAGGGAGAAGAATATTGAGAGACTCTCTGAACCAAAGCTGGGCACTTATTAAGGATTAAATAGAAATCAATAAACTTATGTTATCTTAGTTTCTATCTTTCATTCATTCATCTGGTCACAGGATAAGTATTCATTTGATGCTTATCATTTGCCAAAAAATCTTTGAGGTACGAGACAGGAGAACCTCTCCCTGAGAAGCATCTTGGTTGAGCTATTTGCTAAGTGGTTGGATACCTTTGTAAAGATTGTTCTCTGTAGACTTAAGTTTTCTCAATTATTAATGAGAAGGCTTATTGAATGGCCTGATTCTCTGACTCACAGACTTCTTGAGATTGAACATTCTGGTATGGCCAACTCAAATCTGAAATTTAATTTCTGTCATAAATGATGACTAAGAATGTGAAGAGGAAAAGTACCTACGTTCTATTGGCAGAAGGGCAAATTGTTAGAGCCACTATGGAAAACTGTATAGTCCTTTTTCAAAAATCTCGATAGAGCGATCCATCTAGCCATCCACTTCTGGGTCTCTATCCAAAGAAAAAGATATCAATGAAAAAGAGATTCTGTATATTCATGTTTATTACAACACTATTCATTTTGTAGATGTAGAATAAGCCTAGGTGCCCAATAACTGGAATTAATAAAAAAAAAACACATACACATACTTTATTCTGCCCCCCCAAAATAGTTGAATCAGGTCATTTGAAGAAAATAGCAGTGACATTTTAAGTAAAATCAGCCAGATTTAGAAACAAGAGCATTGTATGTTTTATCTCAAAGACAGAAACAAACAAACAAATTATACCTGCATTTACAAGATGCACTTTTGGAGAACAGCTAAGGAATAAAATGACTGGGAAGAAAGCAAGGGGAGCAAGAGAGGAGAACAAGGATAGAGACCTCATCAAGACATGATACATGCATGTATGTGCACAAATGAGTGAAACCTGCTTATATGTGCAACTAACATGTATTAACCTGTAAAATAAACATAATTTAATCTTGAATTGTTTTTAACTTCTATGATCACCACATACTCTCACACAGGACCACAAACTTCAAAAGAGAGTTTCAGCTTTCTTTTCCTAAAGTTTGCAGGTTTTCTTAGGAGTTATGTTCCATAAATTTAGTTGAAACTCTGTGTTTTACATGAAGGATTTTCTTAGCCATTGGCTGCAATTAAAGGCTGAGGGGAAAGAGTATCTTTAACTTTTTTTTTTTATTAACTAATTCAATTTAAATCTCAGTCATAAACCGCTACCACCTCTCCATTTGGTCCCTCCTTCCCTCCAACATTTTCTCTCCCCTCTTCCTCAAAATAGGAGAGTCCCTCTACCTAGACACCCCAGCTCAGTCCCATGAGGACTGAGTCCTTCTTCCTCCACTGTAGCCTTTTAGGGAAGTCCCATCGGGGGAAGTGATATGAAAGCAGGCAACATAGTTCCTGTCAGAGATATCTTCCTCTTCCCTAACTAGTGGGGTGACATGAAGCCCAAGATGCCCACAGGACTTATCTTTTTGGGGTCTGTGCATTGTAGTATGTCTATCCTGTACTATATGATGAAAATCCACTCATAAGTGAGTATATACCATGTGTGTCATTCTTGGTCTGTGTTACCTCACTCAAGATGACCTTTTCTAGTTCCTTCCATTTGCTTGCAAATTTCCTTGATGACTAAGGACATTGAGCATTTCTTTAAGGGCTTCTCCAAACTTTGAGATTCCTCTGTTGAGATTTTTCTTTTTAGCTCTGCATTCCATTTTAATTGGATTATTTGATTTGTTGGTATTTAATTTCTTTATTTCTTTACATATTCTGAATATTAGCCTTTTGTCAGATGTAGGCTTGGTGAAGAACTTTTCCAAATGAATAGACTGCCATTTCATTCTATTGATAGTGTCCTTTGCTTTACAGAAGCTTTTCAGTTTCAAGAGGTCCCATTTATACCAGTAGATCTTAGATCCTGGGCTGTTGCTGTTCTGTTCAGGAAGATGTCTCCTGTGCCATTGAGTTCCAGGCCCTTACCCTCTTTCTCCTCTAGTAGAGTTAATGTATCTTGTTTTATGTTGAGGTCTTCCATCCACTTGGATTGTTTTATGTTGAGGTCTTTCATCCACTTGGATAGGAAGGAAGGATGAGAGGACCCTGTGAGGTCAAGGACACCACAAAAACATGAACATGGCTCACAGATCATGTTCACCTGACCAGGACTCATGGGAGCTCATAGAGATCAAGGCCCCACAGAGTCAACTGACCAAGACATATTGGGAGCTTACAGAGATCAGGGAGCCTGTGTGGGTCTGATGTAGACCCTTTGCGTATATGTTATGGTTATGTAGCTTGGTGTTTTTGGGACTCCTAACAATGGGAACAGGGTTTTCTCTATATCTTTTGCCTGATTTTGGGACCCATTTCTTTCTACTGGGTTGCCTTGTCCAGATTTGATGTGAGAGTCTGTGTTAGTGTTATTGTAGATTGTGATGCTGAGTTCGATAGGAGTCTTGCTTCTTTCTAAGGGGAGGTAAAGGGGACATGGATCTGGAAGCGAGGGTAGGTGAGGGGGAGACTGGAGGAAGGCAGGGAGGGGAAACTGCAATCAGTATGTAACATATGAGAGTAGAATACATTTAAAAAAAAAAAGAAAGAAAAAAATGTTCTTCCATATAATATGTCCAATATACCCAATCTTGTTTGCTGACCATTTAGAAAATGGCAATTTCATTTTTCTAGTTCTTTAAGCCAAATCCTTTAGTTTTATTATTACTTTTTGTTGCTGAATTCATGTTGCCTTTATTAACAAACCTATAATTCACTTTGGAAAATAGTCACAGTGCTTAGCCCTCCACTAACATCTTAGTCCAAACTACAAACATTTCATGCCTTTACATTTCTTTTCTGATTTCTGCAAAGAAATCACAGAAACCAGTGTTATTTTTTAAAGAATGTGAGACCTGAGATGCTTGTTCCCCACATCCTTTCTCTTATGTTTATAGTGAAAGTCAAATGTATTATACCAGACTTTCATGGTTTATGTTTTTCCCATTCTCCTATTGTCATGGCCTATCTCTATACAGTGTCTCCCTGCTTTTTTGTCTTTGAGACACGTAGGTTAATTTCCTGCCACAAAGGTTCTGTATTTTCATCCCAAAATTGTCTTTCCCAGACTCTCCCCTTAACTCTTCTCAGTTTTTTTTTTTTAGCTTTTCAAACTATACTTACTTTGCAAGTGAGTCCTTTCCTTTAAACTTCATTTAGAATTATAGTCACAATCTTCCTTGCTGATAGAGAGGTAGTACTGTCTACTCTCTCTCCATGAGTTTTCTCACAGAATATAACCATGGTTAATACAAATTCAGCTGTCAACATCATACCCTATACCATCATTCTACCTGAAATGGAATTGTTCTACTGATGTACAACATAGTATACTTAATGAGAAAATTGAGCCACCTGGTGCAGACCCTTACCAAGATCCTGATCTTTCATTAGTCTACTATATTACAATATCATGATCAAAAAGTTCCCAATCAAAGACATTAAGGTTGTCTTTGATTGACATTAATCTCTCCTGGTTTCAGAAAGAGAGATAGCCTCTGCAGTGTATGACTTTAATTTACTCTTTATCTTATATGACTGTACTAAAAGAGCCAGAAGGGAATAGGGAGATGGCTCAGTGGGCAAAGTTCTTACTGCACTAGCATGAGGAGCTGAGTTTGGATCTCCAGCATTCACACAGTAAAACTAAGTATGGAAGTAAGGAAGGGAAGAGCAGAGGAGTGGATTCCCAGGCTGTGCCTGACCCCCTGAGAAGGTGGGTGACCCGAAGGTGCCGGACCTCAGTCCCGATGAGAGAGGTGGTATTGAGTTTTCACTCATTTTGTTCAGCTTTTCCAAGGAATGTTTGACTAGGAATCATCATCGATCCCAGCACATTGGAGTGCCCTTGCAGAAAGAGTTTCGGGCTCCTCTGGACAATGCGGGTGTTGGTGAGTGCGAGGAATTCCACGGCCTTCCCCAACCAGAAGCTTGGAGCAAGGGCACCAAGCTCTGCACATGGGGGCACCCAGACACAGGCCTGTACTTCCTGGGGCTGAAGTAAAACTAAGTATGGAAGTATGTACCTATAACTCCAGAAATGGAAGAGAGGAACAGGTAGATCCCAGGGGTTTGCTAGCTTGCCAATGGAGCTGAAAATGAGGTAGACATATTATTTCATATTTACCTAAATATAATCTTAAATAAAATTATGATACTTGGGCTAGCACTGTTTCCATCAAAAGCTATAAACTAGTTTAAAATTTCCCTAGTACCAGGCATGAGAAACCTCCATCCAAGTTGTTGGTTAGAGGAGTCCAGATGAATCCCCAAACAACATAGGCTCTTGCTGTTATCATTACAAAGGGAGAGGGTAAGTTCCTATTGCCAAAGACAACTTTGGACATAAGACATGGCAGATTAAAGTGGGTCTAACCTGAAAACCTCCATCCTTCAGTATAGCTTTATAGTACCAAAATGAGATACACAAGATCTGAACAGAGAACTCTCTATAGAGGAATATAGAATGGCAGAGAAACACTTAAAGAAATGCTCAACCTCATTAGCCATCAGGGAAATGCAAATCAAAACCACTATGAGATTTCACCTTACACCCATCAGAATGGACAAGAGGAAAAACTCAAGTGACCACAAATGCTGGAGAGGTTGTAGAGAAAGGGGAACCCTTCTCCACTGCTGGTGGGAATGTAAACTTGTACAACCACTTTGCAAATCAATCTGGCACTTTCTCAGACAACTAGGAATAGCGCTTCCTCAAGATCCAGCCATACCACTCCTAGGCATATACCCAAAAGAGGTTCAAGTACACAATAAGGACATTTGCTCAACCATTTTGTAGCAGCTTTATTTGTAATAGCCAGAAGCTGGAAACAGCCCAGATGCTCCTCAACTGAAGAATGGATGCAGAAATTGTGGTACATCTACATAATGGAGTATTACTCAGCAATGAAAAATAAGGAAATCATGAAATTTGCAGGTAAATGGTGGGACCTAGAAAGGATCATCCTGAGTGAGCTGTCCCAGAAGCAGAAAGACACACAGGGTATATACTCACTCATATAGACATATAGCATAGGATAAACCTACTAAAATCTGTACATCTAAAGAAACTAAGCAAGAGAGAGGACCCTGACTAAAACGCTCAATCCCCATCCTGAAAGGCAAAGAGGATGGACATCAGAAGAAGAAGAAATCAGGAAACAACCTCGGGACCTGCCAAAGAGGGCCTCTGAATGCCTCTGCCCTGCAGACTATCAAAGCAGACGCTGAGACTTATGGCCAACTGTTGGGCAGAGTGCATGCAATCTTATGTAAGCAGTGGGAAATAGTAAGAGCTGGAGAGGACAGGAACCACACAAGGAGAGCAACAGAACCAGAAAATTTGAACACAGGTAACTTCCCAGAGACTCATGCTCCAACCAAGGACTATTCATAGAGATAACCTAGAACCCCTGCACAGATGTAGCACAAGACAGTTCAGTGTCCAAATGGGTTACACAGTAATGGGACAAGGGACTGCCTCTGACATAATATGATTGGCCTACTCTTTGATCACCTCCCCTTGAGGGGGGAGCACCCTTACCAGGCTACAGAAGATGACAATGCAGCCGCTCCTGATGAGATCTGATAGACTAAGATCAGAAGGAAGGAGAAGAGGACCTCCCCTTTCAGTGGACTTGGGGAGGGGCATGTGTAAAGAAGGGGGAGGGAGGGGCTTATGGGGGGATACAAAGTGAATAAAGTGTAATTAATAAAAAAAAGATTCCAATGGAGAGAAGAAACCCAACGTCTTGCCCATCTATGATGACTATGAATGAAAATTATGACAAGCATTTGCAAGATATTCCTAAAGATGTGATAGCAATACTAGCCCTCATATATTGGTGGTAGCCAACATTCACCTATTGGTTTTAAGACCTGCTTAAAATGAGGAAAAAAAAAATCCTTTCTGGTACTAGAAATTTAGACAAATAGCCAGTGGTAATGAGGACGTAGTCACAGGAGTAGCTGTGACTGTTTTTACTAGACCACACTAATTCTTAACTGTATTCTATAACTCATCATTATACTCACTAGTATACTCACATACTCATTAGTATGGCTCTAATTCCATATCAAAGAAGCTTATATTCGCAGCAAACAGGAGCATTACAGAAAAATCACAACTGGTCATAATGGAGAGGACACCCCTAAACAATACATATATAACACAGTTCCTGTACCCAAGGCTCATGGAAGATGGGGCAGAAAGGTTGCAATAGGCAGAACACTAAAAAGCTGCTATGAGATTGGGTCTCCTGGAAATGACAGGGAAAACTCAACTCTAATACCTCATCAATACACCTGCCTAAAGAAGACCTAAACAGCAACCTCAGCAGTAGACATGCTTATGTGGAAAAGGAACCCCCTCCCCACCAACCAGGGTTCCACTCCTAAAATAAATGTCTGAAGCCAACTAATGACCACTGAGACAGAGAGAAATAATCTTTCCCAAGGATGGGCCCTCTGATAAGTTACCCAATCCCAAATGGTCAGTTCTGAAATCATAAACACACAATTAACACTAGGTGGACTCAAGAGATTGTACTTTAGTCAAAATCATCTCCAACCCCTTCTTCCACAGATCCAACAGAAAAATGGAGAAATTTACCTGGTGTGACCCTTACTTTGCCCCTCCCCCAATAGAGTGTGAGCACACTCTAGAAATGGTATAAAAACCACCTCTTGGATCCTCTACTAAAGGTTTACTTTCTATTTTAACTTATTGCAACTTAACACCAAACTGTTCTTCTAGGATGATATATCTATCTTTGTGTAATCAAAATGTGTTTTCATAGGCTGTAAAATGTACTTCAAGGCTTGAATAAGTATGGCAATATCACACAAGTAAATACTTAGGTCAACTACAACAGGATATTCCTCTTCAGTTCCTAAAATATTCGCATCTTTGGAAGGGAATTCTTTGGATGGACTTAAATATACCTTCTAATGGACCTGAGAAATGCAAACAGTGATTCTATATTACCATGTAGCACACTAGTGTCACTTTAATAGTCTAGTTTTGCATTACCCATTATCTTTGCATATGACCAGCAGGTATAGGTTGGTAATAACCTAGATATATGAATAAATAATATTTAATTCAGCCTACCAAGTAGATTTATTTTACCTTCTTCAGTAAGAACTATAACTCTCAAAACAGGATCTTGTAAATTTCTCTAGGAACAGATTCCTCAAACCCAGAAACATCTGCTAGCCAAAAGAAATCAGTTTGTTGGTCCCGTTCCAGTAGTTAGATGTTCTATATCTACTGTGGTAGCACCAAGGTAGCTCTAGAGGAAAGCAAGCTCTCTGTTCATCAATGTCTCCTTGTACATCTTAATATTTATGTTCCTATGTAAACCATTTCAGTTTTCTTTTGGGATCTTTTGGGAGTCTTAACATCAGATTATCTTATCTGATATTTAAATGTTTAACAGGTGTTTCAGCCTCAAAAAAATAAAATTTTACATCCTTCAACTATAAGGAAAATTGCCAGCCCAAGTATTTACTGCCCAATTAGTTTTTCATGGACATTAAGTTTGGTCTGAAATCTATAAAACTCCAGATTGCAGTAATCTCCATTTATGCCCCATACAGATAACTTTACAGATAATTAATAGACATCAATAATCGAATCTCTCTTTCATGCTGTAGTAGTGACTTCTGTATTCTTGAGTAATCTGATTTACTTTCATTCAGTCTTCAGGGTGGATGTACATGCAACCTTCATCCCAATGACTGCTCTCAGCCCCACAACACATACATGAAAAGACAATGCTATCAGATCCACACCATCTGTCTAAACACTTCAGGGTTCTTACATTTTATATTTCAGTTCTGATACTTATCTGTCCTTCCGATTTAATAACAACCTTGTTTTGCCACACTAGTGAGTTCAGTATCACATCTCCTGGGACTCTTCTGTCAAGGGCACCCAGCAGGAACTATTCTTCATCACTGGTTACTTACCTTCTCACATGTGTAAAACTTTGTATCTCCAGGAGATGTTAATTGTTCAGGGACTACACTTCTTGTGGGATCGTCAACCAGACAGTCCACATCCCTAATGTCTTCAAATTTTCTTGACTAGGGTAAATAAAAAGTTTTAGAAACCTCAATGTTGTGGATCATCATCCTCGATCACCTCTCTCCTTCCTTATTAATTTCAAAATAACTGCTTGAAGATTTTGATCCTCCGGGTATGAATTTTATGGATTCACTCTTTCCCTGATCTATATTTAATTGATTAGCATTGTTTCGTACTAACTATTTCAAAATTTCCAGTTCACTCAGATTGTTCCTTGCCTCTAGCTTGCATTTCTCTGTTGCAGTACTCCACCTGTGTGACCTTTCCACCAGCAAGTGTTTCAGCATAAATCCTGCCTTTAGAAATTGCCTCTTGTGAGGTATCCCAGAAGCAGAAAGACACACATGGTATATACTCACTTATAAGAGGATATTAGCCTATTATATAAGATAATCATATTAAAATCTGTACACCTAAATAAGCTAAGCAAGAAGGAGAAGCCTGGGTAAGATGCTCAATCTAGATTTAGAAAGGCAAATGGGATAGTCATCGGTAGAAGGTGAAAACAAGGAACAAGACAGGAGCCTACCACAGAGGACCTCTGAAAAACTCAACCCAGCAGGGTATTAAAGCAGATGCTGAGACTCATGGCCAATCTTTGGGCAGAGTGCAGGGAATCTTATGAAAGAAGGGGGAGATAGAAAGATCTGGATGGGTCTGGAGCTCCACAAAGAGAATGATAGAACCAAAAAATCTGGACTCAGGGGTCTTTTCTGATACTCCAACCAAGGACCATGCATGGAGATAACCTAGATCCCTTACACAGATGTAGCCTGTGGCAGCTCAGGTACCCTAGTAAAGGGAACAGGGGCCCTGTCTGACATGAAGTCTGTGGCTGGCTCTTTGATCACCTCCCCTGCAGGGGGAAACCTTACCAGACCACAGAGGAAGTGTGTGAAAGACAGTCTTGATGAGGCCTGATAGGCTAGAGTCAGAGGGAGGGGGAGGAGGACCTCCCTTATCAGTGGACTGGGGAAGGGGCATAGGAGGAGATGAGGGAAGGTGTGAGGGCCTGATTGGGAAGGATGGAGGGTGAGGCTATAGCTGGGATACCAAGTGAATAAATTATAATAAATAAAATATTATATTAAAAAAAGAAAAAGAATTTGCCACTTGTTTGCCAAATGTATACACCTACCAAGACAGCTCTCACAGGTTTAAATCCATCACTTCTAAATTCTGTTGGTAAATTTTACTTTTAGGAACTAGCAGAGTCATAGATGACATCTCAGATCTTGTAACCAATAATGCCAAAATCACTCAAAAATTGAAGTCTGTTTGAAGAACGTAAAGGCACTTGACATCAAGCCCAAGAACTTGACTTATTTTCTCAAAACTCCCATGGGAAGATGAGACCCAACTCCTAAAAATTCTTCTCCAGGCTCCCCTCTACGTGTGCACTATGGCGCACATCCCCATAACAAAATACATATTTTCTAAGTTCAAGATTCTGTATATGGTTAGCTTTATTTCTTACTATTTAAAGATTTCCAGTGACAGATAATAGCATTACCTTTTTCCCTTCCCCCTTTCCTGCTATAGCCTCAATTTACCAAAGTTCTTATTGCTGCTATAGATATCCAAACCCCTGTGTATATACCAGTTGGCACACCACATCCTACAAGGTAGTGTAAAAATCCAAGACCTTTGTTTGGGGTTTGTGTCCATGTGCTTTTCAACCTCTACAAAGAGCCAGCATGGCATCATGCAATGGTGTAATAAATCGTGCATTTATTTTTTTTTTACTCAAAATATTCTTAAATTGTGCCATGTTATGGATATAATGTGACTATTAGCTACGCGCACAGAATATGTTATGATCAAATTAGGCTAGTTAGCATTTTTATAATGAAACATTAATTTTATTAATAAGTGACACTCATATACATTAAAAGGAATATAGTATAATATTTTAACACATGTGTGTATTTTAATAGGATATATCCAGAGAATTTAAAGTCCTCTGTGACTGGACAGAACAGAGGAGGTACAGCAAACATGGTAAAATTGTGTACTTTTTCCTTATTGCTTAGCTTAGCAAGGTTCTGACCCTAAGTCCAACCTAGCAAGCTTAACAATAGGAAAGAAAAACATAATATCATGTTGAGTAACATAATATCAGCTCTCTGAAAACTGCAAAATTTCTGTGGTTTAGTGTAATTTGCCCAACACCTAGTACAGTGTTTTGTACATATACAGTTTTGGGTAAATAGGTATGCTCTCTAGAAGAACAAATGGTAAAATAAAGAAAAAATTTAAATGGTTGCCCTATTTTGTTTGTTGTTGTTGTTGCTCTGATAAAACATGGACCAGAGTGACATGGGGTAGAAAGGTATTTTCAGTTTATGTTTCTGCATCATTCTCCATCACCGAGAGAAGCCAAAGCAGGAACTCAAGGCAGGAACCAGAGACAGGGGCCTTAGCAAAGACTATGCTCACTGGCTTACTCTCCACTGCTTGTTCAGCATACTTAATTATAAAACCCAGGATTACCTGCACAGATGGAGGATCCCTTACATTCATGACTAATCAAAGCTGCAGTTTCAGGAGGTTGTAAACTGCCAAGCATGAGAGCTAAGAACCACATGCTAGTCTCTGGAAAATCAGCAAGCTCTCTGGAACACTGAGCCATGGCTGTGGCCCCCTCAAGATTTACTTTTAAAGAACTCAAATCAATGGTCTTAACCACTGCTAAATAATCTTTTTTAATTGACACACAATCTGCCTTGTTTGGTCCTGTGTTCTGATTTAAGATTCTTCTATAAATCTGCTTCATCATGTTTTCTCTTCATAGCTGTTTTTTATTTGTCTCCATCTGTTGGGAACTTTAAATATTTAATATGCTTGCCAATCTTTCTTATGTAACCACACTTTGGAAAGCTAGATAATAGCATATCCAGTGTGGAGAGGTCTGGATGTTCCCTTAGTTTCTGGCAATCTCTAGTCCATATTATTTATAAAGTAAGCCATAGCTTGTGATTAAGATACTTTTTTAAATATTTAATTCTTATTCATCACATTATTAGTAAAGAATGTTTACTATACTCTTTTCCTTGTGTATGGCAGGGACTCACTATATAGTCATGTTTGGCCTGAAAGTCATATAGACCATGCGACTCTAGAACTCACAGAAATCTACCTGTCTGAGTCTCCTACCTTCTGGGATTATGGTATGCACTGTCAGTGTCCAGCAATGTTTAACATTTTCTTATATCACCCTTATATAATTCCACTTATCTCCTTAGAAATATTTTCTAACCAGCTTTAAAAAAATGATTATTATTAATCAGTTTGCCATAACCTTTGTCAATCCCTAAAAAAGGTGCTTTTATTGGATGTGTGGGTTAAAAACTGTTTCCCTGGGGATTTAAAACCATTCTTGCTATATGGTTCTATTATTGTCAGTGGTAACTTTTTCTGTCTGATTATGATTTCTCATGTATTATTTTATTTCCCCTTTCCCCAGGAGTCTCTTAAATATTAGTCATTGCATGTGTTCTCCACCTAGGCAGAAGCTTTGTTTTAACTACTTTGTTCCTAAAATAAGATTGTTTTAAAGTTCTGCTTTGCATATTTCTTCATTTTTACCAGGTTGTGACTTTTGAGGACTCTCCCTCCCTGTCCTCTCCAGCATTATCAGTCTCTTGTAGGGACCTATTTTACATCAGACACCGCAAAGTTGTGACTAACAAAGTAAAAACATCATTTTTAGACAACACATCTCACCTTTAAATGGTCTGAATAACTTTTTCAGATGTATGATAATCAGCAATTTTCAACAGTATAGGTATTTGGAACAGATCAGGCAAACTGAACTGGCATTCTTGAGTGACGAGAACCGTTGGACTGGCTCAGTGGATAGAGTCCTTTTCTAGCAAGCACAAAGCCCTGGGTTTTAGCTCCAGAAGCACTGAGCATGGTGGTGCACAATGGGAATCCCATCATTGAGAGTTAGAAGCAGGAGAATCAGACATTTAAAGTTATCGTCAGTGAGTGTGAGGCCAGCTATGTCTACATGACCCACTGTGGGATTTAAGAAAGGAATGGGGGCAGGGAGAAAGGAATGGAGCAGGAGAGAAAGAAGGAGGAACAGAAGGTAGGAGAAAGCAAGAAGGAGGGAAGGAAAAAGGAGAAACAGCAAAAACAATTATTGACACCAGAGGAAAGGCAAGGCTCTTCCATCCCCATTGTTCTGTCTGTGGCCATTTGTCTTCTTGATTCTAAGCCTGTTCTTGTGCACCATCAGGTGATGTCATTACTTTCCTTTGAACTAGAAATGTTTTCTAAGCATGTACTTCTGACGTGATTGCAGGAAAGCAAGAACAGCTTGTTTCACAAATAGAGAATGAAATGTTATTTTTTTTATCTTCCCCTCTTTATTAAAAATAGATTTTTTTCTCACACAATATATCCTGAATACAATTTTCCCTCTCTCTACTCTTCCAAATTCCTCCCCAGCTCCCCTTCCACCTGGTTCTACTCCTCTTCAGTCTCTCATTAGAAAAGAGCAGGCTTCTAAGAGATAAAAACAAAACATAACAAAATAAAATATAAGATAAAACAAAAACCATCACACTGATGTTGCACAAGGCAAACCAAAAGAAGAAAAAGAGCCCAAATAAAAAGCAGAGGAATAAAAGACTCCTTTGTTCACACTCTCAGGAATCTCATAAAAATACTAAACTGATTTGACAGTCTGCATGGCAGAGGCTTTCAGGGGCCCTCTGTGGCAGGTTCCTAGGTTGTTTCCTGTTTTCTTCTTCTTCTGATGTCCTTCCTCTTTGCCTTTCAGGTGGCCTGATGGCCAACTGACAGGCAGAGTGAATGGAATTTTATGTAAGAAGTGGGAAATAGTAAGAGCTGGAGGGGACGGGAACTCCACAAGGAGAGCAACAGAACAAGAAAATTTGAACACAGGGAACTTCCCAGAGACTCATACTCCAACCAAGGACTATCTGTGGAGATAACCTAGAACCCTGACAATGCAGCCACTTCTGATGAGAACTGATAGACTAAGATCAGAAAGAAGGAGAGGAGGACTTCCCCTATCAGTGGACTTGGGGAGGGACATGCATGGAGAAAGGGGAGGAGGGTGGGACCGGGAGGGGAGGAGGGAGGGGTTTATGGGGGAATACAAAATGAATAAAGTGTAATTAATAAAAGTTAAAAAAATACTAAACTGAAAGCTATAATATATATGCAGAGAATTTGATACAGATCCATGCTGGCCTGTACCTGCTGCTTTAGTCTCTGTGAGTTGAAATGAACTTTACTCAGGTAATTTAGATGGCTTTGTTCTCCTGATGTACTCCATCCTCTCTAGCTTTTATATCTCCTCTTCTATAGGGCTTCCTGAGCTCTGAAGGGAAGATTTTGGTGGAGACATTCCATTTTTGGCTGTATGTTCCAAGGTCTCTCTGTCTGCATTATGTTTGACTATGTGTCTCTGTATTTGTTCCCATTTACTGCAGGAGGAAGGTTCTCTGATGATGGCTGAAGGAAGCCTGATTAGGAGTCATTTTATCATTTTTTAAAGAGAAGCAGTATTCGGTATTACCTTAGGTCTCTGAGCAATTCCATCTTTGTTTGTTTTTGTCGCTCAAACAGTGCAAGGCATGGGTTCCATCTCAAGGAGTGGGCCTTAAATTAAACCAGGCATCGGTTGGTTACTTCTACCAGCTTTGAGCCATCATTACCCTAGCATTGTCTGCAGACAGGGCAGCATTGTGCAGCAAAGTGTTTATGACTGGATTGGTGTTAACATTTGTATTTTGGTAGCCTGCAGAGTACCTTCCCATTCCAAAGACACTATCATTTTACGGTCAACAGTTCATGTAGGTAGTAGCTCACCTCTCCATGTTCAATGAGATGTATGGGATGCAATGCAGTCTTGCTGTCGGTTTGTGAAGAGCAACCTATAGTTTTAATAACAACCTGAGTTCCATTCCATAGGCTCTGTTTGGCCAACAATTCAATTGAATGTAATCCAGTGCCGGGACCTTAGTTTGGTGATAAAAGAGCACCAGTTTTTTCTCATCTTATACAGTTTTTAACTAAGGAATATCACTCATCTATAGAAATGTGTATGATGACATTTTTGACATATTTGAATACCAATTGGATTTCCAAAATTTTAATTTAATAAATACTAATTTTAAGGTTTGAAAGAATAGTAGTGATTGATATTGTAAGCCTACTCTCATTTTGTCTAAACTCTGCACTCTGGAGACTTTTATTACTGGTAATGGTTTTATAGAAACACATTGTTGCACACAATAAACATTACATGTCTTTAAAGTGTGAACAATGTAGGTGATATGGATTAGAACAAGCTATGTTAAAGGAGGAAAAAAAACTCTAATTTACATCATTGTACTTTATACTTGATAATGGAGCTACAACTAATATCAGCCTCTCTGGCTATATTTATTTTTAATTGGTTAATACAAATAATGGGATAAAATGCAGAGTCGCACACATATTAAGCCAAAATGAACTCTACCACTGGAATTCACACAAATCCCCAATAAAAAATTAGATGGTGAGAGGGGAGGTGCAAATGGCAGCGCCTGGAGGACTCTCATTCTGAGGAGCAGCACAGCAGGATTGGCACAGTGACCAGCAATCAGAACTCGCGGCCATAAAACACAAGTGATTGTGTTTCACAGGTGAGAGGATACCCCACGGTGGGGGATTCAATCAGTTTTAACTCACCCAGCTAAACAGCGGAAGAGATCCCGGTTACACCAGGCACTTGGTCGCCAGCCCTGAGCTACATGCCAGCTTGATCTGGTCACAGTCCCAGACTGAACTGTGGGCCCACAACACCATAGACTGGATTTCCCAGTCGAGAGATAACCCCACGGAGCGGGAAACAATTGGGACCGACCTTAGGTTACCCAGACATCCCCTGGAAAAGACTCGGGTTCCGCGGGTGTCCCCAAGAGCCAGTCCGGACCCAGAGCCGGGACCCAGGCTCCTGCACGGAGCCCTGCTTGCGTGCCTGATTCGCCGCCTCAGATAGAACTGCAGGCACAAGGCCACCAGGGCACAAGACTGCGTGTCTCTGGCAGGAGGAAACCCCCAGCGGAGAGGGTCAGCAGCTCTAACGCTTAGGACACCCAGCACCAAAACACTTCCTGGACTCACGCAAACTCTACTGCAGGCAGGAGCGCTGTGCTCTGCCGCCATTATTGAGTTCCCCTAGGGCACTGGGACACACAGCAGCATCCTCAGACCTACAAAAGCCAGAGAGGCATTACAGCAGGTCTCAGATACTGTGCCAAGGATCAATCAGTTATCCCTAGCAAGACTATCAAAACTATGGGAATCCCTGGTCCTTCAAGAGGGCTGCACCCACAGCATCTGGACCAGAGCAGTGCCTGCAGCCGCCATCCCAGACAGGGACACACAGCTTATGGTCCAGAGTGAGGCACCCAGCCTGCAGACCAGAGCAGCGCCCTCAGGCGCCAACTCAACCTAGGTGCACATTCTCCAGGTCCAGAGTGGAGCAATCAGCCTCTGGCCCAGAGACTTGCTGAGTGGACCTCCCACTTTCCCGGACAGAACTGTGCACCCCAGGATAAGAGACTGAGTTTCCCTGTTGGGAGAAAACCCCACAGCTAGGGAATCAGCAGGTTCTTCAAGAGGACTGTACATGGAAATTTAGTGAGCAGCAGCACACTAAATTTATAACAAGAAACCCAGCAGTGGGGAAGCTGTCTTGAGAACTTCTATGGGTAAGAGGAGATTCCCCCTTGCCTAACATAGACCACAGCTACTACTCAGGGCTATAAACCTGAGGTGAGCAGTGGCAACTCCTGAGAAACACTGGCCATACAGTGACCATAACCAAAAAGCAGAGAAGGACTCCTTCAGGAAAAATCATCTTCCGGCCAAGGGGATACCCCCTACCTCAGGACTCCAGGAAGCACAGGAACTAACAGCCAACACCTAAATCAGCACAATGGGTAGAGGTCAGCGTAAAAGCTCAAACAACAGACAGAGCAATATGGCATCTCCAGAACCCAGCCATCCAGGGGCGAACAGCCCTGAACAATGCAGCATAATAGAAAATCAAGAAGATGACCTTACATCTATGTTGATGAAGAGGATAATAGAGGAAACAAATAAAATACGTAAAGAATTAGAGGAAGATAAAACCAAACAGATCATGGCTATCCGTAAAGAAATGAAGGAAGATAAAGACAAGCAGATTAGGGCCATCTGTGAAGAAATACGGGAAGATGCAGCCAAACAGCTTGTGGCCTTCAGAGAAGAAATAATTAAGTCACTGAAAGAAATAAAAGAGACAGAGTTGAAGGAACTAAAAGAAAAAGAGGAAAATACAAGCAGACAGGTGAAGGAAGTAGATAAAACAACTCAAGACCTGAAGATAGAACTAGAAAAATTAAAGAAAACACAAATGGAGGAAATAATGGAGAGGAAGAATTTAGGGAAGAAAACAGGAACTACAGAGGTAAGTATAACCAACAGAATACAAGAAATGGAAGAAAGAATCTCAGGTATAGAAGATACAATGGAAGAAATCGATGTATTTGTCAAAGAAAATGTTAAATCCAAAAAATTCCTGACACAGACCGTCCAAGAAATCCAAGACAATATGAAAAGACAAAACCTAAGAATAATAGGAATAGAGGAAAAAGAAGACTCCCTTCTCCAAGGCCCAGAAAATATATTCAACAAAATCATTGAAGAAAATTTCCCCAAGTTAAAGGAGAAGCCAATAAGGATACATGAGGCCTATAGAACACCCAAAAATTTGATCAGAAAAGAAAATCCTCCTGCCACATAATAATCAAAACAGTAAGTATACAGAACAAAGAAAAAATACTAAAAGCTGCAAGGGAAAAAGGCCAAGTAACATATAATGGCAAACCCATTAGAATCACACCTGACTTTTCAACAGAAACTATGAAAGCCAGAAGGGCCTGGACAGATATCATGCAGACCCTAAGAGAACACACATGTCAACCCAGGCTACTATACCCTGTAAAACTCTCAGTTCTCATAGATGGAGAAAACAAGATATTCAATGACAAAAATAAATTTCAACAATACCTACACACAAAACCAGCATTACAGAAGACACTGGAAGAGAAAATACAACCCAAGAAAATTAGCTTCTGTCAAGGAAACACAGGTAATAATTAACCTTACTACAGCAAAACAAAAAGCAACCAAGCACACAACCTTGTGAACACAGCCCACATCAAAATCAAAGGATCTAACAGCCACTGGTCATTAATCTCTCTCAACATCAATGGACTCAACTCTCCAGTAAAAAGACACAGATTAACAGAATGGATATGTAAACAAAACCCAGCAATCTGTTTCATACAAGAAACACACCTAAGGCACAAAGATAGACATTACCTGAGGGTAAAAGGTTGGAAGACGAATTTCCAAGCAAATGGACCCAAGAAACAAGCAGGAGTAGCCATTCTAATATCTGATAAAATAGACTTTCAACCAAAATTAATAAAAAGAGATGAGGAAGGACACTTCATACTCATCAAGGGAAAATTCCACCAGGAAGACATCACAATCCTGAACATCTATGCCCCAAATACAAGAGCACCAACATTTGTAGAAGAAACATTGATAAAATTTAAACCACATATAGATCCCCACACATTAACAGTGGGAGACTTCAACACCCCACTCTCAACAAAGGACAGGTCAACAAAAAAGAAATTAAACAAAGAAACAATATCTCTGACAGAGGTCATGAATCAAATGGACCTCACAGACATTTATAGAACTTCACACCCAAACACAAAAGAATTTACCTTCTTCTCAGCACCTCATGGACCTTCTCCAAAATGGACCATATAGTTGGTCACAAAGCAAGCCTCAACAGATACAAGAAGACTGAAATAATCCCATGTATCCTGTCTGATCACCATGGAATAAAGCTGGACTTCAACAACAACAGAAATACCAAAAAGCCTACACACACATGGAAACTGAACAACTTGTTACTAAATGACAGCTGGGTCAGGGAAAAAATAAAGAAAGAAATTAAAGCCTTTCTAGAACTCAATGAAAATGAAGACACAACATACCCAAACTTGTGGGACACAATGAAAGCAGTGCTAAGAGGAAAGTTCATAGCACTAAGTGCCTTCAAGAAGAAATTCAAGACAGCTCATTCAAGCAACTTAATGGCCCACTTAAAAACCCTAGAAAAAGAAGAAGCAGACACACCAAAAAGGAGTAGAAGGCTGAAAATAATCAAACTCAGGGCTGAAGTCAATCAATTAGAAATAAATAAAACAATTCAAAAACTCAATGAAACCAAGAGCTGGTTCTTTGAGAAAATCAACAAGATCGACAAACCCTTAGCGAAGCTAACTAAAAGGCAGAGAGACACCACCCAAATCAACAAAATCAGAAATGAAAAGGGGGACATAACTACAGACACTGAGGAAATCCAAACAGTCATTAGGACTTACTTTAAAGTCTATACTCAACAAAATTTGAGAATCTAAATGAAATGGACGATTTTCTTGATCGATTTGACTTACCAAAGCTGAATCAGGACCAGGTAAATCAATTAAATAGTCCTATATCCCCCAAAGAAATAGAAGCAGTCATCAAAAGTTTCCCATCCAAAAAAAAGCCCAGGACCAGATGGCTTCAGCGCAGAATTCTACCAGACCTTCAAAGAAGAGCTAACTCCAATTCTCTTCAAACTATTTCACAAAATAGAAACAAAAGGAACATTACCAAACTCATTCTATGAAGCCCCAGTCACCTTGGTACCTAAACCTCACAAAGACTCAAGAAAGAAAGAGAATTTCAGGCCAATCTCCCTTATGAACATTGATGCAAAAATACTTAACAAAATATTTGCAAACCGAATCCAAGAACACATCAAAGATATTATCCACTATGACCAAGTAGGCTTCATCCAAGGTATGCAGGGGTGGTTCAATATACGGAAATCCATCAATGTGATCCACCATATTAACAAACTGAGAGAAAAAAAACACATGATAATCTCCCTAGATGCTGAAAAAGCATTTGACAAAATCCAACATCCATTCATGTTTAAAGTACTGGAGAGATCAGGAATACAAGGCACATATCTAAACATAGTAAAGGCAATATACAGCAAGCCTATAGCCAACATCATACTGAACGGAGAGAAACTGAAAGCAATCCCACTGAAATCAGGGACAAGACAAGGCTGCCCACTCTCTCCATATCTCTTCAACATAGTGCTGGAAGTCCTTGCTAGAGCAATAAGACAGTTGAAGGAGATCAAGGGGATACACATAGGAAAGGAAGAAGTCAAATTATCACTATTTGCAGATGATATGATAGTATATATGAGTGACCCCAAAAACTCTACCAGGGAACTCCTACAGCTTATAAACACCTTCAGCAAAGTGGCCGGATACAAAATTAACTCAAAAAAATCAGTAGCACTCCTGTATACAAAAGACAAAAGGGCTGAGAAAGAAATTAGAGAAACAACACCATTCACAATAGCCACAAATGACATAAAGTACCTTGGTATAACCCTAACCAAGCAAGTCAAATAATTGTATGAAAAAAATTTCAAGTCTCTGAAGAAAGAATTAGAGGAAGATTTGAGAAGATGGAAAGATCTCCCATGCTCATGGCTTGGCAGGATTAACATAGTAAAAATGGCCATCTTACCAAAAGCAACCTACAGATTTAATGCAATTCCCATCAAATTGCCAACACAATTCTTTACAGAGCTGGAAAGAAAAATTCTCAACTTCGTATGGAATAACAAGAAACCGAGAATTGCTAAAGCAATCCTCTACAATAAAAGATCTTCTGGAGGTATCTCCATCCCTGATCTCAAGCTGTACTATAGAGCAACAGTTATAAAAACTGCATGGTACTGGCATAGAAACAGAATGGTGGATCAATGGAATCGAACAGAAGACCCAGAAATAAACCCACACACTTACGGACACCTGATTTTTGACAAAGATGCCAAAACCATACAATGGAAAAAAGATAGCATCTTCAACAAATGGTGCTGGTCCAACTGGATGTCTACATGTAGAAAAATGAAAATAGATCCATACTTATCACCCTGCACAAAACTGAAGTCCAAGTGGATCAAAGACCTCAACATAAAACCAGACACATTAAATCAGCTAGAAATAAAAAGTGGGGAATACCCTAGAACTCATTGGTACAGGAGAAAACTTCCTGAACAGAACACCAACAGCACAGGCTCTAAAGCAACAATCAATAAATGAGACCTCATGAAATTGAAAAGCTTCTGTAAAGCAAAGGACACAGTCATCAAAACAAAGCGACTGCCTGCACATTGGGAAAGAATCATCACCAACGCTTTATCTGACAGAGGACTCATATCTAGTATATATAAAGAACTAAACAAGCTGAAAAGCAGCAAACCAAGTAATCCACATAAAAAATGGGGAACAGAGCTAAAGAGAGAATTCTCTGTAGAGGAATATCGAATGGCAGAGAAGCACTTAAAGAAATGCTCAACCTGATTAGCCATTAGGGAAATGCAAATCAAAACAACCCTGAGATTTCACCTTACACCCATCAGAATGGCCAAGATGAAAAACTCAAGGGACAACACATGCTGGAGAGGTTGTGGAGAAAGGAGAACCCTTCTCCACTGCTGGTGGGAATGTAAACTGGTACAACCACTCTGGAAATCAATCTGGCGCTTTCTCAGACAACTAGGAATAGCGCTTCCTCAAGATCCAGGCAGACCACTCCTAGGCATATACCCAAAAGAGGCTCATATACAAAAAGGACATTTGCTCAACCATGTTTGTAGCAGCTTTATTTGTAATAGCCAGAAGCTAGAAACAACCCAGATGCCCCTCAATTGAAGAATGGATGCAGAAACTGTGCTACATGTATACAATGGAGTATTACTCAGCAATGAAAAATAAGGAAATCATGAAATTTGCAGGTAAATGGTGTGACCTGGGAAGGATCATCCTGAGTGAGTTGTCCCAGAAGCAAAAAGACACGCATGGTATATACTCACTCATATAAACATACAACATAGAATAAACCCACTAAAATTTGTACATCTAAACAAACTAAGCAAAAGAGAGGACCCTAACTAAAATGTTCCATCCCCATCCTGAAAGGCAAAGAGGATGGGCATCAGAAGAAAAAGAAAATAGGAAACAACCTCGGAACCTGCTACAGAGGGCCTCTGAAAGCCAGAAGAAAACAGGAAACAACCTTGAAAACTGCCAGAGTGCCTCTGAAAGCTTCTGCAGTATAGACTGTCAAAGCAGATGCTGAGCCTGATTGCCAACTGATGGGCAGAGTGAATGGAATTCTATGTAAGAAGTGGGAAATAGTAAGAGCTGGAGGGGACGGGAACTCCACAAGGAGAGCAACAGAACAAGATAATTTGAACACAGGGAACTTCCCAGAAAATCATACTCCAACCAAGGACTATTCGTGGAGATGACCTGGAACCCCTGCACAGGTGTAGCCCATGGCAGTTCAGTGTCCAAGTGGGTTCCATAGTAATGGGAAGAGGGACTGCCTCTGACATAATCTGATTGGCCTGCTCGTTGATCACTTCCCCTTGAGGGGGGAGCAGCCTTACCAGGCCACAGTAGAGGATATTGCAGCCACTTTTGATGAGAACTGATAGCCTAAGATCAGAAAGAAGAGGAGAACCTCCCCTATCAGTGGACTTGGGGAGTGGCATGCATGCAGAAAGGGGAGGGAGGGTGGAATAGGGAGGGAAGGAGGAAGAGGCTTATAGGGGGATACAAAATGAATAAAATGTAATTAATAAAAAAAAATATTTTCAAAAAAAAAAAAAAAAAGGAAAGGGAAGCAGAGAGGTAAACATGCTCTCAGGTCCATTGCTAAGTCCAACTAGCTTCAAGAGTTTTGAACTATTTTCAAAAAGTAACAATTTCCCTAAAGAACACAGTTCCCAGGCTACTTTATTTAGCTATAAATTTTCACGAAAATAGGTATCTATCCAGAAGTCATTTCCTGGAAGAAAATTGGAATCAAAACAAAACAAACAGAATAGTTTCTGTTTTGATTTTGATTTTACATATAAAAATAGTCTCAAACTTTAAAGACATGTTTTTATTCAGTTGAATTTTGTCAAATATTACTCAATTATTTTTTTAAGAAACACAGAACCAAATGGGGCATAATTCCTGTCTTCAAAGAGACGGAGGTATATAATTCATCAGAAAAGTAAAATAAAGTAAATGTCCATGCAAAGAGATTGATTTGCTATCACTAGGTTCTTCTGATGAAAGGGGCAGCATCCTTTCCTTGGTTCTATAAAATAGTTTCTATTTTATTAGAAAATAGAAAGTAGTGATAACTTCTTGTTAGTGGAACAATTGCAATTTTAAAAGGAGATATGGAAGTACAGAGAATTGACAAGAAAGTTGTGTGTTTGTGTGTGTGAAGACCAATTTTAGATGTTTTGAAATAAACATTCATTTTCAACATAAAAAAAATTAGATGGCAATATTTAGAGTTGGTGCCTTTGATAACATAAGATTACCAATTCTTCACGCTAAGAAAAAGTTTGCTCTAAATTGAATGAAATTTGCAAATGTCCTCATAGATGGTACTTTCTTAATGGCCACTGTTGGAATTTTTAAAAAGAACAGTTTTCAAAGACATCTGTGAATTCCATTACTATCCAGGAATTGTTTTGTCAAAGCATAAAAAAAGAACAAATTGTAATAATATAATGCAGTTAAAGGCCTCCGAATAATTTCTAGCTCTCATTTCTTAGAGTCTCAGTCCTTCCCATGGCTTACACAGGTTGACATTTCACACAGATTTTGCTCACTAACTACTCTTATCCCTTCCTATTATGTTTTCTCCTTAGCCTAATGCACTGTGGACACTTGGAGATCAGATATAACACTGCCTCAAAGCTTTAGCTTGTTTCTCCCAGTATCTGCAAAATTTTCTCAGGAACACCTGCAGAGGTAGTTCTTCTATTCCATTTAGATCATGTCTAAAGTGGTAGCCTCTCACAGATGCCTGTCCTGGTAGGTATATTTCACACAGTGGTCTCCATTTTCAGAACCTTCTAGTCCACCCTTTGGGGAGCAGAGGAAGCCCTGAGCAAAGGAGGCCCCAATGAACACATGCTTTTGACACAGGAATGATGAGGATCCCATAGCCTCTGACTCAGAAGGATGCAAACCTCAAAGGTCCATGTGTGGGTGTCTGAGTGCATGTGTAGAGTGTATGTACATGGAGAGTGCATGTAGTGTGTGTGGAAAATGCCCACCTTTGCTTTCTCCTTCTGGATGTTTAGACCTGAAGCCAGCTCTCCTGCGGAGACTGCTCCGCTGTTGAAATCAGCTAAACCTGTGCCCTGTTCACCTGTATATAAGAACCCTGCCTCCTTGTTTGTCTGTAGGCAATAACTCTGCTTTCTTGTTCAGCTTCACAGAATGACTCTGTCTCCCTGTTCAGCGCTATGTAACAAACACACTAAGCTTCCAGGATGACGAGGTTCTCTGTCAGAGAAACAGAGATGAATCCATTCAAACATAGCTTTCCCATGTCTGTGTGTCTGTGTGTCTGTCTTTTCTTCATTCCAGTACAGTCATTGTCAGATTTGTCCTTGTTGCTGTGCACTCAGTAACACCAGCCACATCTTTCCCATTTCCTTTTTTTGCTTCAGCCCAACACACTGAGAGACACATAACTGCTTTGAAAAGTCTCTGCAGGCTACCCTGGGCCCAGATGTTTTGGTTCTGTTGTTCTCCTTGAGGAGTTCCTGTCCTTTCCAGGTCTTTCTATCTCCCTCTTCTTTCATAAGGTTTCCTGCCCTGCCAAGCCACAGAGGAGGACAATGCAGCCAGCCCTGATGAGACCTGATAAGCCAGGTTCTGAGAGAAGGGGAGGAGGACCTCCCCTATCAGTGGACTAGGGAAGGGACATAGAGGGAGAAGAGGCAGGGTGGATGGAACTGGGAAGGGGGTGGGGGCCACAGCCTAGATACAAAGTGAATAAATCGTAATAAATAAATAAGTAAGTAAGTAAATAAATAAATAAATGAAGTTACCATTGATGTTGTTTCTTCTCTTCAGAACTTGGAAATTTGTTTATAATGTACATGCCTTAGCATCTATTGAAGGGCAACTTGATCAGTGGAGGGAATCAGGCATTTATATCTGAAACCTTAGCCAATTATATGTTTTACATAATGACTGAATGTGTTTTCCAGTATTCTGAAATTATTTGGTTTGACTAGGATATGGAGTTTTTAAAAAATGTGAACTATTGGAAGAAATCTAAGTAGGCAAAGAAAAGATTTCAGGCCTAGTATTCTCATTTAAGAGTACATACAATTTAAATTGAATATATTTATTTAGATAAACTTTCCAAATAACACTTTATATGGCATAAGTATGGCCTCTATAAATCAGATATTGATTGAACTGGGACATGTATATGATTCCCATTATCTTTGATTACTTAACTTATTTGAATGCTTAGCTGTGGGTAAAATTCTGAAGCTTTTAAATGTAGCAAATATTAGTCAAATATAAGTCATTATGTAACTTAAAAATATTCATATTTCTTTTGGTTTAATTCTTTTTATTGGACTTGTAAATCATTTGATCATTGCAGAACCTTCACCTTGAGATTCTGCTTATAAATTCATTAATAAATCCTCATTCATAAATCCTTATTAAGTTAGAAAAATCCATATCAACTCAGGGAAAATGGTCTTTATTAGAATATTTACATTTCTCCTTAAAACTATTTATTTTTAATTTAAGCTTATTTCTTTCCAAGTACTATGCATGTCTGTATTGTTTTCACTAATTTTCTTATTTGGAATACTGAGAACCACAAGTTAAATTTTTCATTTCTTTTTTTTATTTTTCATTTTCCTATTATATTAGTTTGTTTACCTTACATCCCAACAGTGTCCCCTCCCTTCCCTCCTCCCAGTCATCCTCTTCTCTTTGCCCCTTCCCCTCTCCCTTTCCCCCTAGAAAAGGGAGCCTTCCGTCTTAACCTTCTCCACCACATCAAATCACATTAGGAGGGAGCATATCTTTATCCCCTGTGGCCAGGCAAGGCAGTGCTGCCAAGGGTGGGGGTGGGGGAAGTGATCCAAAAGCAGGCAACAGAGTCCCTTTTAGAAACAGCCCTCCTCCCCCACACTTGCCAGGCACCCCATATGAAGACCAGATCACCCTTTGGCTACATGTGTGCAGGGAACCTAGGTCCAGAACATGCTTGCTCTTTAGTTAATGCCGCAGTCTCTGAATGCCCCCATGTGGCTTGTTGTCTCTGTTGGTCTTCTTGTGAGGCTCCTGTCCCCTCCATGTCCTTCAGTCATTTTCCCCAGCACTTCCTTCCACAGGAGCTCCAGAGTTCTGCCCCATGCTTGACTGCAAGTTTCAGCATCTGTGTCTATCTGCTGCTGGCTAGAGTCTCCCAGATGACATTCAAGTTAGGCTCCTGTCTGAAAGTAAGTTTATTTTCATAAATTTGCTTAATTCATGAAGATTTCTTTTTCTAAGTGAAATATACAAATATGAGAAGGTGCAAATTTTTCCTCTTTCTCCTCCTTCTCCTCTTTTTTTCTCCTCCTCCTTTTCCTCCTCCTCCTCCTCCTCCTCCTCCTCCTCCTCCTCCTCCTCTTCCTCCTCCAGGTTTTCCCACACTGTTATTGTCTGGACTTTGTATCATCTCATTCTTCTGAAATTTGAAAGAATTTTTTAGTTTAATTTTTTGATTTATTACAATGTATTCACTTTGTATCCCAGCTGCACCCACCCCCTCCTGCACAGATGTAGCCCATGGAAGCTCAGACTCCTAAGTGGGTTTCCTAGTAAGGGGAACAGGGGCTGTGACATGAACTCAGTGGCTGGCACTTTGGAAGAACTTTTAAAGTTAGACATTGTATCACATTTTTAAAATTTATTTTCTGGGTCATTTCTGATCTTTAAGTTCTTTTTACAGTAGGTTTTAATTAATCTCTTGAAATTTTGTGATCCTGAAACTAGTTTTTTGGTTTCCTCTTCTATGAGAGCCTTCACCTGTGTTTTTTCTCAACATGGTACTTTTAACACGGGTACCTCAGGACACTTATTTCTGATTTTCTTTGTGGACATGAGGCAGATGTTTTAAAAACCAATTGCCTGTACTAAATTATTGTCCAGAGATTGGTTCTCTTCAAATAATAGCCCTGCTCTTTTCTTCTCTGCTGAGTTCTCTTAATACTTTCAACTGTAGCCTTACTTGATGAAAAGTGATATATCATTTTGTGTCCAACATTTTCTAGAAATAGTTTCTGTAATTACCTTTGGAATCATCCTCCTGTACCTGAATATTAATAGATCTGATATCTCAAACTTAATTGATGCATGCCACCCACTATCCTGTTTTACTGAAGTCTTGATTGCTTTTTTTCTCTTCCTCTCTTGCTTACTCCCCCTCCCTTCTTTTTTGTTAAAAGACTTCAGAGACTTCTTTCTTCAGTAAGTCAAGCAGAATGATTTTAGTTCTTCCCACATTTGGGATTACTTAAGTAATTGCAGTCATGCAAATGTTTTAGATATAGAAAATAAAACTATGCCTAAAATGCTCAAGACAATATTTATATATAAAGATTAATATATAACATATATATAACTTATATATAAATATATGGCACTGTATTTAAACAATGTAAAGGGTTTTTTTATTAATAAATGGTAAGCAATACTCTTTGGTGAACACTCTGTTTTTGATGGTCCCAGATAGTTTCATCTTTTTTTCTGTTTTTTTTTTCTTCTCTTAAGTTTGGTATAATATAATTACATATATTTATGATATATGCTATGGCAATTTAATACATGAATATAGTGCATTGTGATCAAATTCTAAAATTAAATTAATCACCACATGGAACACTTATTGCATTGTCTGTGTGTGCGTGTGCATGCCTGTGTATGTATGTATGTGTGTGTGTGTGTTTGCATGCTGGTACATATGAGGTTTTTTTTGTGTATATTGGTGGTTATGTGTTTTATTTGTGGTGAGTACACATATTTATCAGGTCAGTATCAGGTATCCTTCCACAAAATATCATCCAACTTGTTCTTTGGGACAATCTTTTTCACCGAAACCTAGGATTACTCTCCCTAGTTAGTAAGCACCAGAGATCTGCCTGTCTCTTCCTCCACAACTCAAAGTTACAAATATGTGCCACTATACCTGGCTTCTTACAGAGCTGCTGGAGCCCAAACAGTAATACCCGTGGGTGGGTGAGCAATCTTCCAGTTTCTATCATTTCTTTTAGTTAGGAGCATTCTCAATCTTTTCTAGTCATTTTGAAACATAGAATGAGTTATTATTAACTATAATTCTTTAGGAAATCCCTGCTATTAAGGTCATAGTCCACCATGTCTGGATAGCTCTCAAAGCTCAGAGGAAAATGGAGCGATCTCTTTCTCAGTTAGACCTTCTCTTCCCTGCATGACCTTATCTAGAAAATGTTTCTAGGCACAGATTACTGGCCATATTCAGAGTATGACCCTGCACAAGAGCTATGTGACTCAGTACATGAGTCCTTTGCCTACCCATATGATAATGAAGTTCTGTGTTCTGACCAACCAGCCTTTCCTGCACCTATAATAATTAGGTACTGTGTATAACTAATCAGCCCATGTCACTTGTAAGAACCTTTATATACCTCACCCCTGAAACAATAAAATGATCTGTCTCTGAAACGGATCCCAGAAGTCTTATCCATCATACTCCTGGGTCATCAGAGCCCCATTCCTCACTTTTACTCCCTTTGTCCTCCTGGGCTGGTAGCCAGCACCCCCTCCCAAAGGGGGGGGGGGCGGGACCACATAGTTCCTCTTTTATGATATGAAATATCAAAACTTAATTATATTTTTATACACATGGACCCATGCTTATTTATCCTCTCCCTAATTTCCTAAATTTTGGTAATCTACATTTTTCTTGTCTACTCTTGCGAGATTAGGCTTTTCATTGTCCTAATACATGATAATCAATTCCCATTTATTTATTTATTATTCCCATTTATTTCACTTAACATATTGTCTTATGGTTTCATCAGGAATTACAGGATGTTTTTCTATGAGTGAATATATGGTATTATTTTGTATGTATATCATATCTTCTTTGAACTGTAGACACCCAGGTTTGCCCTGAGTCTAAGATGTTTGACATCTTAGATGTTTGGACATAAAATATAGACAAGTTTTACCACTACTTATTTTTTGCATATATACACAGAAGAAAAATAGGTAAATCATCAGGCAGTTCTATTTTTAGTTTTCAGACAGACTCCATACTGTTTTGTACAATGATTGCTATATTTTACTTTTCTACTTAAAATGTGTGATAGGTTCCCTTTCTTCACATTCTTGTCAGTATTTTAATATTTATTTATTTATTTATTTATTTCTCTTACTGCAAGACTTTTTAATGAAGGTGTGAGATTTCTTTTTTATTTTGATTTGAGTTTCTCTCCTGAGTAGTGAATACCATTTTCACGTACTTATTGTACATTTATTTCTGTCTTGTTTTGATAAATGTGTATTTGAATCATTTGCCAATTTTAAAATTGGATTATATGTGAATTTTTGTTGTTGAGTTTTCCTTCAATTTCTTCTGGGCATACCACAAAGTATGAGAGTGAGTAATGTAAAAGATAAAATGATGTTATGCGTAGGTACATTCGTCATCGTTCAATGGCTCATTTCTTTTCAGTTTATATGCTGGATTACATTCACTGATTTCTTCTTTATTTAACTTGCTTTTCTCAATTTACTTCACATACTGACCATATTTTCTCCTCCCTCTTCTCCTATGTAAGCCTTTTACCCTCTCTCTAAGATTGGAGAGTGAGAGAAAATAGCAAACAATGAACCCTCCCAATAAAACAAAACAAAATAAGGAACTTATGTTTGCCACAGGAGAGTAATATCTCAAACAGGAAAGCGGAAAGTCAAATGAGAAAGTAGAAACTCTTAGGCCCTGGGTGTCATCAAGATGACAACAGAGAGTGTTTTTGGTTGTTACAGCTCTGCTCTCCAAGGGTCTCAGGATGTGGCCCAAGAGCAAGTCCCCTTTAGAACAAGTTCACAAAGATAACAGGTCACCCAGAAGAGTGGCAGGACTGTCAAGTCTTTTGTCTCTGGCAGGTCCCCAAGGCTGAGTCCTACTTTTATAGCTGAAACAGCAGGTCTCAAAGGCTGAGACAGAAATGATGGATCTACAAGGAGGAATGACATCTCGGATGTCTTTAGGGTAAAGTTTTTATTTCTGTGACAAAACACCATGACCAAAAACCAACTTGGGGGTGTGAGGGAAGGGTTTATTCAGCTTATACTTCCACAGAACTGCTCATCACCAAAGGAAGTCATGACTACAACTCAAACATGGATGGGACCTGGAAGGCAGGAGCTGATGCAGAGGCCATGGAGAAGGGCTGCTTACTGGCTTACTCACATGGCTTGCTCAGTATGCTTTCTTACAGAAACCAGGAGAGCAGCCCATGAATGGAACCACCATAACTGTCAGGGCCCTCCCACATCAATCACTAGTTAAGAAATACCTTATAGCTGGATCTTACAGAAGCATTTTTCAGTTAAGGTTTCCTTCTTTCAGGTAACTCTAGTTTGTTCATCAAGTTGACATACGACCACACAGCAAAGAACCTGGGTGACTTCTCCCACCCCCAACTCCATATTTTTGGGTCTCCTGATGTTCTTTCTCTGATGAGTCTTGGAAGTAGTCCTTCTAAGGAGGAAGTCTGGAAATAAAGACCCTGGCCTGAGTTGAAAGCATGCTAAGAGGTAGGCACTCAGACTGGCAAAACTCTGTGTTGTTTTTTGTTATAGAAAGCCTGATGGACCCTGATTTTCTAGGTGTTTATACATACAAATGAGGGAGGAAATGGGACCAATCCAGAGAGAACTATCTAAGCATGGATCAAAAGGAGAAAGTTTATCCAAAGCTGAGATGCTCTTGATTAGCACCCCCATTTATCCCCTTTAGTTCCTCCCTTTGGTGTTACAGCAATAGGAACATAGAAGAAGTAGGGGAAACCCTGTCATTTTCCCCATAGATTCAGACTCTGCTACTGGACAAGAGTAGGCTGTTGTGCTGAGCATTAATTCGACGATTGGCTTCAGAGGCCTTCCTTCCAGGCTGTCACAACTAAACCTCCCAACTCTGTCTGGGCTTGTTAGGTCACAACTGCTGGCAGTTATCAGCTTCCTGTTATTTCAACATAAATAACAGTAGAGTCCATCTGCCTTCACTATCTGGGTTCTGGAGATCTGGATGCTGCTCTAGATTCACACTGTTAGAAGCTAGGAAGTCCAAGATCAAGTCATCAACTAATGTGCTTCTTATGGAAGACCTCTATTCAGATCTCAAGAAGCTTTCTCCCCAGTGTCCTCATGTGGCTGAGAACCATTTGTGTCTTTTCTTCTTAGAAGATACACATCACTCAGCCAGGGTTCCAAACTTTGATGTCATCTAAAACCTAATTTACTTCCAAGGTACCATCACATAATAGCACATTATGGGAGACTAGAGATTCAACAAATTTATGAAGGGGTCAATTAAATCATAGTATCAAATGACTCTGCGGGCTTCAGAAGTTGATTGCTCAGGTGAGAAGCAGAATGGTGTATTTTGATAGGAGAAAATTATTTTTTAATTAATTTATTCATGTAAAAGATTACATCTTAGACATGGGTTCCTCCTCTCCTCCCAGTCCCACCCATCCTTCCACATCTCCCTCCCCCTTTTTCCCAATAATAAGGGAGCATCCCTATCCAGACATCCCAGCTTATCCATTCAGATGAAGACTGAGTTTTTCTTTCTCCCCTGTGGTCTGGAAGGGCAGTCTCATCAGGGGAAATGATCAAAAATTGGCTAACAAGGTCCATATCAGAGTTATCTCCCACTTCCCTGACTGACATCAAGTATTTATACGTAAATTACCTAGATCTATACCATGCATTTTCCTTGGTGCTTCAGACTCTATAGGTCCCTCTGGTCCCTGGCTGATCAGCTTTAATGGTCCTTGTCTGACAAAGGGCTAATATCCAGAATATATAAAGAACTCAAGAAAATAAACACTAACAAATCAAATAATCCAATTAAAAATGAGATACAGAGAATTCTCAACAGAGGAATCTCAAATTGTGGAGAAGCATTAACCCCGATGTCCATCAATGGAGGAATGGATACAGAAAGTGTGGTACTTTTACACAATGGAATACTACTCAGCAATTAAAAATGAGGAAATCATGAAATTTGCAGGCAAATGGTGGGATCTAGAAGAGATCATCCTGAGTGAGGTATCCCAGGATCAGAAAAACACACATGGTATATTCTCACTTATATAGACCTATGAGATAGGATAAACTTACTAAAATATGTGCACCTAAAGAAGATAAACAAGAAAGAGGACCTGGAGTAAGATAATCAATCCTCACTTAGAAAGACAAATGGGATGGACATGGGAAGTAGGAGAAAACAAGTAACAGGACAGGAACCTATCACAGAGGGCCTCTGAAAGACTCTACCTAGCAGGGTATCAAAGCAGATACTGAGACTCATAACCAAACCTTCAGCAGAGTGCAGGGAATCATACGATAAAAGGGAGAGTTAATATGACCTGGAGAGAAGAAGAGCTCCACAAGGAGAAAATATATCAGGGCGTGGGGGTCCTCTATGAGACTGTTTCTCCAACCAAGGACCATGTATGGATATAACCTAGAACCCCTGTTCAGATGTAGCCCATGGTAGCTCAGTAACCAATTGGTTTCCCATAGTAAGGGGAACAGGAACTATTTCTGACATGAACTCAATGACTGGTTCCTTTACCTCTCCCCACCCCGAGGGAGGAACAGCCTTGCTAGGCCACAGAGGAGGACATGGCAGCCAGTCCTGAAGATACCTGATAAGGTAGGGTCAGATGAAAGGGGAAGAGGACCTCCCCTATCAGTGGAATTGGAAAGGGGCAGGGAGGAGATGAGGGAGGGTGGGTGGGATTGGGAAGTAATGAAGGAGGGGACTAAAAAATAAAATTAAAAAAAATAGCTCAAATGACAAAAGAAAGAAAGAAAGAAAGAAAGAAAGAAAGAAAGAAAGAAAGAAA
>NW_026585797.1:30769485-30839012 GCF_907164565.1 Psammomys obesus | reverse complement strand
AAAGAAAGAAAGAAAGAAAGAAAGAAAGAAAGAAAGAAAGAAAGAAAGAAAGAAAGAAAGAAAAGAGAAATGTTCAATGTCCTTAATAATCATGGAAACACCAAAATGGGTGATTGGAGGGGTATCTGAAGGCAGAACATCGACATTGAGGCTTCCTGGGAGGGCGAGAGGGGAAAACCTGTTTGCTGGGACAGTTTGGATCCATGTCCCCCGTGGATGTCTCAGGGTACTGAGACTGTGAATATTCAACCCCCTTGTACTTTCTTTTGCCCAAAGCATGTGCCTCTCTGCTCTGCAAACGTGGCAGTGGTTGCCCCAAGCATGAGCCTCCTTGCTAGGTGACTAAGCTTTGCAGAGGTGGTGGCAGTATGGGCCTCTCTGGTCTGTGGCTGCAGCAGAGGGCAGCTAGCCCAAGCAGGAGCCTCCATGCTAGGTGACTGAAAAGGCAGACGTGGCTGCCCCAAGGAGGAACCTTTGTGCTGAGACAGCAGAGGCCGCTGTTCCAAGTACTGGTTTAACTGCCCAAGGGGCAAAACAGTGGACACCACTGAGGTGACAGATCTCCTACACTCTCATTTGCCCCTGTGGGCCCAAGTCTGAGAGTAGAGAACAGGGGGATGCTGTGCTTTCTGATTAGGCCTGTGAACAAGTGAGTGTGCCTTCAAATGAGTGTGTGTAGAGCCTCAGATTCAAGGTCTCTTCACACTAGCAGCCAGATATCAGATCACTCCTACCCACACCCCCACAGTGGGCAACATATGGCAACATATTTGGGACTGTGTTCTCAAATTGGAGGCCCTGTTCTGTGGGTCTACCAATGGAGTCTACGCTAACAATTCCTGGAGCCCAGACAAATTTGAATACCATGAGGACAGTATAACAAGCCTGCAGGCCACTGAGGTATTCAGGGCAGCTCTGCATGTGCATTGCACCTGGGAACTGTTGATATCCTGGCAAAGAGAGTTTTAAAACAGATTCCTAGAAGGAAAACCTTAGGTAAGATACTTACTCTTCATTCAGAAAGGCTAATGGGATAGACATCAGAAGAAGGTGAAAACAAGGAACAGGACAAGAGCCTACCACAGAGGGCCTCTGAAAGACTCAACTCAGCAGGGTATGAAAGCAGATGCTGAGACTCATAACCAAACTTTGGCAGAGTGCAGGGAATCTTGTGGAAGAAGGGGGAGATAGGAAGATCTGGAAGACTCTGGAGCTCTACAAGGAGAACAACAGAACCAAAAAAATCTGGGCCCAGGTTTCTTTTCTAAGACTGATACTCCAACCAAGAACCATTTATGGAGATAACCTAGGACCCCTGCACAGAGGTAGCCCTTGGCAGCTCAGTCTCCAAATGGGCTTCCTACTAAGGGGTACAGAGGCTGTCTCTGACATGAACTCAGTGGCTGGCTCTTTGATCATCTCCCCCTGCAGGGGGAAGCAGCCTGACCAGGCCACAGAGGAAGATTATGAAAGACAGTCCTGATGAGACCCATAAGCTAGGATCAGATGGAAGAGGAGGAGGTCCTCCCCTATCAGTGGACTGAGGAAGGGGCATGGGAGGAGATGAGGAAGCGTGGGAGGGTGGGATTGGTAGGGGATGAGGGTGGGGCTACAGGTGGGATACAAAGTGAATAAATTGCAATAAATAAAAATTTTATTTTAAAAAAAGATTCCTGTAGAAGAAACCAGAGTAAGAATTTGAAAACAACCATTTTTAGCATGAGAGTAATTTTATTATTAAATAAATAATAATAAATATTAAATTTTCAGTTTCATTATTAGTAAATGAGAAGACTTTCTTCATAAGATTCTTCATAAGAATAAAGAGGGGGAAATGGTAAATCAGCTACTTGGAGTCAAGCTCATTTAAATTAACGTTAAAGCAATTAGAAACAAACAAACCACCACAATCTGAGAAGCAGTTGCTATGAAACCCATGGCTGACAGAAGCTGAAAGGTGTTGTTGCAGAATCATCTAGACAAATAATTGGTAAGATTAGTAACATGAAGAATTAAAGAGAAAGAGGCTCTACTAACAATAACATCTTTTCTACCAGAATCCCATTGTAGAGCTGGAATAATGCATTTCATAGTTAAAAAAAAAAAAAAGTTCTAAGCTAAAGAAATAAATATTTTATATACAACTTACTCTAGACAAGGTAAAATGTAAAAAATAAAGTTCTGCATGACAGAAATAAATGACTAAAAAGTGTATGTGTTAACATGATTATAAAAAATGTTCTACTACAGGCAAAGCAATACAGTGACTCAGTATATACTATGGTTAAAATAAACGGAAACGTTTGATCATATTGATAAATACATAAAATTCAAAGTCTCAATTAAGATTTTTAGTAACACCAGCAACATGGCCAAACAGGTTTTACTCTTCTACCTCTTCAAAAACATAACCAAACAATTATCTAATCGAAACAAATTCTCCTCAACAAGCCTGAGTTAACGTGTATGCTCTATGAAAACTACTAATCCAGACTGAAAATGCCAGAAAAATGATGTTGCTTTGGCTACATCAACCCAGGAATTTCCTGCCAGCAATCACTGTAAGCTCTTAGGGGAAAGGTATGCTTGTAGTCATCTAAGTATGCTGAACCAAGGAATATCACAGTCACACCACAAAACAAACTTCATTCAAGAGATTTATTGGGAAAACCACAGGAGCGTGGTTGCCCGTGCTCTGGAGAAAAGCAGTGGGAGGCGCCTTTAAATACGGATTCTTGGGGGGCAGACTTTTTCATGGTGGCCTGGGATTGGTGGGATTTTGTTGTCTGCCTTGCTGTAAAATTCAGGTTGATAGGATTTTGTGGCCTGACCTTGGGCTTTTTACTCTGTAAAATGTGTAAGATAAAAAACAAAGGAAAAACACCCTGATCCGAACTTGATCCTGAGACCAGGACCAAGGGAAAAAAAAAAAACAAAAACAAAACAAAACAGCCTGACTCAGACTTGACCCCAAGATCAGAGTCAAAGAAAGAATACTGTGACCCTGACTTGACGCAAAGCCCAGAAACAGGACCAAGAATCCCACCAACCCCTGAGCTTGCCACAGAAACCCCACAATCCCTGAACAGGTAAACCCACCAATCCCTGAGCTAAACTCAGAAACTGAAATCTCGCCAACCCTCACCGTGGAAAGGTCCACCCTGTTTCGACCCCACCAAAAATCCTAAACAACCCCTGCTTTCTGCTCAGTTCTCTGCTGCTGCTTGCCGGAGCAGAGGCAGCAGCCATCTCCGGGTTTTTGTTTGTTTGTTTGTTTGTTTTGTTTTGTTTTCTCATATGACATTTGTTCTGCCCTGTGACTTTGTGGTATTTCTTGGCTCCTGAATGCCAGGATACCTCTAGGAGCAGAGCTGTAACATTTTTGCTGGGGAAACTATCCCTTCCTGGAGCAGAACTGTTACACTTGCTTTGGGGAAGCCTTCCCCTGCAGCAGCTGGGGCAGAACTGTAATACTGCTGTGTGGATAAACCTTTCCCTTCAGGGATGCAGCCCTTGCAGGGTGAGCTTGGCTGCCTGTGTATGCAGGGGCTGGCTCTGACCTTTATGGCCATTACAGTGTTCTATGGGTATGCCTCAAGGGCGTTGGAGGCCCTCAAGGGCGCCAATAGCGTGCCTTGAGGGACTGGACCCTGCATTAGAGTTTTTGGCAGAAACCTGACAGCTGGAGGTCCTCAGAGTCAGTCCTCAGAGTCAGGTGGGGCCTGTCAACTTGTGCAACTTTGTTTCCATGGTGGATACACCTTTTTTTCTCTAGTGTTGCATGATGTGTTTATGTAACTAGCTTTATGAAGAAACAGGAAGAGAGAAACAAACTATGTCCAACGTTGTTAGGAAAAAAAGAAACGATGATGTCAGAGCGAAAAAGTCAATAAAAAATTAGAAAGGATCATACAAAATAGTAATGAAAACAAATGTTTATTTTTTCAAATGATAAACAAAACTGATGAATAGTTAGTTAGTGTTTACATTTAGAAAGGTGCATGTAAGATTAGAAATGATGGCATTACATTTATCACAATAGAAAGTAAATGATTATAAAAGACTATTCTAAACAATTTTATACCAAAACAATAAACTAGAAAAATTAATATATTTCAAGATACAACCCATGAAAACTGAAGCATGATAAAATAAAACATTCAAGATGACCGGTAAGAACTGGGAAAACTAAATCTGGATTAATAAGCATTCTATCAAATAAATAAATGCTCTTAGGAGCCAAGGCTTCAATTCTAATAAATACTTGAAGATCTAATACCAGTTTCCCATATTTTTCCTTAAACTCTAAGATGATGAAATAATTTTACTTTTTCTGAAAACCTAGTATTATTCTGTTGGAAAGACAAGGTGAGAACACAACAATAAGAGCAGATACATTACAATATTCTTGATGACTTATATAGAAAAGCAAACTGCATTCAACCACACATGAAAAGAATCATTAATTTACTATGATGTTAACATTTTTTCTCTGATTTAGAAGGATTGTTCAACATTTACACATAATAAATGCAATGTGCTACAGTAACAGACTGAGGACCAAGTGCCATGTGGTCTGAGTAGGTAGATAAAAAAAAGAAAAAAAGAAAAAAAAAACATTTGCCACACTGTCATTTCATAGTATAAAAGGAAACTACTTAGGGCTAAGCTAATAGGTCAGTTGGTACAGTACTTGCACTGTAAGAAAAAGGATGTAAGAAACCAAGTATTCTATGGGTGCTATTAAACGGGCAAGTGACTATTCTGGGAGGTAATCTAATTCCTTAAAGTTATCCTATTGCTAGCATGGTAGCATCCTGTTGTACAATATTTTTAAAAGATTGTGTGTGTGTTTGTGTGTGTGTGTGACCCATGCATGTGCCTTTGGAGCCCAGAGGATGGCATCAGACCTTCTGGAGCTGGAGTTACAGGTGGTGATGAGCCCTGAACCCATGGTGGTGTGCACTTGTAATCACAATACTGGGAGATAGACTCGGGCAGGTTCTTGGGGCTCCTTAGCCAGACAGCCCACCTTACTTGACAAGTCCTAGGCTGGTGAAAGAACCAGTTTTAGAAAAAATAAAGGTGGTTTATATCTGAGAAATGACATCTGAGGTTGTCATCTGGCCTCAACATACACATACACACAGGTATACACAAACCTATGCACTCACACATACACACACTACTCACCAAGTTAGGTATAAACAGAGTACACTGTAATTGAAGAAACAGTATATATGATAAGGTGATAGCTAATATACTTGCTACTGGAAATTGTAATAATTTATCCTGTAGCATCTAGAATGAAGCAATAGAAATCCTTGTCAATGGCAGTTAAAAGAATGAGACAGAAGCTGTGCAAGTAGCAAAGTAAAAGGTCACACTTCTGTTGTAGGCTGGTGGCAGGATTTTACTTGTAGAAAGCCTTGAAGATTCCAGATTTTAAAAAAAAAAAGATTAAAACTGTTAAATTCATTCAGTAGTTTAGGAATATAAAGCCAACAAACAAAATTGCAGTGCATTTATCTACACTGAAAAGAAACTTTCCAAACACTAAAAGGGGAGAGAAATCCCCTTTCAAGTATCAAAAATAAATTTAAAAATATAAAAAATGAAAATAAAAAAGGAACAAACTGAACCAAGGCAAGCAAAGGCAAGTACCTTGAAAAATACAAAAAGATTTATTTATTTATTTATTTTTTTTTTTAGTTACATTTTGTTAACTCTGTGTCCCAGCTGTATCCCGCTCCCTCATTCCCTCCCCAACCCCACACTCCAAAAAGATTTTTAAAAGAAATTGGAAAGCCATAATTAAATGAATATGTTCTATATTCATAGACTATAATTAATAATATTGTTGCAATATCCGTTCCACTCAAGATAATCTTCAGATTCAATGGAAGACCTTTCAAAACGTAATGAAAAATTTTCATGGATATAGAAAAATATCTATATTTCATATGGCCCAACTCAAACCATCAAGGCTAAGGTGCACAATAACAGGATTAAAACTGGAGAGATCAACTACCTTTTTTTTTTTTTTTTTTCAAATTACACCAAGAAAGTGAAAACTGTTAGAACAGCATGGTGTTGGCATAAAATAGATTCATCAGCCAAAAAATCAGAATAGAGAACACAAAAATCCACCCACACATCCATGGTCAATTGAATTTTGACAAAGACGTCAATAATATACAGAAGGAGAAGGGAAGTCTGCTCAGTAAATAGTGTAAAGAAATACATGCAAATAACATTGGGAAATCTTTGCAAAAATACCAGGCCCTTAGTCACACTATATATAAAGATCAATTTTAAGACTAACACAAAATATAGAAAGCTATCAAGCTACTAAGGGTAAAAAAAGGGCCAAACTGCCTAGCACTGACATATAGCTCAGGTGATTACCAGCAAATAGAGAAACCAGCATCACATGCATAGAAGGGAAACAACAGTTAACATGATGAAGAGGTCTCATACACACTAGAATAAGATCCTCCTACACTTCTGTCTAATAAAGAACTAATATATGAGTGATATAAAGGACTCAAAACTATTTTCTACAAAGGAAACAATCGGATTAAGATACATGGAACAAAGCGAGAATAGACAGTTCCCAATTCATGAGCCAAAATAAATTCTTCCTTCTTTAAATTGCTTCTTTCTTGTATTTTTTCACAGCGCTGAGGAAAGCAACCATTGCATCAGAAGAGACAGCAATCCTGTTTCACCGTGTCTCCCTGGAAGACTGAGATCCAGTGCATTAAACAGATGTCCGCACTCATCTTCATTACAGCATGATTCACATTAACCAATATACAGATTCAGTCTAAGTGGACACAACCCTAGAAAAGAGAGAGGGTGTGCTGGGAAGGAGAGAGGGAGACAATGAAAGAGAGAGAAAGGGAGAGAGAGCAAGAAGAAGAGAGAGACTTGTGATAACACAGAAGGGAGAATTTTATAGCATCAAGCTAAGCAAAACAGGCAGGTGCAGAAAATAAATATCCCATGGTGATCTCATATGTGGACTCTAAATAATTAAACTAATAAAAGTAAAAACATGGAGATTGTCTTTATCTATGAGTATATATACATATACACACATTTAATTCATATGTATCACACATCACATATGTGTATCCCAATTAAACATTAAAGCAGAATAGCACTCAGTTTCCTATCGTGCTAATTTAATAAATAAGTATATTTTGTATTAGAAAATGGTCTCAAAGCAACTTATTGCAAGCACTTTTTATACATATATGGATATGTATATGAAGTATTATATACATTTATACATATGCATAGCAAAAACATGAAAACAAATAGTATATTCCATGTTTGTTTCCTTTTAACTTTTACACCTATACATGTTGTTATCATCATCATCATCATCATCATATTTTTAACTAAAACATAAACTTGATAACATCTGAAAAGGGGAGCATTGGGAGGAAGAAATTTCCAAATGGTAATTTACAAAACAAATGTGAAAAGGCTTAGAATATTCACAAGGGAAGAATCTTCCCCAAATTAAGGACGTAACTCTAGAATTGAGCAGCAATAAGCTGTGACATTTTCAAAAGCTCAGAAATATGAGCTGGCCCCCATTAAAGGACACCATCTGGCTATGGCTTTGTTAGCGGTCTTCTTGCCGTTTACATTTTCTATCATTTTTGCATACAAATGCTTTTCTCAGCGCATTTGAAGCACATGTTTGGAAGGTTCTATGTTGAGCAGCATTCAGCCCATTTAAACGCATTGTGTAGGCATTTAGTATTGAGCATTGGGCATTAGGCAGGTGTGTTTTTGACTTAAACACTAACAGGGAAAAGGTCACATGGACTGGCAGCAGTTTGATTAACATGACCTAAGGTTTGGAACACATTCTGGGAAACAGAAAGCATTGGACATTAGGGAATTTCTTCTTCGTGTTCTTTCTTTGGCTGATTGCTCATGTGAATATGCAATCACACATTTCAATTCCAGATTGAAAGGTCTGCTTTAGCTTTTAAGACTTGGGTTTAAGGACTAATATTTTTTTTTTTTTTTTTTTTGTCATACCAGTTGGAATCCATTGCTGTGCTAACAACACATCAGTGTGTTTACTTTCAAATGTTTGGCATTTTACTCAAATTGAGAATTCTAATATTCTGCAGACGTCACTTATACTAGAGGAGAAAGTAACTTCTGCCGAATTTCTATAAAGAATGCTGCACATGTTCAAAGGGGAAAATCTCATTATGTAGCACATGAGCATGACAGAAAATGTTTCTTCTGTGGAGTGCTTCATGTGGAAGCTTGTTATTCTAAAATTAATCAGCAATGGCACTTTCTCCCCCAACACACACACCTTTTTTTTTTTTTTTGGTGTTGAATACATTTGACATGCTTGCATGGAATTCATTCTGGAATGTTAATGGACTTTTCGATGTGACTACTCTCTGACTTCCATGATTTTTCTGTGACAGTGTAGTAAGGAATAATCCCACCCTTCACTCAAAATTTGTAGAAATAACTTTTTATGTTAGTAAAAAAAGATTAAGCTTTTATATAAGCTTCCCTAATTACAACAACTAGATCCAAATAATTGCTGACAGGCACTGTGGTAGCTAATTAGAATGGACTGTCTCAGCAGGGTACCTAATATCCGAGGTTATCTGTCTTCTTCCTCATTCTTGACATGAGAAAAAAATGTGAATTTTTTTTTCTTTTTTTTTTTATTTTTCTTTTTAGTTACATTTTGTTAACTCTGTGTCCCAGGTGTATCCCGCTCCCTCATTCCCTCCCCAACCCCACACTCCCTCCCTGGTCTCCTCCCTGCCCCTTTCCAAGTCCACTGATAGGGGAGGACCTCCTCCCCTTTCATCTGACCCTGTTTTATCAGGTATCTTCAGGGCTGGCTGCAAAGTCCTCCTCTGTGGCCTAACAGACTGCTCCTCCCCTGGGGGGGGGGGGCGTCAAACAGCCTGCCCTTGAGATCCTGTTAGAAATAGTCCGTGTTCCCCTTACTTTGGAAAACTACTTGGTTACTGAGCTACCACGGGCCACATCCGAGCAGAAGTTCTAGGTTATATCCATAGATGGTCCTTGGTTGAGTGTCAGTCTCAGAAAAGACCCTGTGCCCAGATATTTTTTTTCTTTTTAAAATTAATTTATATTTTCATAAACTACAGTTTATTCACTTTTTATCCCTGCTGTAGCCTCCAATCCCACCCTCCCTCCCTCATCTCCTCCCATGCTCCTCACCAAGTCCACCTACAGGGGAGGTCCTCTGACCCTAACCTATATCAGGTCTCATCAGGACTGGCTGCATTGTTTTTCTTTGTGGCCTGGTAAGGCTTCGAGCTTCCTCAGGGAGGAGGTGATCAAAGAGCCAGGCACTGAGTTCATGTCAGGGACATTTCCTGTTCCCATTACTAGTTGCCATGGGCTAAATCTGTGCAGGGGTTCTAGGGGTTCTAGGTTATCTCCATGCATGATCTTTGGTTGGAATATCAGTCTCAGAAAAAACCCCTGTGTCCAGAATTTTTTGATATGTTGCTCTTCTTGTGGAACTGCTGTCCTTTCCAGGTCTTCCTATCTCCGGTCTTTTTCATAAGATTCCCTGCACTTTGCCCAAAGTTTGACTATGAGTCTCAGCATCTCCTTCAATACCTTGCTGGGTAAAGTCTTTCAATGGACCTCTGTGGTAGGCTTCTGTCCTGTTTTCTCCCTCTTCTGATGTCCATCCCTTTTGCCTTTCTGCAGGAGGATTGAGCATGTTACCCAGGGTCCTCCTTCTTGCTTAGCTTCTTTGGGTGCATAGATTTTCGTATATTTATCCTATATTCTATGTATAATATCCACTTTTAAGTGATTATATACCATGTGTGTCTTTCTGCTTCTGGGATAACTCACTCAGGGTGATCTTTTCTAGATCCCACCATTTGCCTGCAAATTTCATTATTTCTGGAAATAAAAAGGAATCTGATAAAAATTTAAACAGTTACATGCTCAAAGAAGTTTTAAGACAATTTTACTGGGATGTGTTATTACGGGTGTTTCTATCAACAACTTTCAAATAGAGTAGGCATTTCTGTACTTGATGCTCTGTTTAGTACTGTTTTTGGCCTGCTTGTCTATCACGGTCATTAAATGGAAAGAAAGTGTCTATATCATGTTTTCTATTTATTAGTGAACATTCTGATATATTTTAGAGAATGCTTGAAAGAGGAAAGTAAATACAGTTGGTTTTAGCAGTGCTTTATTGAGCTGTACTAAGGTGAAATGAAAGGCAAAACGAGTTGGGCTTTCATGAAAGAAAGAATATTGCAGTGATAGAAGAAACAGGATATAGTCCAGGGAGTCTTAGGGAAGAAGAGGGGGATAGAAGGACACAGAGGGGACAGGAGCCCCACGAGACCAACAAATCTAAAAACCTGAGCACACGGGGTCCCTGCAGAGACTGAAGCACCAACTAAGGACTATGTATGGAGAGGACCTAGGCCCCCTGCTCAGATGTAGTCAATTGGCAGATCAGTCTCCATATGGGTTCCTGACTAAGGGGGAACAGGGGGGCTGTCTCTATCATGAACTCAATTGTCCACTCTTTAATTCCTTGCCTCTGATAATGAAGCCTTGCCTGGCCCCAGAGGAAGAGGAGCCAGGCAGTCCTGATGAGACTTGATAAGCTATGCGAAGATGACAGAGGAGGGGAACTCCCCCTTTCAGTGGACTAGGGGAAGGGGATATGGGGAAAAAGGCAGGGAGGGTGATATTGGGCGGAGTTGAGGGAGGGGGCTTCAATCGTAATGTATAATGAATAATTTTTTAAAAAAGAAAAGAAACAATATATATATATATATATATATATATATATATATATATATATCCTCCATTTTTTCTTTCTATTTTGTTCCATCAACTATTTAGTAATAAAGATGATAGAAACTAAATTTGAATCTTGGATGACTAACTTTTAAAGTCAGAGTTAATTACTAATGGGAGCGATAGACCTTAGCAGGCCCATGACAACACATAGCCATGATGTTATGGAATTGGCTGTGAGCTGACATTGATTCTATTTTCTTTCTCATCCTTACATATAAGATGTACTAGATTTCAAGGTATAGTTATATATAGTAATTTATTACCATTTCCAAATTTTATGTTTATAAATATCTTTTTTAAATAATGGTTTTATTGTTTGAGAGTTTTGTACAATTTTCATTTTACTGTCTCTCAATTCTTCCCAGATCTAACACCACCTACCCAAACAACTTTTTCCTCTTCTTCCTCTTCTCCCTCTCTGTCTCTCTGTGTCTCTGTCTCTGTCTCTAGTCATCTGTCTCTCTGCTCCCCCCCTTGCCCTGCTCCATGGAGTCAATTTGTGTTATGCAAATACTCTTGAGTTTGACTCCTGCCCTGGGGAGTGGTTGACCTATCAGGAATTACACCTCTTAAAGAAAACTGACTCTTCCTTTTCCACAGCTATCAACTGCCGACAGCTCCTCTGATGATTCTCTGGTCCACCCACAAACTGTGCTCCATGCTGGAGTTTTATTTGGCTTGAACTTGCATGGGTCTTGTGCAAACTGTCACAGTCACTGTGAGTTTTTTATGTTCATTCACCTTATTGTGTCTGTTTATGTGTAGGACCACCACTTTTGGCTCTTACAATCTTCATATGCCCTCTTCTATGATCATCCCTGGGCCTTGGAGAAAGGCTGTAATGTAGATACTCATTTAGGGATGATTACACTCCAGTCTTCCATTATCCACACATTAACTGTTTTCACTGACATTTGTAGCCACAAATAATTTTTCTGATAAGGTTTGGGAGGTGCAATAATTTATGAGTATAGAAATAATTATTAGGGTCATTTAAATAATATGATTACTTACCAGTATATATTTTCCTTTATAACCTATTACCTCTTTAGCCATAGATTATTGCCTCCAATAACGGTGCTAAGTATAAGTTCTAGAATGTGGAGCAAACCTTAAGTTGAATCAGAAAATGATCAGTTGCTCCTGTTACATTTATGTCACTATTGCACTAATAAGCGTACCCTGTCAGTCATTATATAGCTCACAGGATATAACTGATTTTCCTTTCTCTTCTGGGAGCATTCATAGTGCTTTATAACACTATAAATTTACAGGTAGATTAAGCACGAAGCTTTGAGGTCAGTACCTCCCTGTTTTTCCATTTGTTTCTTTTTTTATAATTCAAGCATGTGATGTCTTCAGTGAGAGATGTCAATTTCTATAGGACCACCAAGAGCACTACCTATTTTCATTCTCTATCTCAATTAACTTCTTTTTAAAAACATCTTGTAGAATTTTAGTATTTTCAGCGGAAAGCAGAATATCATCCACATAACATAATAGAAGCAAGATGAAACCACTCTCCAGCTCTCTTCAAAGCAGGGACTATATATATATATATATATATATATATATATATATATATATATATATATATATATATATATATATATATATATATATATATTAACACAAAGTGTGGCTATCTGTCATTCTTCATGGTAAAACTTCTGAATGATATATTTTCATTGGCTCAGATAAATAAAGAGAAGGTACATTGGAAGCAAATCTTTTACACTTTTTAGGATGCAAAGAAGATACAATTAAGGAATTAACTTCTTTTTTAATTCTGACGCCTAACCTACTTATCCCCAAACATTAAGAAACACTGAGACTTGATAGTTTAGTGAAATGAAATATCAACTGGTTTTTCTCTCCTATTATTTTTATGCATTGGTTAAATGTGAGTATCTGTGCGGGGAGGAAATGTTTTCCCAGAGTAATTCAAAGGCCGGGTGTGAAGAGCTAAAAATACTTGTTGATGCTTATAGATTTTATCTAAGCATCTATTGGTGCACAATATTTTTTTTCACTGAGTGTACCAAACTTAGTGAATTAAATCAGGCACATTTTTCTGGTCAAAATTTTAGCAAACAGGGTCCTCTGTAAAGGTCTCATAAGGCTGAATCTTAAGTATTGATCAAGTCATACCAGAAAGCAAAATATGCTCCAAGAGCACATACACTATTTTTAGAATAGGTTAGGTGCTTGTAGTTGGAAGTCTCAGATTGTTTGTCTTGCAATAAGCTGATTTCAGCCTATGTAGGGCATGAATTGTTTTCACCTGTGGCCCTTTCAACAATGTGTTACTTTAAAATATTAAGGGACTGTCTTTGACATGAACTCAATGGCTGCCTCTTTGACCCCCCACCACCCAAGGGAGGAGCAGCCTTGCTAGAGGAGGACATTGCAGCCAGTCCTGATGAGACCTGATAAGCTAGGCTCAGATGGAAGGGAAGGAGGACCTTCCCTATCAGTGGACTTAGAGAGGGGCATGGGAGGAGATGAGGGAGGGAGAGTGGGATTGGAAAGGAGTGAGGGAGGGTGCTACAGCTGGGATACAAAGTAAATAAACTCTAAATAATATAAAAAAGAAAAATTTAATTAAAAAGAATATTAAGGGAACATAATTTATATTGGAAGATTTAATTTTAAAGGTTTTTGATGATTAAGTAAAATACAAGCCCATCTTTTACTTTAATTATATTTGAAAATCTATACACTGCTAGACTTGCTGATGTGGATACCAAGGGGATGTGAACTTGTGGTTCATCTTAGTCCCATTTACCATAACCTTATGCAAAGACTACTGGAGAACCAGTAATCCAAACACAAAGTTTGGTATGGCCACAGAGAGATCTGAGATAATATTTGTCAAGTATACCAAACATCACAGAAAGAAGGTTTTGAGTATGCATATAATATTTGATAGGTTGAGAATGGAAACTTTGTTATTTGTAGAAACTGAAGCTTAAGGGGATTAGAAGATTAGCAAAAGCAAGAAAGGCTAAAGGCACCACCATTATCTGTATTCTAAAGAAAAAGAAATGAGAAATCTCAACAGATTTCAAGCTCTCTCATTATTTCTGTTTTCACTTCCTTAATATATTCATTCTATATCTTCCTCACTAATTTCATATTGTAAAATGTTGTAATTTTTATTTCAGTGTACGCCACTATTAAATGGAGAACTAAAATAAATAACTTTTTCTATTTTTAAGAATATTGTAGAGAGAGGGGCCAAGATGGCGGCACCGGGAGAACACCATGTCTGAGAAGCGGGACAACACACTCCGTGCAGCTACCAGCAGATTGAACTCTGGACCCTAAAACAACAGCGATCGATCGTGTTTCCCAGGTGAGGGGAGGCTCCCACGGCGTGGGAATCAATCGGGTCCACTCTCGGCTGCCCAGCCAGAACCCGGAAGAGAACCCTGCTAACACAGGCTTTGGGTCTCCGGGCTGGTGCCGCAAGCCTGCTTGTGCCGATCACTTTCCCAGGCTGATTGGTGGGCACAAGGGTGCCTGAGGCTGAGAGTCCCAGTTGCAAAAAAACCCCCCCGGGGAAGCAAAGTTGCCAGACTGATCACAGATCACCCAGTCGTTCCCTGGAAGGTCTGTCGAACCGCAGGTACCTGCCGCCATCACAACTGAGCTCCTGCTGTGCACGGATTACAGCTGCGCAGCTGCGCGCCCAGCTCAAAATCCCTACTCCCTCTTTGGAGGAGGCAGGAGGCTTCCAGCAGAATCTGCCACAGACCACATTGTCTGCACCCCAACCCGAGATCGGGGCTGAGAAAACCCAATCCTTTCGGGCACTCCCCCAAACGCCGCCATAACCCTGCCACAGCAGAGCAGAAGGATAAAGAGGTGCTCAGCGGCTTCACAGTGCCGGAACTCCAGTGCTGCCAGCCGCTCCTAGCAAACAAACTACAGCTCGGGATCTGGGACTGTGGTCAGTCTACACGTCCTGAGATTGTCCTGGGTCCAGCGCAATAAGATCTAGCAGCAAGTTCTATCACCGCCCCCTCCCCCGGCAGAGAAACGCCTCCTGCTCAGGGCTCAGGATCCAACTGAGAAGCCCCAACCCCTGCTGGCACTCCCCTGAGAGCACCTCCATAAGCTTGCCCAAGCAGAGGAGAAGGTCAGAGGGGAAGAACAGAGAAGCAGCCTGCTAAGGACACAGCACCCTCTTTCCAGCTCACCGAGAGGCCCCTAGCAGAGAAACCCAAGCTCTGGATCTGAGGACACTCAACCCTACCTGGCACTGTCTTGAGATCAGCAAACATAGATTCTACCGCTAGGCTGCTTCTGGCAGAGAGATCTGGGCCCAGGATCTGGGATTGAGTACACTCATCCTAACTCTTTCCCGCGCCACCCAGGGACCAGTCAACATAACCCCTCCTGGCAGAGGGAAAGGACAAAGAGGCAGCACACAAGAAAGGTGGACACTGAGTCCTGAGGCCACAGTGTCACAGAGCTGACTGATAGCCTACCCGTGCACTTCCGCAGCAGGATCAAAACAGAGAGTAGTGATCAAGGGGAACCCCTGTGCATTCCAACTGGTCCTGCAAGAGAGTGAGTGAGCCTTCTAGGGAGAGATTGCCCCAGACCTAGGGCCTCTCCACAGAAGCAACCAGACGAGATCCCTGCCACCCACACCCCTAGTGTGGGCATCATAGGGATTCTTGGGATAACGACCCCAACATTGAAACCTCTGCCTTGCGGGTCCACCAGGGTAATCCAGGCAAACAATCCCTGCATCTCAGTCAGAACTGTGTAACAGTGGTTTGCATGCCACTGCAATAGTCAGAGAATCCGCGCATGCACACTGCGCCCACTATAAGCACACGCGAATAGCGCCAGCGTCACATTCTTTACTTAGGCAAAACTGAAAACACAGTGCACACTCCCAAAGCAGTAAACCTCTCTCATCTTCCTGAAAAAACAGTCCAGAAAACAGAAAGAGAGGATCATAGCCCAAACTACAATCTTGAGGAACAACCAGTGAGGATTATAAATAACCAGATGACTAGAGGCAGACGTAAGAACAGTCCTAACAAAAATCAGGACATAATGACCTCGCCAGCAACCCCACAAAACAACGGACACTTCAATTCACTAGATACACAAGAAAACGACCTCAAAACTATGTTTCTCCAGCTATTAGAGGCCCATAAAGATGAAATGAACAAAGCCCTCAGAGAAATAACCAAAGAAATCGAGACTAACTAAGAGGAAACAAATCATGCTCTCAGAGAAATGACCACGAAAATTGAGGCAAACAGAGAAGAAATGCACAAAGCTCTCAAAGAAATGTCCACACAAATGAAGGCAAATAAAGAAGAAATAAACAAAGCTCTCATAGAAATACAGGCAATCATACCCAAAGAAGTAGAGTCACAATTAGTGATACATGAAGAGGAAACAGACAAAAAAATAGAAGCTATCATTGAAAAGCAGGAGTCCACAATCAAACAGATGAAGGAAATGGTGCAAGACATAAAAACAGAATTAGAATCAATAAAGAAAACACAAATAGAGAAAAACCAGGAGCTGGAGAACATAGAGAAAAGATCAGGAACTACAAAGGGAAGCATCACCAACAGAATAAAAGAAATGGAAGAAAGAATCTCAGGAGCCGAAGATAAACTTGCGGAAATTGACACGTCTCTCAAAGAAAAAATAAAATCAGAAAAGTTCCAAACACAAAACATCCAAGAAATCAAGGATACCATGAAAAGACAAAACCTAAGAATAATAGGAGTAGAAGAAAAAGAAGACATCAGGCTCAAAGGTCCGGAAAATATTTTCAAGAAAATTATAGAAGAAAACTTTCCCAACTTAAAGAAGGAGATGGCCATAAACATACAAGAGCCCTACAGAACACCAAGTAGACTAGACCAGAAAAGAAATTCTTCACGTTACATCATAGTCAAAACACTGAACCTACAAAACAAAGAAAAAATTCTAAAAGCAGCAAGAGAAAAAGGCCAAGTAACATATGAAGGTAGACCTATCAGAATCACACCAGATTTCTCAACAGAAACTATGAAAGCCAGAAGGGCCTGGACAGAAATCATACAGTCCTTAAGGGACCACAGATTCCAACCCAGACTATTATACCCAGCAAAACTTTCAATCAACATAGACGGAGAATTCAAGATATTCCAAGACAAAACCAAATTTAAACAATATCTACATAGTAACCCAGCTCTACAGAAGTTACTAGAAGGGAAACTCCAAACCAAAGAAAACAACTACATCGAAGGAAACAGAGGAAATAGATAACTACACAACAAAAAAACCAAAAGAAGACAAGCAATGAAACTCAGTGACACCACCAACCCCACATCTAAAGCAAGTAACAATTGTTGGTCACTAGTTTCTATCAACATCAACACACTCAACTCCCCAATTAAAAGACACAGACTAACAGAATGGTTGTGGAAACAGGATCCATCATTCTGTTGCATCCAAGAAACACACCTATGCAACAAAGATAAACGCTACCTCAGAGTAAAGGGCTGGAAAAATGTCTTTCAAGCAAATGGTTCCAGAAAACAAGCGGGAGTAGCCATCCTAATATCTAATAAAATAGACTTTCAACCCAAGTTAATCAAAAAAGATAAGGACGGCCATTATATTCTCATCAAAGGAAAAATCCACCAAGAGGACATCACAATTTTGAATATCTATGCCCCAAATACAAGAGCACCTACATTCGTAAATGAAACAATATTAAAGCTTAAATCACACATTGATCCTAAAACCCTAATAGTAGGAGACTTCAACACTCCACTCTCACCAAGGGACAGATCAACTAGACAGAAAACAAATAGGGAAATAAAAACACTTACAGAGACCCTAAATCAAATGGACCTAATAGACATCTACAGATCTTTTCATCCAAACTCAAAAGAGTATACCTTTTTTTCAGCACCACATGGAACATTCTCCAAAATAGACCATATAGTTGGTCATAAAGAAAGCCTCAACAGATACAAAAAGATTGAAATAATCCCTTGTATCCTATCTGACCACCATGGACTTAAGCTGGACCTCAACAACAACAGAAATAACAAACAGCCTACATGCACATGGAAACTGAACAACCTGTTACTCGACGACAGTTGGGTTAAGGAAGAAATAAAGAAAGAAATTAAAGACTTCCTAGAATTCAATGAAAATGAAGGCACAACATACCCAAATCTATGGGACACATTGAAAGCAGTGCTCAGGGGACAATTTATAGCACTAAGTGCCTGCAAGAAGAAATTCGTAACAGCACATACAAACAACTTAATGGCCCAACTGAAAACCCTAGAAAGAAAGAAGCAGATACACCCAAGAGGAGCAGACAGCTGGAAATATTCAAACTCAAGGCTGAAATCAATCAATTAGAAACAAATAAAACTATTCAAAGAATCAATGAAACAAAAAGCTGGTTCTTTGAGAAAATCAACAAGATAGACAAACCCTTAGCCAAACTAACTAAAAAGCAGAGAGAATCTATCCAAATCAACAAAATCAGAGATGAAAAGGGTGACATAACTACAGACACAGAGGAAATTCAAACAATTATAGGTCATACTACAAAAGCCTATATGCCACAAAATTTGAAAATCTAAGTGAAATGGACAATTTTCTTGATAGATTCCATCTTCCAACATTAAGTCAAGATCAGGTAGAAAGACTGAACAGCTCTATATCCCCCAAGGAAATTGAAGCAGTCATTCACAGTCTCCCCTCCAAAAAAATCCCTGGCCAGATGGTTTCAGTGCGGAATTCTACCAGACCTTCAAAGAAGTGCTCACACCAATTCTCCTCAAACTATTCCACAAAATAGAAACAGAAGGTACATTACCAAACTCATTCTATGAAGCAACAGTCACCCTGATACCTACACCACACAAAGACCCAACAAAAAAAGAGAACTTCAGACCTATCTCTCTTATGAACATTGATGCAAAAATACTCAATAAAATACTTGCAAACCGAATCCAAGAATACATCAAAGATATCATCCACCACGACCAAGTAGCCTTCATCCCAGGCATGCAAGGATGGTTCAACATACGGAAATCAATCAATGTAATCCACCACATAAACAAACTGAAGGAGAAAAACCACATGATCATCTCCTTAGATGCTGAAAAAGAATTTGACAAAGTCCAACAGCCATTCGTGTTTAAAGTCTTGGAGAGATCAGGAATACAAGGCACATACCTAAACATAGTAACGGCAATATACAGCAAGCCTATAGCCAACTTCAAACTCAATGGCGTGAAACTTAAATCAATCCCACTGAAATCAGGGACAAGACAAGGCTGCCCACTCTCTCCATACCTCTTCAACATAGTACTTGATGTCCTAGCCAGAGCAATAAGACAACTAAAGGAGATCAAGGGGATACAAATCGGAAAGGAAGAGGTCAAAGTGTCACTATTCGCAGAGGATATGATAGTATATATGAGCGACCCCAAGAATTCAACCAGAGAACTCCTCCAGCTGATAAACACCTTCAGAAAAGTGGCAGGATACAAAATCAACTCAAAAAAATCAGAAGCCCTCCTGTATACCAAAGACAATAGGGCCGAGAAAGAAATAAGGGAAACAACACCCTTCACAATAGCCACTAACCACATAAAGTACCTCGGGGTGACACTAACCAAGCAAGTGAAAGACCTGTTTGAGAAAAACTTCAAGTCTTTGAAGAAAGAAATTGAAGATCTCAGAAGATGGAAAGATCTCCCGTGCTCATGGATTGGTAGGATTAACATTGTGAAAATGGCCATCCTGCCAAAAGCAATCTACAGATTCACTGCAATTCCCATGAAAATAAGAACTCAATTCTTTACAGACCTTGAAAAAAAGATTCTCAGCTTCATATGGAGAAACAAAAAACCCAGAATCTCTGAAACAATCCTGTACAACAACAGATCATCTGGAGGTATCTCTATCCCTGATCTCAAGTTGTACTACAGAGCAATAGTAATAAAAACTGCATGGTATTGGCATAAAAACAGAAAGGAGGATCAATGGAACCGCATAGAAGATCCAGAAATAAACCCACACACCTATGAATACTCGATTTTTGACAAAGAAGCCAAAACCATTCAATGGAAAAAAGACAGCATATTCAACAAATGGTGCTGGTCTAACTGGATGTCCACATGCAGAAAAATGAAAATAGATCTATATTTATCACCCTGCACAAAACTAAAGTAAAAGTGGATCAAAGACCTCAACATAAAACCAGATACTCTAAATCTGTTAGAAGAAAAAGTGGGGAACAGCCTAGAACTCATTGGCACAGGAGACAACTTCCTGAACAGAACACCAACAACACAGGCTCTAAGAGCAACAATCAATAAATGGGACCTCATGAAACTGAAAAGCTTCTGTAAAGCAAAGGACACTGTCATCAAAACAAAACGCCTGCCTACAGATTGGGAAAGAATCTTCACTAACCCTTTATCTGACAGAGGACTAATATCGAGTATATACAAAGAACTAAAGAAGCTGAAAAGCAGCAAACCAAGTAATCCAATTAAAAAATGGGGAACAGAGCTAAACAGAGAATTCTCTGTAGAGGAATATTGAATGGCAGAGAAACACTTAAAGAAATGCTCATCCTCATTAGCCATCAGGGAAATGCAAATCAAAATGACCCTGAGATATCACCTTACGCCCATCAGAATGGCCAAGATGAAAAACTCAAGGGACAAACACATGCTGGAGAGGTTGTGGAGAAAGGGGAACCCTCCTCCACTGCTGGTGGGAATGAAAACTGATACAACCACTCTGGAAATCTATCTGGCGCTTTCTAAGACAATTAGGAATAGTGCTTCCTCAAGACCCAGCTATACCACTGCTAGGTATATACCCAAAGTTTGCTCAAGTACACAAAAGGGATATTTGCTCAACCATGTTTATAGCAGCTTTATTTGTAATAGCCAGAACCTGGAAACAACCCAGATGTCCATCAACGGAGGAATGGGTACAGAAATTGTGGTATTTTTACACAATGGAATACTACACAGCAATCAAAAATGAGGAAATCATGAAATTTGCAGGAAAATGGTGGGATCTAGAAAAGATCATCTTGAGTGAAATATCCCAGAAGGAGAAAGACAAACACGGTATATACTCACTTATATAGACCTATAAGATATGATAAACATAATGAAATCTATACACCTAAAAAAGATAATCAAGAGAGTGGACATGGGGTAAGATTATCAATCCTCGTTTAGAATGACAGATGGGATGTGCATTGAACATATGACAGGAGGCTACTGAGCGCATTGGAAAGACTCTAACTAGCAGTGTTTTCAAAGCAAAGACTCATGACCAAACCTTTGGCAGAGTACAGGGAATCATAAGAAAGAAGGGGAGTTAGTCTGATGAGGAAAAGATAGGAGCTCCACAAGAACCAAATCTGGGAACAGGGTCTTTTCTGAGACTGACATGCAACCAAGGACCATGTATGAATGTAACCTAGAACCTCTGCTCAGATGTAGCCTGTGGTAGCTCAGTAACCAATTGCTTTCCCATAGTGAGGGGAACAAGGACTGTTTCTAACAGGAACTCAATGACTGGCTCTTTGGCCTCCCCACCCCCCAAGGGAGGAGCAGTCCTGTTAGGCCACGGAGGAGGGCTTTGCAGCCAGTCCTGAAGATACCTGATAAAACAGGATCAGATGAATGGGGAAGAGGTCCCCCCTATTAGTGGACTTGGCCAGGGGCACGGTGGAGATGAAGGAGGGAGGGAGGGAGGGACTGGTAGGGAATGAGGGATCAGGACATGGCTGGGATACAGAGTTAATAAAATGTAACTGATAAGAAAAAAATAAAATTCAAAAAAAATAATATTGTAGCCAATGGCAGTTCATTATCCAAGTGGGTCCCATTGTGATAGGAACAGGGACTGTCTCTGACATGAACTCATTGGCCTGCTCTTTAATTTCCTCCTCCTGAGGGGGAAGCAGCATTACCAGGCCACAGAAGAAGACAATGCAGCCACTCCTGATGAGACCTAATTGACTAGGATCAGAAGGAAGGAAAAGAAGTCCTCCCCTATCAGTGGACTTGGGGAGGGGCAGAGGGTGGAGGAAGGGAGGGATTGATATGGGAGGAGGGAGGGAACCACGGGGGGGATACAAAGTGAGTAAAGTATAATTAATAAAGAAAAATAAAAAATAATAAAAAAAGACTACTGTGAGACTTCACTACATGTTGTCTTTCATTTACATGGAAGGCTGGTACTTAAATACAATACTAAAAAAATTAGATGTGTGTGCATATTCTACTAAGATGTTACCCTGTGTATAAACTCAATTACTATCTCTAAATATGATATAGAGGCCTGCATGGTAAAAGAATTGTCAAACTTGATACATCATTTATTTTCTCCTGCTGTATATAGAACTAGTTGGCATTCCCCTCACAATCATACCTTATATTTTCAGCATTAAATCACCTTGCAGTCCATTATCCAGTTTAAATAATTCCAGTTCAATTAAGTTTCTCTTCTAATGCCTATTGTCTATTTAATAGCTTTCCTCCTTTTCCCTCTAAATTTATGTTTTTCTATATGACTTTACAAATGTAAAATGTAGACACAAGATACTCTATTAAGCATATGGAGGTAGATTATGTATTCACCGTGATTGTTAATCTAAAAGTGACTAAGTGGAACATGACCATTTCATCTCCCTCTTCCACATTTGATTTTCCAGTGTCTTAAAAGAATGTAATTGAAGCAAGTCCATTTGGAAGGTCATTGAAAACCCAGGGAAGAAGCAGCTGAGAAAACTATTGAGGGATTAGTCAGTGAGTCAGTTGTAAGCACTAAATGTATAAGCAGTCTGATATGTCTGCAAGACACTGTGCTGTTCTTTGTTTCCTTAGACTATAGCTGGATTACTTGATAAACTCCCTAACTTCTACATCCTGAGTGATTTATTAAGCATGCTAATGCCAAAACTTAGGAGATGATATGAAAGGAAACTGGATCACGCTCTGCAGTGTTGTGATACCAAAAATTGAATTATTCATTAATACATACTGTCAAAATATCAAAAATAGACTCCACTTAGTGATATATATTACTCTACAGGGAATGATTTAAATGTATTTACATGATGGATATTGGGCTCTAAAGACAATATTGCAGCTACCTGTAGACAAAACAAACTAACTATCCAGGAAGTAAACTGGGTATTTCGAATCTAGAATAAATCATTTCCAAATAGATCTGTGTATAAATTACATTCCTCTCATTTAAGAAAAGAGCTATTAAGTGGTCAATATGACCTGAGGAATGCGGTTTTAGAAACAGCTCGTTTGGGCAAGAAAATTAACCCTTGTTAAAGAAATGAAAAGAGAGCTGTGCTAATTGTACTTTGTATGAGCAAAGATTCAGACTAACCTCACTTGGATTCTGAAATGTTAAGTAAAATCCCTTCACACAGGACTTCTTTAAAGAGGACTAAAGAAGTTTTACTGCAAAATTTGAGTTTGAAAAATAAATGCATTATTAGTGCTGAATAAAAGAACATTTATTAGGCAGTTAGGATGTTGGTGACTGTCCTGTTCACACAACAGTCAAATTGAATTGAGAATTCCCAATACGAAAGCTGATGGACAAGGTAGAGTGTACTGATCAGCTTTCAAAGATAAATATTACAGAGTTCAACATAGAGAAGAGTAATAAATGAGAGTCTAAAATAGAAACAAAATGTCTTACTTTTCATTAAAGCTATATAGAAAGATTTGTTATTGATTTACAAATAAGCACTGTGGTTGCATCTACCCTGTGTAATAATGATAACTTGAAAAAATGCCTCTTTCAGTTTTTTAATTATCATTTATTACTATTCAATTTGTATTCCAATTGTGGCCCCCTCCTTCATCTCTTCCCAGTCCTACCCTCCCTCCCTCCTCGCCTCCATGCTCCTCTCCTAGTCCACTGATAGGGAGGTCCTCCTTTCCTTCCATCTGACCCTAGCCTGTCAAGTCTCATCAGAGTCTGTTGCACTATTTTTCTCTGTGGACTGGCAACGGTGCACACCTCCCCCCCAGGGGGCGGTGATTAGAGAGCCTGCTGCTGAGTTCATGCCAGAGAAAGTCCCTGCTCTCCTTAGTAGGGACCACAATCCTCATTCAGAAGGACAAACACGATAGACATTGGAAGCAGGAGAAGACAGGGAACAGGACAGGAGCCTACCACCGACGGCCTCTGAAAGATTCTCCTGATCAAGGTATGGAAGCAGAAGCTAAGACTCAGAGCCAAACTTTGGGCAGAGTGCAGGGAATCTTACCAAAGAAGGGGAGACAGAAAGACCTGGAGGGGACAAGAGCTCCAAAAGGAGACCGTCAGAGCCATAAAAACTGAGCCCGGGGAGCCCTGAAGAGAATGATACCCTAGCCAAGGAAAACGCATTGAGAGGACCTAAAACCCCGGCTCGATGTAGCCCATAGACTCAGTCTCAGTTTTTGTTATTTTATTATTATCAATTATTACAATTTATTCAATTTGTATCCCGGCTGTGTCCCCCTCTCTCATCTCCTCCCAATCCCACCATTCCTCCCTCTTCTCCCCCTATGCTCCTCCCCTAGTCCACTGAAAGGTGAGGTCCTTAATTGACTAGGATCAGAAGGAAGGAAAAGAAGTCCTCCCCTATCAGTGGACTTGGGGAGGGGCTTGCATGCAGAGGGTGGGGGAAGGGAGGAATTGGGACAGGAGGAGGGAGGGAACCACAGAGGGGATACAAAGTGAATAAAGTCTAATTAATAAAGAATTAAAAAAAAGAATGAACAGTGAACCATTAAGGTTGAATGTAGAAACAATCATTGATTGAAGCCTCCATAATTTTAACTTTGAAAATAAGACTTTAAATAAATTGTTATTTTGAGTCCTAAAAAAAAAAAAAAATGAAAAGAAAGGTGAGTTCTTTCTCCCCTTCTGTTTGACCCTAGCTTATCAGGTCTCATCAAGCAAGTCTGGTTGCATTGTCTTCCTCTAAGGCCTGGAAAGGCTGCACCCACCCTCCCACCCCCCCCAGGGGGAAGTGATCAGAGAGCCTGTTCCAGAGATCATGCCAGAGAAAATCCCTGCACCCCTTATTAGGGAACCCACTTGGAGACTGAGTCTATGGGCTACATCTGAGCCAGGGTTTTAAGTCCTCTCCATGCATGGTCCTTGTTTGGGGTATTAGTCTCTGCAGGGCTCCCAGGGCTCAGGATTTTTGGCTCTGTTGGTCTCCTTTTGAAGCTCCTGTCCCCTCAGTTTTTTGATTATATGGTTTACAACTTGTGCATCTGTGTATTGAAATATTTTTTTTTGGTGTAAAAATGAACAGTTTATTTAGTCACAATATTTACTTACTGTGTATGTATATATTAATTGTAATATACAATTTATCATTATCCATTCACTTAGCTTTAATATTCCATGATATAAGTTCTCAATATAAGGCTTCTAAGCTTTGTTGGAAAAAAGAACTCACAGAGTGCTAACTAAGGTGTTAAGATGAGAATGTTAAAAAGTATGAAAGTCAACTACATTTGCCTAATGTAGAAAAGCATAAAATGTATTGAACAAAAGACTGATTCTAGCATCAGGGCAGGAAACTTATGAGATAACCCTGGAACATCTTTAAATGCTAGAAAACAAGAAATTAAACGTAGGAAAGATCACCTGGCAACGTGTGGATATAAAAGCAGAAACAATTTGGGAAATAAAGTTGTATGAGTTACAGACCAAAATATAAGTTGAATAATATTGAGGATATGCTGATATAACTAATTGCATTAACAAATTTAAACAGAAAATGACATGATCATTTAATGGACACAGAAAATATGCTGCTCTAATTTCACCATGATTTATAATGAGCTCTCTCAGCAAAAGATTGTAATAAGAATATTGTCCAATCCTTTCAGAAACAATGCTTCAACCAGTGTAATAAGGTTAGTCAAGAAAAATAAATTAGTAAAAAGTTGAGATAAAATATAAATCAATGTAGAGTATATGAAGGATGTGTAAAAGAGGTTAGAACTATTGAGAGAGCTTAGAAACAATATGGAACATACACAGTATATCAAAGTATTTGCTATTATTACATAGTATTGAAAATTAGTTGAAAATTTAAATTTAATTGAAGTTAATTTAAATTGAAATTTAAGCTTATTTATAACTGAACCAAAAGTAAAACATAAGTAGGGACTGGCGTAAAATAATTGGAAAAAATGTGTTCAAAACCAAGAAAAATTTCTGAAAAACAATTAAGAAAACTGAGAGTAAAACTACATAGCTATGATTTGAAAAGCCGTTCGATACTATTACTATAAGAATTGTCTTCCAAAATGATCTATAGATTTAATACATTCTTAATAAAAATGTCAGCAGGGTGTTTTACATAAATTTAAAAGCTGTTTTAAAAATTTATATGAAACTGAGAATCTTCCCAGATTAGTACAATGATTGTGAAAGAAACATAGTTTGTGTAGAAAATAAACAAACATGCCAATTAAAGGAAATAAATTTAGGGAAATTCAACGCTCTTAATTTTAGGTGTAAATGCTAGTGAGTAAATTAAGCATTGGTAATATTTTCAACAGGTTACATTGGAATAGTTGGATTTTGGTTTTGTGCCTAAAATAACTTCAGCTCTTACTTCACACCACACACAAGTCACCTTGAAGGGAGGCAGAATGATGAAGAGCTTGTAATATAAGAGTTCTTAGGACAAAAATAGCAGAAAATACTCAGGATTTTGTTTAAGCAGAATATTTTTTATACAAGGCACCAAAACATAAATTGTATAAGACAGCAAATAAATCAGAATTCACTGAAAATTTGAAAAGTGGTTCTTTGAAAGATTTGTTTGTAAATATGAAAGTACTTAATGCACCAGCTCAAATAACGGACTTGCAACAAGTTTATTTTATAAAATATATGTGCCTGGACAAGAGTGTGCCTTATAACTCAGTAGAAGAATAAATTAAAGTACTCAAAATATTTTACAAAAGATTGTCACTTGGCAGATCATTGGAAAAAGAAATATGCCCGAGAATGAATGGACTTGTGGCAAGGTGAGGGCAAGCAGGGAAAGAACAGACTTCCTTCTGCCATGTTCTTATAAAGACTTCCAACAGGAAATGTGGCCCACATTAAAGGAATGTCTTCCTGGATTACAGGCATGTTCCAGCTCAGAAGAGCTGGATTAGTTAAATTCCCGTGTAGTCAAATGAACAGCCGAGAATAGCTATCAGAGAGGGATTCTAGAACAAATGAAATGCCTGCTAGAAATACAAGATGGTTAAGTCCCTTTGCAACATATATTACAGGTTCCTATAGTGTTAATAACATATTTATCATATTATCTAATCAATTCATTCTCGATTACTTATTTAAACAATAATAAATGTCCTTACCAAACCATTGCATATTTACCCATAAGATATAAAAAGAGGGGGTATAGTCCAAATGTCCATCAACTAAAAAAATAATGAAAAATGATGTTAATAAATTGCTCTTCAATATTCGGAACAATAAGGACTATGGCTATACATAGCTGCATAGATCTCAAAATTTTGCACTACTTAAAACAGTCTATGACAACTGCAGAGTTCATACTGTGAGCATCTATTCTGTGAAGTTGTAGAGATTGTGACGAGATTTCACAATAGAAAGACTAACCCTTGAGACTCAGGGTTGAAGACTAAGTGATGGGGCTAGGCGTGGTGGCACACACCTTTCATCCCAGCACTCAGGGAGGCAGAGGAAGGTAAATCTTTGTGAGTTCAAGGCCAACCTGGTGTACAACGGGGAATCCAAAGCAGCAAAGGCTTCACAGAGAAACAGTGTTGGGGAAAAAATAAACAAAAAACCAAAAAACAAAACATAACAAAAACAACGAACAAACAAAAACACTAAGTGATGGATACAGAAAGACACAAGGAAGACTGACACTCAAAATCAGTTTTGCAGGGACCAGACTAAAATAACTTTTTTAAAAACCTTTAACATATGTGCTTTATTATACTTGTGCCTCCCACTCTTATTTTTATTTTATTTTATTTTATTATTAGTTACATTTTATTAAATCTGTATCACAGCTGTATCCCCCTCCCTTATTCCCTCTCAATCCCACCCTCCCTTCCTCATCTCCACCCCTTTCCAAGTCCACAGATTGGGGAGGACCTTCTCCCCTTTCATCTGACCCTGTTTTATCAGGTATCTTCAGGACTGGCTGCAAAGTCCTCCTCTGTGGCCTAGTAGGACTGCTCCTCCCTTGAGGGGTGGGAAGGTCCAAGAGCCTGCCATTGAGTTCCTGTTAGAAATAGTCCTTATTCCCCTTACTATGGTAAAGCAATTGGTTATTGAGCTACCACGAACTTCGTCCAAGCAAAGGTTCTAGGCTATATCCATACATGGACCTTGGTTGGAGAAACAGATTCAGAAAAAAACCCTGTGCCCAGATATATTTGGTCCTTGTGGAGCTCCTATTCTTTCCACATCATACTAACTCCCCTTCTGCTGAAGGTTTGGTTATGAGTCTTAGTATCTGTTTTGAAACACTGCTAGGTAGAGTCTTTCAGATGTGAAATGCAGTAGACTCCTGTCATACATCCAATGCACATCCCATTTGTCTTTCTAAGTGAGGATTGATAATCTTACCCCGTGTCTGCTTTCTTGTTTATCTTCTTTAGGTGTGTAGACTTCATTATGTTTATCATATCTTGTAGGTCTATATAAGCGAGTATATACCATGTTTGTCTTTCTCCTTCTGGGATACTTCACTCAGAATTATCCCATTTGCCTGCAAATTTCATAATGTCCTCATTTTTGATTGCTAAGTAGTATTCCACTGTGTAAAAATACCACAATGTTTGTATCCATTCCTCCATTGATGACATTTGGGTTGTTTCCAGGTTCTGGCTATTACAAATAAAGCTGCTACAAACATGGTTGAGCAAATATCCTTGTTCTGTACTTGAGCAAATTTTGGGTATATACCTAACAGTGATATAGCTGGGTCTTGAAGAAGACAATTATTCCTAATTGTCTGAGTAAGCACCAGATTGACTTCCAAAGTGGTTTACCAGTTTACATTCCCACCAGCAATGGAGGAGGGTTCCCCTATCTCCACAACCTCTCCAGTATGTGTTGTCACTTGAGTTTTTCATCTTGGCCATTCTGATGGATGTAAGGTGAAATCTCAGGGTCATTTTTATTTGCATTTCCCTAATGGCTAATGAGGTTGAGCATTTCTTTAAGTGTTTCTCTGCCATCCAATATTCCTCTATCGAGAATTCTCTGTTTAGCTCTGTTCCCCATTTTTTATTGGATTACTTGGTTTGCTGCTTTTCAGCTTCTTTAGTTCTTTATATATACAGGATATTAGCCCTCTGTCAGATAAAGGGTTGGTGAAGATTCTTTCCCAATCTGTACGCAATCGTTTTGTTTTGATGATGGTGTCCTTTGCTTTACAGAAGCTTTTCAGCTTCATGAGGTCCCATTTATTGATTGTTGTTCTTAGAGCCTGTGCTGTTGGTGTTCTGTTCAGGAAGTTGTCTCCGGTGCCAATGAGTTCTAGGCTGTTCCCCACTTTTTCTTCTAACAGATTTAGAGTATCTGGTTTTATGTTGAGCTCTTTGATCCACTTGGACTTTAGTTTTGTGCAGGGTGATAAATATGGATCTATTTTCATTTTTTTGCATGTAGACATCCAGTTGGACCAGCACCATTCGTTGAAGATGCTGTCTTTTTTCCATTGAATGGTTTTGGCTGCTTTGACAAAAATCAAGTATTCATAGGTGTGTGGGTTTATTTCTGGGTCTTCTATTAGGTTCTAGTGATCCTCCTTTCTTTTTCTATGCCAATACCATGCAGTTTTTATTACTATTGCTCTGTAGTACAGCTTGAGATTGGGGATAGAGATACCTCCAGATGAATCTATTATTGTACGGGATAGTTTTGGAGATTCTGGGTTTTTTGTTTCTCCATATGAAGCTGAGAATCTTTTTTTTCAAGGTCTTTAAAGAATTGAGTTGGTATTTTGATGGGAATTGCGTTGAATCTGTAGATTGCTTTTGGCAGGACAGCCTTTTTCACAATGTTAATCCTACCAATCCATGAGCACAGGAGATCTTTCCATCTTCTGATATCTTCTTCAATTTCTTTCTTTAGAGACTTGAAGTTTTTCTCAAACAGGTCTTTCACTTGCTTGGTTAGTGTCAACCCAAGGTACTTTATGTGATCAGTGGCTATTGTGAAGGGTGTTGTTTCCCTTATTTCTTTCTTGGCCCTATTGTCTTTGGTATACAGGAGGGCTTCTGATTTTTTTGAGTTGATTTTGTGTCCTGCCACTTTGCTGAAGGTGTTTATCAGCTGGAGGAGTTTTCTGGTTGAATTTTTGGGTTCGCTCATGTATACTATTTTATCATCTGCGAATAGTGACACTTTGACCTCTTCCTTTCTGATTTGTATCCCCTTGATCTCCTTTAGTTGTCTTATTGCTCTGGCTAGGACATCAAGTACTATGTTGAAGAGAAATGGAGAGAGTGGACAGCCTGGTCTTGTCCTTGATTTCAGAGGGATTGATTAAATTTCTCTCCATTGAGTTTGATGTTGGCTATAGGCTTGCTGTATATTGTCTTTACAATGTTTAGGTATGTGCCTTGTAACCCTGATCTCTCCAAGACTTTAAACATGAATGGGTTTTGGACATTGTCAAATGCTTTTTTGGCATCTAAGGAGATGATCATGTGGTTTTTCTCCTTCTTCTTCTTCTTTTTTTTTTTTTTTTTTTTTTTTTTGTGGTGGATTACATTGTTGGATTTCCGTATGTTGAACCACACTTGCATGTCTGGGATGTAGCCTATTTGGTCATGGTGGATGATATCTTTGATGTGTTCTTGGATTTGGTTTTCAAGTATTTTACTGAGTATTTTTGCATCAATGTTCATTAGAGAGATAGGTCTGAAAATCTCTTTTTTTGTTGGGTATTTTTGTGGTTTAGGTATCAAGGTGACTGTGGCTTCATAGAATGAGTTTGGTAATGTTCCTTCTGTTTCTATTTTGTGGAATAGTTTGGAAAGAATTGGAGTTAGCACTTCTTTGAAGGTCTGGTAGAATTCTGCACTGAATGCATCTGGCCCAGGGTTTTATTTTTGGAAGGGAGACTGTTGATGACTGCTTTTATTTCCTTGGGGGAAATAGGACTATTCAATCTTTCTACCTGATATTGACTTAATTTTGGTAAATAGAGTCTATCAAGAAAATTTTCCATTTCTTTAAATTTTCAAATTTTGTGACATATAGGCTTTTGTACTATGACCTAGTGATTGTTTGGATTTCCTCAGTGTCTGTAGTTATGTCCCACTTTTCATTTCTGATTTTGCTGATTTGGATAGTTTCTCTCTGCCTTTTAGTTAGTTTGGCTAAAGGTTTTTCTATCTTGTTGATTTTTCCAAAGAACCAGCTCTTGGTTTCATTGATTCTTTGAATAGTTTTATTTGTTTCTAATTGATTGATTTACACCCTGAGTTTGATTATTTCCAGCCGTCTGCTCCTCTTGGGTGCTTTTGCTTCTTTTTTCTCTAGGGCTATCAGTTGGGCCATTAAGTTGCTTGTATGAGATGTCACAAATTTCTTCTTAAAGGCACTTAGTGCTATGAATTTTCCTCTGAGAACTGCTTTCATTGTGTCCCATAAGTTAGGGTACGTTGTACCTTAATTTTCAGTGAATTCTAGGAAGTCTTAAATTTCTTTCTTTATTTCTTCCTTAACCCAGGTATCATTGAGCAGCAAGTTGTTCAGTTTCCATATGCTTGTAGCCTTTTTTCTAATTCCATTGTTATTGATGTCCAGTTTTATTCCATGGTGGTCAGATAGATACAGGGGATTATTTCAATCTTCTTGTATCTGTTGAAGCTTGCTTTGTGACCAACTACATGGTCTGTTTGGAGAAGGTTCCATGAGATGCTGAAAAGAAGGTATACTCTTTTGAATTTGGGTGGAAAGTTAGGTAGACATCTAAGTCCACTGGATTTAGGACCTCTGTAAGTGCCTTTATGTTCTTATTAGGTTTCTATCTAGATGATCTGTCCCTTGGTGAGAGTGGAGTGTTGAAATATCCCACTATCAACGTGTTGGGATCGATGTGTGATTTAAGTTTTAGTAATGTTTCCTTCATGAATGTAGGTACTCTTGTATTTGGGGCATAGATGTTCAGAATTGTGATGTCCTCTTGGTGAATTTTTCCTTTGATGAGAATGTAGTTTCCCTCCTCATCTTTTTTGATTAATTTTGGTTGAAAGTCTATTTTATTAGATATTAGGATTGCTACCCCAGCTTGTTTTCTGGGTCCGTTTGCTTGAAAGACATTTTTCCAGCCCTTTACTCTGAGGTAGTGTTTATCTTTGTTGCAGAGGTGCGTTTCTTGGATGCAGCAGAATGTTGGATCCTGTTTCTGCACCCATTCTGTTAGTCTGTGTCTTTTTATTGGTGAGCTGAGTCCATTGATGTTGATAGATAATATTGACCAATAAATGTTAGTTTCTTTTCTATTGGAGTCGGTGGTCTTACTGTGTTTCATTGCTTGTTTTGTTTTCATTTTTGTTGGTATATTATCTTATGCCATGTTTTCTTGGGTGAAGTTGTTTTCATTGGGTTGGAGTTTTCCTTCTAGCATCTTCTGTAGGGCTGGTTTGCTGTGTAGATATTGCATAAATTTAGTTTTGTCATGAAATATTTTGTTTTCTCCATCTATGTTGATTGAAAGCTTTGCAGGGTATTGTAGTCTGAGTTGACATTTGTGGTCTCTTAGAGTCTCCATGACACCTGCCCAGGCCCTTCTGGCTTTCATAGTTTCTGATGAGAAGTTCGGTGTGATTATGATAGGTCTACCTTCATATGTTACTTGACCTTTTTCCCTTGCTGCTTTTAATATCTTTTCTTTGTTCTGTAGATTTAGTGTTTTGACTATGATGTGATGTGATGTGTTTCTTTTCTGGTCTAGTCTATTTGGTGTTCTGTAGGCCTCTTGTATATTTATGGACATCTCTTTCTTTAAGTTGGGAACATTTTCTTCTATGATTTTCTTGAAAATATTTTCTGGACCTTGGAGCCTGGAGTATTCTTTTTCATCATTTCCTATTATTCTTAGATTTCATCTTTTCATGGCATCCTTGATTTCTTGGATATTTTGTGTTTAGGATTTTTCTGATTTTACTTTTTCTTTGAGAGAAGTAACAATTTCTGCAAGTGTATCTTCAGCTCCAGAGATTCTCTCTTCCATCTCTTGTATTCTGTTGGTGATGCTTACCTTTGTGGTTCCTGATCTTTTCTCCAAGTTCTCCAGCTCAAGGGTTTTCTCAGTTTGTGTTTTCTTTATTGGTTCTAATTCTGTTTTCATGCCTTGCACAATTTCCTTCATCTGTTTGAATGTGGATTCTTGTCTTTCTATGATAGTCTCTATTTTTTTGTTCATTTCCTTTCTATATGCCACTAATTTTATCTCTACTTGTGCCTCTATTTGTTTGGCTATGTTTGCCTGTGTTTCTTTAAGAATTTTGTCTATTTCTTCTTTCTTTACCTCCAAATGACTGGCCAAATCTTTCAAAGATTTGTTCATTTCCTCTTTAACTGACTGAATTTGCATGGTTATTGTTCTGAGAGAGTTGTTTGTTTCCTTTTTATGATCCTCAAATAATTGGGTAAGCATTGCTTTAAAGTCATTTTCCTGTGCTTCTGATGAATTCTGATGAGTTCTGATTGCTGGTCACTGTGCTGATCCTGCTGTGCTGCTGCTCAGAATGAGAGTCGTCCTGGTCCCGCCATCTTGCCCCCCCAAAGACAACTTTTATAATTTTAATATTTTTTGTAAAAGCATAAGTGAGCCATGCATAAATATTTTTAGTTAAAGTATTTTGTATTAGGTAAAATAAAGAATCATTCCCACTGCCTTTTTAGAAATAAATAAATATGACCTTCACTATAACCTCGTCAGATGTTCCCAATTCAAGCATTTTGGGAGCTGCTGTGAAAGTGCAGAAGACAACTTGAAGCAGCTTGGAGACCCTCTTGTATATATGTATTTCTGTATATAAGGAGAAGAGAGAAGAGAAAGCTATTTTCTCCTGCTCTACAGATTGAACATGGTTTGTTTGCCCTTTGAATGAGAATTAAGCGTCTTCCATAGGGTACTTCTTGTTGTTTAGCTTCTTTAGGTCTGTAGATTTTAGTATGTTTATTCTATATTATATGGCCTTAATAGTTTTGGTTTCTAAGCTGGGCCCAGGGGAGACTACAGAGATGATGCACCAACCAATGACCACTCTATAGAGGACCTAGACCTCCTGCTCAGATGTAGCCTATGGACATTTCAGTCTCCATGTGGGTTCCCTAGTAAGCGGAGAAGAGACTGTCTCTGACATGAGCTTGGTTGCCTGTTCCTTGATCACTTCTCCCTGGTGGGGTGACCTAGCCAGCCCACAGAGGAAGTGGATCCATCCAGGCAGTCCTGATGGGACCTGATAGGCTAGGGTCAGACAGTAGGGGAGGAGGACTTCCCTTATCAGTGTACTAGGGAAGAGGGATGAAGAGACAGAGGGAAAAAGGGTGGGACAAGGCGGAGATGAGGAAGGGGGCTACAGATGGGATACAAAGGGAATAAATTGTAAATAATAATAAGAAGAATTAGAAGAAGAAAAGGAAGAAAAGTTTTAGCCAACACTTTACTAAAGGCCATGGGTTTGATTAGGTCTCTTGCCTTTCCTTCTTGGACAGGAGAAAATCTGAGAAAGAGAGGCTGCTTCTTCAACTCTAGCATGTGGAATATCCACATGTGTTCCTAAATATGTAACTATAGACTACTCATTAAGTTTATTGTTACTTGGATGCTTATCATTTCTGGCCTGAGCACTCAGTATTGGATAACAAGTGAAAAAGCTCATCCCTGGAAAAGATTATTTATCCTAATCCCAGCATTTTTGGTTGCCTCTAGTTCTTTGTCTATAGGTGTGTTCCTTTGAGATTTCTCCTGTCCATGTTAGCATTATCTATTGCTGGTGTATTTCTTCATGTCTTGTTGAAGCAACCATATTGTTGAGATATCATGGATGAAGCTTCCCTGCCATTTCTAGAAACTACAATCTCACAGCAGTGTCTTGGTCCTTCAGATCTTGTAATCTTTCCATATATACATGTCTTTCCATACATACATGTCTCCCTATACATACATACATATATATTATGTACATATGATATATATTCTCAACTAATATATGTAAATTAAATGTGATATTTACACATTTAGTTACATAATATCATAGTTAGATAAATAAATAATATATATTGAAGGAAAAGTTGACATTATTTCTAGAATAAACAATGAGATATATAGTAGGTGCTAGTGGGAGGAAAATGATGATATTTCAATTTTAAAATAATAAAAATAATTTAAAATTTTAAAATGAGTGTAGAATTTGAATTCTGTGCATAGGAGCAGAACATCTGTGTCCTGCATGATGCTAATTTTGTGTGTCCACTTAACTTGGCTATAGATAGACCAGGAGGTACCCAGACATTTAATTAAACATTTGCTTGCTACTGAAAGCATTTGAGACTGAGATTAAAATTTGAATTAGTATAAATAATAAATTGGATTGCCTTCTTTCGTAAGGGGTCAGTATCCAATCAGTCAAATATCTCATTAAAACAAAGAAACTGATGTATTTGCTTTACTGAATGAAGTTGAGACATGAAGGCTTATTTTTTTTCTTCTTGCCTTTGCACTTGAACGGAATCACCAGTCCTTCTGGGTCACAAGGTTTCAAGCCTTCACTGAAACTATGTTCTTTGCTTTCCTGACAAGAGATGTCAACTGGAACACCCCAGTCCATCTCTGAGCTCTCTGGCTTCCAGACACAAATCTTGGCTCTTCTTGCCCACTGTGGCCACCTGAGCCAATTATTTGGAAAAACAGAATCACTTTTCCATGAGGTGTGTGTCTTCAGAGAACTCTATTATATCTTGCATGTGGCATGCAATGTGATCAAGAAACCACATGGTTAGGCCATCATAATATCGAGTGTCATTTATTGACACAGCTGAACTCTGTGCTTTCTTCATCCAACATACACTATCTTGGATAGGAAATCATGGGGGAAATATTTTTCCAAACTTCAGCTAAAGGGCACAGTCATTTAATTCAATAAAATTCAAATTGTTCTATTTTATGGATGGTGTTGTGGTATCTGTAATATTTTTGTCTCACCATTTATGTTTATTTAACTTTTACCTGTGTATGTTATATTAACTGTACTATCTTGACATTTAATTAATAGGTGTCCCATTTATTTGTGCTTGCTTTTAAAAATTCTTTTTTATTTACATCTTTTTCTAAATAACTGTCTTTCTTAACTATGCCATTATTTGTTCCTATTGGTTCATTAGAGTAGGTGTTCTAGAATCATAGTTCATCTCTGTAGCCACTCTAGTAACCGTAGGATAATATGACCGCATAGCTACTATGAAAGCATTAGGAAATTGTATTTCCATTTCTCCTGTTATATCCTTTTGGAAATTACTGAGGTACATGTTATTTCCACAATTGTTATAAACCCAAAAGGGCTTTTTTAATATTTTAAATACTTACTTTATATATTTTTTTTTGCTCTTCTTAGTAGGGTGTACGTTTAAGGCAGATTTAAATTTGTTGCAGTAATATGCGGAAAGCATTAGAATGAGTGCCATATAATATCTGCATAACGTCCTCCTTTATTACCACTCACTCGCACTATATATAAGCATACTGTCACCAAAGTCTACAGGTTCCATTCTGCTCATTTTCAGTGTGGTGCAACCTATGAATTTGACTATGCACCACTGTATCACCATACGGAAGAATTTCACACCCAAGGAAATCTTCTCTGCATTCTGCCTCCTGCAGTACAGACCTTTCTGATTCCATATGAACCAATGGTCATTTCTTTTCTTATTGCTCAATTTTAAGACATTAAAAATATATTTTCAGTACAATCAAATATGTATTTTGCACTTCTCCAATCTGAGATTTCTGTTTTTATTCTTTTATTGCATTGTACAGGATAATAGTTCAAATATTAATGAAGTCCTGATACCATTTAATTTTTGATGAATAGTGTTTTTGGTAGTTTTTTGCTTTAAAGCATTACCAATCCCAAGATCCTCTACACTTACTAGAACTTCAGTGATCTTTTTGTTACATTTGTGTCTGTGACACATTCTGAGTCAATACTGAAGAATTTTTGTATATTTACTTTGTTTTACATGTGGATGTCTAGATTATATCTAGTCAGATTTCTTGAATTAATATTTATATATAATCTGTTTTATTAAGTTATTTTAGGGAGGCAGAGCCAAGATGGCATCTAGCACACACAGCTTCTGAGCTGTGGAAGAGCTGAACATCTGAGTTGGTGAGTAGAAGGACCTCTGAACCCAGGAAAACAACGGTGAGGCTTCCTAAACAACAGGGAACATTGCATGAGGTGAGAACTTTGGTCTCGGTCACGGGGGACTTGTTTGAGAAAGGGGAGAAACGATCCTTTGATCTCCCAGCACTCCCCTCTCTCTGACCTCCCTCTTCCTCGGCACAGCGGACTCATATAGATTCTCAGCTCAGACCTAACTGCCTGGGATCTGCAGTGGCTGAGGCAGAGCTCCTAGCCCTTTAGAGGCAACTGCAAGCGGTACTGCAGAGTCCCAGACCTGCGGGTTGGCACCATCCTCCCAGGGCCCGAGTCTGCTAGCCTCCATACAGGCTCCCCAGGATCGCCCAACCACTGACTATACAGCCTACCCAATCACACAGTGGCAGAGAATACGCTATATACTCAAGAAAACCAGGCAGAAATGCCATACAAGCTAATCACACAAGGCGCTGGGCCCCCCAGGCTTAGAGAGCACAGTGGAGAGTCCCCAGGACTTCTCAGAAAGCATCTGGACAGGCAACCCAGTCTCCAGTTACAGCAGGACTTCCTAACCTGGTGGCGGAGCAGCACTGAGCTGGCAGAGCACATTAGTTCTCCAGTTTAAGACCAATCAGGGCCAAACCAAAGAACAGAGAGCCTGGTTACCCGGATCCCTGCTGATGTGGCCACCTTGAGAGTGAGTACACCATTGTGTGTCTGCAGAGCCTCAGATACACGCCCCTTCTAAAACAGAAGCCAGGCATCGGTCCCCTCCCACCCACATACCTACTGTGGGAAACAGAGGGTCACTTGGGACATCCAGGCCCCTGCACTGCGGGTCCAGACCTGCGGCAAAATCATCTCAGAGTCCCGGGTCTGCTAGCCAACATACTGGCCCCACAGGTTCGCTCTGACTGCACGGCCCTCCCAATCCCTCAGTGACAGATATTATGCTATAATATGCTATATACCCACCAAAGCCAAGCAGACCTGCCATACAAGCTAAGCACACCAGGTGCTGGCCCTCCCAGGCTTGGACAGTACAGTGGAGGGCCCCCAGGTCTTACAAGAAAACATCTGGACTGGCATTCCAGCTGCAGTGGAACCTCCTAAGCTGGCAGCAGCAGCAACACTGAGCTGGTGGAGCCCATCAAACAAGCAGGGCCAAACCAGAGAGCAGAGAGCCCAGATACTCCTATCCCTGCCAAGTGACCTGCCTGAGAGTGAGTGCACCCTTGAGAATATGCAGAGCCCCAGATCCAGGGTCCTTCTAAAACAGAAGCCAGGCATCGAACCCCCTCCCACCCACATACCCTCTTTGGGAAACAGAGAGTCACTTGGGACATTGAAGCTCCTGCTCTGTGGGTCCAGTTGAGGAGTTAAAGCAGTTAATGCCAGAAACTGCTCTGTGATCATCACTAGCACCTGCTACATATACAGTGTAGAGCCCCTCCCACTCACTCAAGGGTTCAACATTGTCTATCACTCTGTCCCCTAAGACACACTTCCATGCACACTTACATACACACACACAAACATACACAAACACACACAAACACACACACACACACATACATGCCTGCATTTGCCCTGTTTGTGCCTGCGTACTTTTCTTCCACAGGTACAGCTAGTCTGCCGAGGACACGAGATCTCTCTCAGCTTCCTGAAGAACTTTCCAGATGCCAGAGAGAGACAGTACCAGTCTGAACTGCAGAATCCTGATGGCCAACTGATGGGCAGAGTGAATGGAATTCTATGTAAGAAGTGGGAAATAGTAAGAGCTGGAGGGGATGGGAACTCCACAAGGAGAGCAACAGAACAAGATAATTTGAACACAGGGAACTTCCCAGAGACTCATACTCCAACCAAGGACTATTCGTGGAGATGACCTGGAACCCCTGCACAGGTGTAGCCCATGGCAGTTCAGTGTCCAAGTGGGTTACATAGTAATGGGAAGAGGGACTGCCTCTGACATAATCTGATTGGCCTGCTCGTTGATCACTTCCCCCTGAAGGGGGAGCAGCCTTATCAGGCCACAGTAGAGGACAATGCAGCCACTTTTGATGAGAACTGATAGACTAAGATCAGAAAGAAGAGGAGAACCTCCCCTATCAGTGGACTTGGGGAGTGGCATGCATGCAGAAAGGGGAGGGAGGGTGGGATCGGGAGGGGAGGAGGGAGGGGCTTATGGGGGGATACAAAATGAATAAAGTGTAATTAATAAAAAAATTAAAAAAAATAATGATACCAAGAGAGAGCTGACATAATGTGCACACTTGGGAGTATTTTCTCTATGTTTTCTTTTTTAATAAAAACTGTAATTTTCTGTTCTTTTTTGATAAAAAAAAGGAAGGTTTCAGATAAGCCAATGGCCAGGAGTAGGTGAAAGAACACATCCAACATAAATCAGGACATCGTGACTTCACCAGCAACCCCCAAAATTGATGGATACTACAATTCATCAGAAGCACAGGAAAATGACTTTAAAGCAATGCTTACCCAATTATTTGAGGATCATAAAAAGGAAACAAACAACTCTCTCAGAACAATAACCATGCAAATTCAGTCAGTTAAAGAGGAAATGAACAAATCTTTGAAAGATTTGGCCAGTCATTTGGAGGTAAAGAAAGAAGAAATAGACAAAATTCTTAAAGAAACACAGGCAAACATAGCCAAACAAATAGAGGCACAAGTAGAGATAAAATTAGTGGCATATAGAAAGGAAATGAACAAAAAAATAGAGACTATCATAGAAAGACAAGAATCCACATTCAAACAGATGAAGGAAATTGTGCAAGGCATGAAAACAGAATTAGAACCAATAAAGAAAACACAAACTGAGAAAACCCTTGAGCTGGAGAACTTGGAGAAAAGATCAGGAACCACAAAGGTAAGCATCACCAACAGAATACAAGAGATGGAAGAGAGAATCTCTGGAGCTGAAGATACACTTGCAGAAATTGTTACTTCTCTCAAAGAAAAAGTAAAATCAGAAAAATCCCAAACACAAAATATCCAAGAAATCAAGGATGCCATGAAAAGATGAAATCTAAGAATAATAGGAAATGATGAAAAAGAATACTCCAGGCTCCAAGGTACAGAAAATATTTTCAAGAAAATCATAGAAGAAAATGTTCCCAACTTAAAGAAAGAGATGTCCATAAATATACAAGAGGTGTTTCCCAGGTGAGAGAATACCCCATGGTGGGGGATTCAATCAGCTTTAACTCACCCGGCTAAACCGCTGAAGAGGTCCCAGTTCCACCAGGCGCTTGGTCGCCAGCCCAGAGCCACACGTCAGCGTGATCTGGTCACTGTCCCAGACTGAACTGTGGGCCCATAACATCACAGACTGGATTTTCCTGTCAAGAGATAACCCCACGGAGCAAGAAAAGATTGGGACCGACCTTAGGTCACCCAGACATCCCCTGGAAAAGACTCGGGTTCCATGGGCGCCCCAGGAGCCAGCCTGGAGCCAGAGCCAGGGAACTCAGGCTCCAGCACAGAGCCCTGTCTGCATGCCTGATTCGCTGCCTCAGCTAGAACTATGAGTCCCAGGGCACCAGAGATTGAGTTTCACTGTCGGGTGCAAACCCACAGGGAGGGAAAAGGCTGGTCTGATCTCAGAGCACTCAGCTGATACCACCACATCGAAAAGGTCTCAGGAAAATTACCCAGTTTAGACAGACGGCCAGGCTCCCAAAGGCCAGAAAGGTGGAGCCACGGTGGGAGTCTGTGCCTGTGGGTTCTACTCACCACCCAAGACAGAATGGCGGTCCCCAAAGCAAAGACAGGGTGTCCCTGGCAGGAGGAAACCCCACAGCTGGGGGCATCATCAGGTCTAACGCTCAGGACAACCAGCACCAAAAGAATTTCTGGATTCACACAGACTCTAGGCTCTAGCTTTCTAATGCAGGCAGGAGTGCTGTGCTCACCCACCATTTTTTAGTATGGCTAGGGCACTGGGGCACACAGCTGCATCCTCAGACCTACAAAAGCCAGAGAGCCATTACAGCAGCCCTCAGATACTGTGCCAAGGATCAACCAGTTATCCCTAGCTAGACTGACAAAACTGTGGGAATCCCTGCTTCTTCAAGAGAGCTACACCCACAGCGTCCAGACCAGAGCGGTGCCCACAGCCACCTTCCCAAACAGGGAAACACAGCTTCTGGTCCAGCTTCAGACCAGAGTGGAGCCCTCAGTTACCAGCCTCCAGACCAGAGCAGAGCCCCCAAGCAGGAACTCAACCTAGGTGCACATTCTCCAGGTCCAGAGTGGAGCAATCAGCCTCTGGCCGGAGCAATCAGCCTCTGGCCCAGAGACTTGCTGAGCACTTCACTTTCCTGGACCAAACTGTGTGCCCCAGGATAACAGACTGAGTTTCCCTGTTGGGAAAAAACCCCACAGCTAGGGAATCAGCAGGTTTTTCAAGAGGACTGTACATGGAAATTTAGTGAGCAGCAGCACACTAAATTTATAACAAGAAACCCAGCAGTGGGAAAGCTGTCTTGAGAAATACTATGGGTAAGAGGAGATTCCCCCCTGCCTAACATAGACCACAGCTACTGCTCAGGGCTATAAACCTGAGGTGAGCAGTGGCAACTCCTGAGAAACACTGGCCATACAGTGACCATAACCAAAAAGCAGAGAAGGACTCCTTCAGGAAAAATCATCTTCCAGCCAAGGGGATACTCCCTACCTTAGGACTCCAGGAAGCACAGAAACTAACAGCCAACACCTAAATCAGCCCAATGGGTAGAGGTCAGCGTAAAGGCTCAACCAACAAAAGACAGAGCAATATGGCATCTCCAGAACCCAGCCATCCAGGGGCGAACAGCCCTGAACAATGCAGCATAATAGAAAATCAAGAAGATGACCTTACATCTATGTTGATGAAGAGGATAATAGAGGAAACAAATAAAATACGTAAAGAATTAGAGGAAGATAAAACCAAACAGATCATGGCTATCCATAAAGAAATGGAGGAAATTACAAACAAGCAGATTATGGCCATCCATGAAGAAACACAGGAAGATGCAGCCAAAAAGCTTGTGGCCTTCAGAGAAGAAATAATTAAATCACTGAAAGAAATAAAAGAAACAGAGTTGAAGGAACTAAAAGAAAAAGAGGAAAATACAAGCAGACAGGTGAAGGAAGTAAACAAAACAACTCAAGATCTGAAGATAGAACTGGAAATATTAAAGAAAACACAAACGGAGGAAATAATGGAGATGAAGAATTTAGTGAAGAAAACAGGAACTACAGAGGTAAGCATAACCAACAGACTACAAGAGATGAAAGAAAGAATCTCAGGTGTATAAGATACAATGGAAGAAATCGATGTATCTGTCAAAGAAAATGTTAAATCCAAAATATTCCTGACACAGACCGTCCAAGAAATCCAAGACATTATGAAAAAACAAAACCTAAGAATAATAGGTATAGAGGAAAAAGAAGACTCCTTTCTCCAAGGCCCAGAAAATATTTTCAACAAAATCATTGAGGAAAATTTCCACAAGGTAAAGGAAAGGCCAATAAGAATACATGAGGCCTACAGAACACCCAACAAATTTGACCAGAAAAGAAAATCCTCCCGTCACATAATAATGAAAACAGTAAGTATACAGAACAAAGAAAAAATACTAAAAGCTGCAAGGGAAAAAGGCCAAGTTACATATAATGGCAAACCCAGTAGAATCACACCTGACTTTTCAATAGAGACTCTGAAAGCTAGAAGGCCCTGACAGATATCATGCAAACCCTAAGAGAACACAGATGTCAGCCCAGGCTACCATACTCTGCAAAACTCTCAGTCATCATAGACAGAGAAAACAAGATATTCAATGACAAAAACAAATTTCAACAACACCTACACACAAATCCAGTATTACAGAAGACAATGGAAGGGAAAATACAACCCATGAAAATTAGATTCTGTTAAGAAAACACAGGAAATAATTAACCTAACTACAGTAAGCAACCAAGCACACAACCTTATGAACACAGCCAACATTAAAATCAAAGGATCTAACAGCCACTGGTCATTAATCTCTCTCAACATCAATGGACTCAACTCACCAGTAAAAAGACACAGATTAACAGAATGGATACTTAAACAAAACCCAGCAATCTGTTGCATACAAGAAACACACCTAAGGCACAAAGATAGACATTACCTGAGGGTAAAATGTTTGAAGACGAATTTCCAAGCAAATGGACCCAAGAAACAAGCAGTAGAAGCCATTCTAATATCTGATAAAATAGACTTTCAACCAAAATTAATAAAAAGAGATGGGGAAGGACACTTCATACTCATCAAAGGAAAATTCCACCAGGAAGACATCACAATCCTGAACATCTCTGCCCCAAATACAAGAGCACCCACATTTGTAAAAGAAACATTGATAAAATTTAAACCACATATAGATCCCCACACATTAATAGTGGGAGACTTCAACACCGCACTCTCAACAAAGGACAGGTCAACAAAATAGAAATTAAACAAAGAAACAATGTCTCTGACAGAGGTCATGAATCAAATGGACCTCACAGACATTTACAGAACTTTACACCAAAACACAAAAGAATTTACCTTCTTCTCAGCACCTCATGGAACCTTCTCCAAAATAGACCATATAGTTGATCACAAGCAAGCCTCAACAGATATAAGAAGATTGAAATAATCCCTTGTATCTTGTCTGAACACCATGGAATAAAGCAGGACCTCAAAAACAACAGAAATAGCAAAAAGCCTACACACACATGGAAACTGAACAACTTGTTACTAAATGACAGCTGGGTCAGGGAAGAAATAAAGGAAGAAATTAAAGTCTTCCTAGAACTCAATGAAAATGAAGACACAACATACCCAAACTTGTGGGACACAATGAAAGCAGTGCTAAGAGGAAAGTTCATAGCACTAAGTGCCTTCAAGAAGAAATTTGAGACAGCTAATTCAAGCAACTTAATGGCACACTTAAAAACCCTAGAAAAAGAAGAAGCAGACACACCAAAAAGGAGTAGACAGCTGGAAATAATAAACTCAGGGCTGAAATCAATCAATTAGAAACAAATAAAACAATTCAAAGAATCAATGAAACCAAGAGCTGGTTCTTTGAGAAAATCAATAAGATCGACAAACCCTTAGCCAAGCTAACTAAAAGGTAGAGAGACACCATCCAAATCAACAAAATCAGAAATGAAAAGGGGGACATAACTACAGACACTGAGGAAATCCAAACAATCATTATAACTTACTTCAAAAGTCTATATGCCACAAAATTTGAACATCTAAATGAAATGGACAATTTTCTTGATCGATTTGACTTACCAAAGCTGAACCAGGACCAGGTAAATCAATTAAATAGCCCTATATCTCCCAAAGAAATAGAAGCGGGCATCAAAAGTCTCCCATCCAAAAAAAGCCCAGGACCAGATGGCTTCAGCACAGAATTCTACCAGACCTTCAAAGAAGAGCTAACTCCAATTCTCTTCAAACTATTCCACAAAATAGAAACAGAAGGAACATTACCAAACTCATTCCATGAAGCCCCAGTCACCTTGGTACCTAAACCTCTCAAAGACTCAAGAAAGAAAGAGAATTTCAGGCCAATCTCCCTTATGAACATTGATGTAAAAATACTTAACAAAATACTTGCAATCTGAATCCAAGTACACATGAAAGATATTATCCACTATGACCAAGTAGGCTTCATCCCAGGTATGCAGGGGTGGTTCAATATACAGAAATCCATCAATGTGATCCACCATATTAACAAACTGAAAGAAAAAAACCACATGATAATCTCCCTAGATGCTGAAAAAGCATTTGACAAAATCCAACATCCATTCATATTTAAAGTATTGGAGAGATCAGGGATACAAGGCACATATCTAAACATAGTAAAGCCAATATACAACAAGCCTATAGCCAACATCAAACTGAACGGAGAGAAACTTAAAGCAATCCCACTTAAATCAGGGACAAGACAAGGCTGCCCACTCTCTCCGTATCTCTTCAATATAGTGCTGGAAGTCCTTGCTAGAGCAATAAGACAGTTGAAGGAGATGAAGGCGATACAGATGGGAAAGGTAGAAGTCAAATTATCACTATTTGCAGATGATATGATAGCATACATGAGTGACCCCAAAAACTCTACCAGGGAACTCCTACAGCTGATAAACACCTTCAGCAAAGTGGCCACATACAAAATTAACTCAAAAAAAAAATCAGTAGCACTCCTGTATACAAAAGACAAAAGGGCTGAGAAAGAAATTAGAGAAACAACACCATTCACAATAGCCACAAATGACATAAAGTACCTTGGTGTAACCCTAACCAAGCAAGTCAAAAATTGTATGAAAAAAATTTCAAGTCTCTGAAGAAAGAATTAGAGGAAGATATGAGAAGATGGAAAGATTTCCCATGCTCATGGCTTGGCAGGATTAACACAGTAAAAATGGCCATCTTACCAAAAGCAATCTACAGATTTAATGCAATTCCCATCAAATTGCCAACACAATTCTTTACAAGCCTGGAAAGAAAAATTCTCAACTTCGTATGGAATAACAAGAAACCGAGAATTGCTAAAACAATCCTCTACAATAAAAGATCTTCTGGAGGTATCTCCATCCCTGATCTCAAGCTGTGCTATAGAGCAACAGTTATAAAAACTGCATGGTACTGGTATGAAAATAGAATGGTGGATCAATGAAACAGAACAGAAGACCCAGAAATAAACCCACACACTTATGGACACCTGATTTTTGACAAAGATGCCAAAACCATACAATGGAAAAAAGATAGCATCTTCAACAAATGGTGCTGGTCCAACTGGATGTCTACATGTAGAAAAATAAAGATATATCCATACTTATCATCCTGCACAAAACTGAAGTCCAAGTATATCAAAGACCTCAACATAAAACCAGACACATTAAATCAGCTAGAAAAAAAAGTGGGGAATACCCTAGAACTCATTGGTACAGGAGAAAACTTCCTGAACAGAACACCAACAGCACAGGCTCTAAGAGCAACAATCAATAAATGGGAACTTATGAAACTGAAAAGCTTCTGTAAAGCAAAGGACACAGTCATCAAAACAAAGCAACTGCGTACAGATTTGGAAGGAATCATCACCAACCCTTTATCTGACAGAGGACTCATATCCAGTATATATAAAGAACTAAAGAAGCTGAAAAGCAGCAAACCATGTAATCCACTTAAAAAAATGGGGAACAGAGCTAAAGAGAGAATTCTCTGTAGAGGAATATCAAATGGCAGAGAAGCACTTAAAGAAAAGTTCAACCTCATTAGCCATTAGGGAAATGCAAATCAAAACAACCCTGAGATTTCACCTTACACCCATCAGAATGACCAAGATCAAAACTCAAGTGACAACAAATGATGGAGAGGTTTTGGAGAAAGGGGAACCCTTCTCCACTGCTGGTGGGAATGTAAACTTGTACAACCATTCTGGAAATAATCTGGCGCTTTCTCAGACTCTAGGAATAGCGCTTCCTCAAGATCCAGCCATAACACTCCTAGGTATATATCCAAAAGAGGCTCAACTACACAAAAAAAGACATTTGCTCAACCGTGTTTGTAGCAGCTTTATTTGTAATAGCCAGAAGCTGGAAACAGCCCAGATGCCCCTCAACTGAAGAATGGATGCAAAAACTGTGGTACATCTATACATTGGAATATTACTCAGTAATGAAAAATAAGGAAATCATGAAATTTGCAGGTAAATGGTGGGACCTGGAAAGGATCATCCTGAGTGAGTTGTCCCAGAAGCAAAAAGACACGCATGGTATATACTCACTCATATAAACATACAACATAGAATAAACCCACTAAAATCTGTACATCTAAACACACTAAGCAAAAGAGAGGACCCTAACTAAAATGTTCAATCCCCACCCTGAAAGGCAAAGAGCATGGACATCAGAAGAAAAAGAAATAAGGAAACAACCTAGGAACCTGCTACAGAGGCCTCTGAAAGCCAGAAGAAGAAAACAGGAAACAACCTTGAAACCTGCCACAGAGGTCCTTGAAAGCCTCTGCTGTGCAGATTGTCAAAGCAGATGCTGAGCCTGATGGCCAACTGATGGGCAGAGTGAATGGAATTTTATGTAAGAAGTGGGAAATAGTAAGAGCTGGAGAGGACAGGAACTCCACAAGGAGAGCAACAGAACAAGAAAGTTTGAACACAGGAAACTTCCCAGAGACTCGTACTCCAACCAAGGACTATTCATGGAGATAACCTAGAACCCTGACAATGCAGCCACTTCTGATTGAACTGATAGACTAAGATCAGAAAGAAGGAGAGGAGGACCTCCCCTATCAGTGGACTGGGGGAAGCGCATACATGCAGAAAGGGAGGAGGGTGGAACCTGAAGGGGCGGAGGGAGGGTTTTATGGGGGGATACAAAATGAATAAAGTGTAGTTAATAAAAGTTAAATAAAAAATTAAGAAAAAACAGTTGTCTTTGTGATAGGTGAATGATATTTACAATCTGTAAATTTAATGTGATACAAAACTTTCTGGTCCTTTCAATTGGCAGTTTGCAGGTTCAGAATGCTAGCTTAAAATTAAATGCTGAAAATAAATAAACAAACAAATAAATTAATTAATTAATTTTGGCCAGTTTACATATACCATAGGATAAAGTAAGTCACATTGTTAAGCTATGATAATTGAGTGGAAAAAGTATCCACTGCAATGTACTATGAGTGGAAGAAAGTGATCATAGATCAATAGTCCCCTGGAGGCCATTTAAACCCAAAATTCATCCTACCAAATTATCTTTGAGAACTCAGTGAGATTAAACCATCCATTAATACTTAGATTGGAACTCAGAAAAAATAATTTAATTTTTAGCACCTTTATTTACTATGTTAATGCCTTAAAGTTAATAGTAGCTTGAGAGAAATGATAACAAAACATATTTAGAAAATATAATTTAGTAATAAAATTAACACAACAGCACTAAAAATAGTTTTGGAAGACCAGAAATAGTTTTATAAAATAGTTTTAAAAGACCAGAATTGGTGCTGGACTTTTGTACTCCTGTCCCTTGGGAGGCAGAGATAGGAAAATCATGAGTTCAGTACCAACCTGTGCCACATGGTGAGTTCCAGATTGTTCTGGTTCACACAGTAAAATAAAAAGGAAAATATAGGAAAAAAAGGAAAATATAATCATAAAACACCTACAAAATTATGTGCTTGATTCATCCTTTGTAGGAAAGTCACTATTACATTACAAAGCCAGTGAACTGGTTCAGCTCTTACCACAACCAGCATATGGAAACATTTATCATTGGAAAATATTATAAAGCCCTTTTTGAAGGCACACTGAGTTTCGATTCTCAACATGCCATCCTTTTCCTTTTAGAATGAGAAAAATAATACAAAATGAAAACAGCTCATTTTGTTCTTTCACTTCCCTTCCTGTTCTTTAGAGGAACAGGATTATCCAAAGTAGTTATTATCAAGGCATGGGGAGAAATTTGAGCTAACGAAGCTTTTCAATTGCCTTTGAAGCCAGGTGTGGCCGGGTGAGCAGTGGGATGTGGACTGTGTAAAATACTGTATATACACATGTATATTGTATAAAATTGTATATATGTAATTGTGTATATATATATATATATATATATATAATGTATGAAATGAAATGAAAACTTTTCAGATACTTTGCTCTTCCTGCCATTTCATTTTCTAGAATTTGAAGATTGATTACAAAAATCAGTGCCATTAGCCACAGGAAAAAAATGTGAACTCAAGTGACAACACATGCTGGAGAGGTTGTGGAGAAAGGGGAACCCTCCTCCACTGCTGGTGGGAATGTAAACTTGTACAACCACTCTGGAAAGCAATCTGGCGCTTTGTCAGACAACTAGGAATAGCGCTTCCACAAGATCCAGCCATACCACTCCTAGGCATATATCTAAAAGAGGCTCAAGTACACAATAAGAACATTTGGTCAACCATGTTTGTAGCAGGTTTATTTGTAATAACCAGAAGCTGGAAACAACCCAGATGCCCCTCAACTGAAGAATGGACAGAAATTGTTGTACATCTACACAATGGAATATTACTCAGCAATGAAAAATAAGGAAATCATGAAATTTGCAGATAAATGGTGGGAAATGGAAAGGATCATCCTGAGTGAGCTATCCCAGAAGCAGAAAGACACACATGGTATATTATCACTCATATTGACATGTAATATAGGATAAACCTACTAAAATCTGTACACCTAAAGAAACTAATCTAGAGAGAGGACTCTGGCTAAAATGCACAATCCCCATCCCAAAAGGCAAAGAGGATGAACATCAGAAAAAAAAAAAAAAAGAAAACAGGAAACATGTTAGGAACCTGACACAGACGACCTCTGAAAGACTCTGCCCTGCAGACTATCAAAGCAGATGCTGAGACTTACGGCCAAATTTTGGGCAGAATGCAGGGATTCTTATGAAAGAAGTGGGGAATAGTAAGATCTGGAGAGGACTGGAGGTCCACAAGGAGAGCAACAGAACCAACAAATTTGAACACAGGGGTCTTTCCTGAGACTCATTCTCCAACCAAGTACCATGCATGGAGATAACTTAGAACCCTTGCACAGATGTAGCCCATGGCACTTCAGTGTCCAAGTGGGTTCCATAGTAATAGGAACAGAGACTGCTTCTGACATGAACTGATTGGCCTGCTCTTTGATCACCTCCTCCTGAAGGGGTATCAGCCTTACCAAGCCACAGAGGAAGATAATGCAGCCACTCCTGATGAGACCTAACATACTAGGATCAGAAGGAAGAAAAAGAAACCCTCCCCTACCAGTGGACATGGGAAGGGGCATGTGTGGAGAAAGGGGAGGAAGGGAATTGGGAGGGGAAGAAGGAGGGAACTAGAGGAGGGATACAAAGTAAATAAAGTGTAATTAAATATAAAATTAAATTAAAATTTAAAAAACAGAAAAAAATGTGAAAGGTCCCTAACACAGATGGCAGCATATTTGCCAAGGACCCAAGAGCCTATCTTTCTACATGGACATATGCTTCTGCACCTCTCACTTATGTATTATTTTATGGGGAAGAATGGAAAGAAAATAAAGCTTTCTTGTTTAGTATGCTGAATTGTAGTTCTTTTACCCTAGATATGTGGGTATAACAGAAAGCTGTGGAAGCTAGTATTATATGACTTCAAATGGGTCAACTGAATGGAATCTACATCAAAAGCTCAGAGTAGTAAAACCTGGAAATGAATGTTTGCCTAATTTTACTGACACGGTTTTTGGCTAGACAGGACTTTTGGTGGTCTCCTGTCAGCCTGACTCATATCACACAGTAAGCATACTACTCAATTTGATAAAATACACAAAGAAAACAAAATTTAACATCAAAGGTCAGATTCTTTAATTACAATATTGAATGTCAAATTAATTTATTCACCTTTTGACCAAGGTCTGGCACTTTAGCTTAATCAGTGTTGACTCTTAAAAAAAAAAAATGACCCTTGTTCTCATTTTTCTACACTATTTGTGCTGGATATTAGTAATTAGTCTAGGGGATTGGTAAAAAATGATCAATACTTTAAAATACCTTAAAGTAAATGTTAATTTATTGGATATGACGTATCTAAGGGCATCAGATTTTAGGATGAGCAAAAGGAAATTCAGAACTTGTACAGAGAATTGCTGACTGGGTATTTCATTTTGCTGCCTTTCAAGATGGTCTAATAATTCTATTGTCTGCCTTTGAATCTTCAGAGATTATTTTTTCTCTTTTTATTATTATTATTAATTACACTTTATTCATTTTGTATCCCCCCATAAGCCCCTCCCTCCTCCCCTCCCTATCCCATCCTACCTCCTGCATGCATACTCCTCCCCACATCCACTGATAGGGGAGGTCCTCCTCTCCTTCCTTCTGATCTTAGTCTATCAGATCACATCAGGAATGGCTGCATTGTCTTCTGTGGCCTGGTAAGGCTGCTCCCCCCTCTGGGGGAGGTGATCAAAGAGCAGGCCAATCAGTTTATGTCAGAGGCTTTTTAAATGATAATTCTTCAGTATTCCCACAAGCTTAGCTATTAGGATAACAAAGTTTCTTTTATTTTTAAAAACTCATTTAGAGGAATATTTAGAGCTGGGAATAGTAACACACATATATAATCTCAGAATTTGGGAGGTTGAATATTGAGGATTTTACAACTTTAAGGATACCCTGATCTACAGAGTAGGGCACATGTCTCCAAAAACAAGCAAAACAACAACAACAACAAAACAAAACCCCAAAATAAAAAAGAAAAACAAAACCAAAAAAATAAACAAACCATAAATCTTGAAAACAAATTAATCAAACAAAAGCAAGAAACAAAATAAACAAATAAAAAGAAAAGCAAATGTCCTTTACTTTGTATTTAAAAGAGAATAATTTTGCTTTTCCCTCCAAACTAAAAAATGATGTTGTTTTCAAGAAATGAAGTTTTCAAGTTAGTTCTAGCACATCCACAGATTAAAAAATATTAAAATAGAAAAAAAATATGAAAAGAAGCTGATGGTTCTTATATCCAAGTTTTTTTGACCTTTGAGGGAAATGAATGTCATTGGGGGGCATTGTAATGAAACCCTGGCTCCAGCACTGTGACATTTCTGTTACTTCATTGCTTGGTAATTTCCCTCCAGACTGCTCAAGCGATGTCTGCAGTTTGTGATTTATCCGTTGTTACTGAGGACTCAGTCTGTTTACTGTAACTATGTTTTTATTATCCCTGTCTAAGGATGACTTTATGGTTATGAGTTCCCTCTGAGTCAGCTCTAAATTTGTTTGTGCTAGCAGTGCACAGCGTTACTTTAAGTCATAACACCTTCCAGTATACCGCTGAATATATTCCTGTACAAACAGTGGAGAAATTTATCTCTTTGCCTTCTCAGATTTTAATTCAGTAATCAACTGTCTTAGGGAGTGGTTTACTCAATTCAACAACTGAAATCAATAGAGAATGAATAACCAAATACAGCTGGCGACGAAGTTCCATAGAAACAAAATATTAGGCATTCATAGCTTCTCTGCACCAGCAGACAGCCAGAATTTTCATTTATTTTGTAAATGTAAAGAGAAACCCAAAAGCTACTGTGAGATGTATTACACAACAGACACCTTAATGGGATATGAATGCAGAGCTGTCAGAGTTTTGCTTACAAATAATGTTATTTTCTAGACAATTTTATTTTAAGGGTTTGCACATATTTTTTTTCTGAGTAAATATGTGGATTAAGCCAGAGTATATCAATAAAAATGCAAGGGGAATGTCTTATAGATACGAACACATTATCTGATAAAAATTCATATGTAGTTATTTGCTCAGAGCTGAAGATATAGTTCGGCCAAAGATCATTGAAGAGTGGAAAATCTCATGAATTTGACTTCTTCAGCATACTGAGCACATACCTAGGACAGCAAACGAGGATAGTATCGATTCTTTTTTTTTTTTTTTTTTCATTTATAGCTTTGAAGTTGTGTTTATGGATCAGTGAGAAGTGAGGACTATTAGAAATAATTTTGACCTTAAAAGAACTGTAGTATTTACTTACTTGTCATTTGCTAGTATATGAAAAAGAGTCTATTAACCTTTCCCTATTTTAAGTACATCTATAAAGCAGAGGTATGCAGCGAACTATTCCAGACTAGAATATCCTGGCTTAGAATGTTCTTCACTACCTTCCTCATGTCCACATTTTGCTAGGAAGCTGCCCAGCACAGTGTTAAAAAAGATATTTTTTGAAGGCACACTACTGACCTTGTTAAATTCTGGCTCTGTCCAACTTCTGAGCTACCTGAGGAATGCTTTTCAGAACAAAATAGAGATAATAATGGTAACTTCCTAACTAATAACAGTAAGTCAAAGAGTGAAACATATGCTGTTTCAGGATTGTCTAGAAAATGTTGGGCTTTGCTAGAGATGTCACTTCTCTAGTAAAGTAATACAACTGCGCTTCCTTCACATATCAAGACATACTGAGATCGGTTTAAATACCAGTAGTAGAATAATGTTGCCTTTGTTTTACAGTTAGACTCTATGGTGTGAATGTATCCAGTGTAGAGGCACTGAATTGTCAGCAAGAGACTGGTGACTCAATATTGTAAAATATCAAGACCTATTAATGAAAAGTTGCACTTTCATGTTTGGACCTTTAATATGTTCATCAGAAAATGTTTTGAATGTTTTCTCCAGCTTTTGTCACTGTTTTCAGAAGTTTTAGAAAATAAAACCTACCTGGAGGGAATAGATCTCTGGAAAGTTCCTTTGGAATTGCTTTTTTTTTTTTTTTTGGGGGGGGGGGGGGTTGTTCCTGGACTCCATGGTATAAACTGTTCTCCTCTACTCTTCCCTAATATGATTGACAGAATCCTTTGAAACTATGAGCTGAAACAAATACCTCCTTATTTTGTTTTATGAGGTATTTTGTCATATGAAAAAAATGATCCAGAAATTGGTTACCAGAGAAGTGGAGTTTTTATGAGTAAGGGTGAGTAAGAATCATGTGATTCTTAGGCACCTGTAATTAGTTTCTGGAATGGATTTGGGCATCTTTAAAAACATGGGCTGAAGAAACCCTAAAGTTGAAAGCAGAACTTACAGAGTAATTCTAAGAGCTCAGAAGATGAAAATCTTGACAGAATTATAAGCACTAAAGACTACTCTTATGAGCTTTCAGACAAAATTGGTAATTGGGCTACAAGATACAGAACAATGTCCTGAGAGCTCAGAGAGGATGTATTGAAAGATTGGCATAACTGATTCTGTGTAAAACTACAGGCAAATATAGCTTTAGGATAAGACATTGTTACGAACAGAAACTTCCAGTCAAGTTCACAGTAACAAACAGGAGCAAAAAGCGGATAGAGATTTTTAAAATAAAATAGATAAAGAAAGAAGTAGAAAGCCTGGACAAAAATGAATGCATTAACATGATTAGTGACACTTAAAAAAAAAAAGAGGCAAGCACTTTGCCCTGGGACAATAGAAAAGATATATCGAGGGCAGATATCTGAAGAAGATGGAGGGAGGGAACTGGTTGGGAGAGGGTATGTGGAAGGTAATGAGGGTGCTGATCAGGTGTGTGGAGATCAGGGGTAGGGCTGGAGGAAGACCAGGGAATTCCCATTCCATGCCAAATAGAAATCTTGTTGGGGGCATCATTGGGACAGGAGAGGCTTCTGGGTGTCTATGTGGTGAGCCTAGCTGAGACTCGTAGCAACAGCAGGTGGGGGTGGGATATGGAGTCTGAAGATGTCACCTTCCTGTAGCCAGTTGGGACTTTCAATGGAGGAAGAGGGACATCAACCCACCCATAAAACTTTGACCCCAAATTTGACTTACCTATAAAAAAGTATAGGGACAAAGATGATTTAAAAAAAAAAAAGTATAGGGACAAAGGTTGAGGCAATCTCAAAACAATAGCCCAACTTGAGACCCACCCCATGGGTGGAGAGCCAACCCCTGACACTATCAATGATACCCTGCTATGCTTGCAGACAGGAGCCTAGCATAACTGTGTTCTGAGAGGCTTCACCCAGGAGCTGAAGGAAACAGATGCAGAGAACCACAGCCAAATAAACTGAACTTAGGAAATTTTGTGGAAGAGTTGAAGGATAGAGGGAGCCTGAGGGGTTAAGGACACTACAAGAAGACCTACAGAGTAAACTGACCTGGGCCTGGTTTATGGCTTACAGACACTGAACCACCAACCAAAGACCATGTATGGGCTGGACCTAGAACCTCTACACATATATAGCAGATGTGCAGCTTGATCATCATGTGAGTCCCCTAACACTGGGGGTAGAGGCTGTCTCTGACTCTGTTGCCTGCCTTTGGATCTCTTTCTGCTAGCTAGGCTGCCATGTCAGGCCCTGTGGGAGAAGATGCATCTAGTTCTGCTATGACTTGAGGTGCCAGAGTAGGTTGGTACCCGTGGGGGCCTTCCGTTCTCTGAGAAGAAAGAGGGGGCAATGGGGAAAAGGGTGGAACATGAGGGTGGGATTGGGGTGAGAGGAGGGAAGGGGCTGGAATCAAGCTGTAAAATGATTAAATAAATAAATAAACATAAAAAATACAGTCTAGCCGATATAAAATTAAGAACTTCATTAAGACATTATCCTTTGTTAGTGGAGAGAGCTATGAGGACATTCTCTCACAGAAAGCTGCCATGAAATTATTTGCTCAGTTTCTACATCAGCAGCCCTCAGAGGCTGTTGAAACGGCAATCTAAAGAGGCCTAGATATTGCTCAAGCTAAGCTCTGACCAAGGGGCTATGCACTTGCTTCCAGTAGTACAGATGTGCAGAATGTAGGAGTTAGGGGTCATCCTAACTTACACTTCTTTCAGGAAAAGGCCCATGAGGCCTGGGAATGCACGGTAGATGTGGAATGCCTACTCCCTTAAGTTTGTCAGAAGGCAATGGGTAGAGATGCAGTGAGAAGCATACGCTTTAGAGGACATAGAACAATATGGGAGATTGCAGAAACAGGGACCGTGCATTTAATGAACTTGAGTAAAGGGGAGGAAGCAATGACAAGGACGTATGGTGTGGACTCTAAAGGGCAATATAAAGGGCTATCACTGTAGCCCAAGCCTGTCCGATTTCAAAGTGCATCACCGCGTGGCTCCGGCTTGGACATGGAGCTATGGGGATTAATGGTTTTATATGTTTTAAATATGTCTTTATTGAAAAAAAATATTTTTTGTACATTATATTCTGATCACAGCTCCTTCCCAGATCCCCCTTAATGTTTACCTGCTACGTTCTGTCTGGCTTTAAAATGATCCACTTTTGCTGGTTTTTTTGTTTGTTTGTTTGTTTGCTTTCTTCCTCTGTTTTGAAATCTGAATGTTTCCTTACATTGAGGAACATCCAAGGAGAAGGAAATAAGTCCCTAAAATTGTTCTTTTAGAGTTTCTACTGGGTCCCTAGTGACTTCTCCTTTCTCTCTTACTCTTGGTGGCCATAAATGTGAAGTCCGTAGTTCTGCTCTGCCACTCCCTCACTGATGTGGTGGATAGCACCTTTTTTTTTAAATTTTACTTTTTTTTATTAGTTACATTTTGTTAACTCTGTGTCCCAGCTGTATCCCGCTCCCTCATTCCTTTCCCAACCCCACACTCCCTCCCTGGTCTCCTCCCTGCCCCTTTCCAAGTCCACTGATAGGGGAGGACCTCCTCCCCTTTCATCTGACCCTGTTTTATCAGGTATCTTCAGGGCTGGCTGCAAAGTCCTCCTCTATGGCTTAACAGGACTGCTCCTCCCCTGGGGGGGGGGGGGGGGCCAAAGAGCCTGCCCTTGAGATCCTGTTAGAAATAGTCCTTGTTCCCCTTACTTTGGGAAACTACTTGGTTACTGAGCTACCTTTTAAAATCATAAGCAAAAAGAAAACCTTCTTTACTTAGATTATTTCTCTCTAACTAACCAAATAACTAACTAACCAACTAAGTAAAAATCGGTACCAGAATGTAGTTTTATTTTTCTGTAAATAAATCTGACCATTGCATATCCTTATTTGACTTTTAATGTTTTCAGAGGCTTAAAGGTAAGAGTTTCCTTGAGTCCTAAAGGAGTCTTTGAATTTGGACTTTTGAATACTGTTTAGACTCTGGAGACCTTCGGAGTTGGAGTAAATGTACTATGTGTTATGAATTAGGTGTGAGTCGGGAGGTTTCAGAGTCAAGGCTGTCAAGTGTTTAAATCTGAAATGACCCAGTCACATTTTTTAATGTTTGGTCCTCAGGGCAGCAATTTAGAAAGTTGTGGACATATTTGTAAGTGAAATCTAGCAACAGTGTATAGGTCATTTTGCGCGTGCTCTGAAGGCTATGCATTGTTATAAACTACCCTGATATACACTTTTCATCATGATTAATTAAATCCTCTGAAAGCACAAGGCAAATAAATAAATGTAATATTTGGTTACATTAATGTAAAAGCTTGACTAAACATGAGTTTTGATCAAAGGAAATTATGACTTTCTAAACTCTAGTAATGGCTATAACAATTTAGTTTCTGTCATACATATATGCACAGAGAAAATGTGACAACAAATAAAGGACAATGAGATTTGCTGTGATTAATTTAAAAACTGAATCTTTTACAGCATGGTGTTGGATCAAAGCATTATGCAAACTCATAAAATAAGTTATTAGAAAACACTTGAAAGTGAAAAGGACAGGCAATATGAAAGATGAAAATAATTGCTTACACTTCATTTATGTTTTTCAAAAGTACTGAGCAAGGTGAACTGTCAGTCTGAGCAAGAACAGTCGTCGCTTTATAACAAATAAGGTTTAATTTTTCAAATAAAGCTCAAAGCTTCAAAGTTAATTTAAAACAAGGGTAAGCTATGGTTTTGCAGCTATTAAAAGAAAAGCAAGAACTTACTCGAGAAAGCGTTTAAAGGAACTGATATGTGATGTTAGGGAGAAGGAAATTAATATTGCATAACAAATATTCTATATTTTCTGAGCAAACTGACGTTCGATCAGAAGTTAATCTTCTCTCCTAAGAATCTTGATTTATCTATCTATATATGGGATTATAACAATGTACTCTATTGCTTAGGATATAGAAATTATCTACTTCTATGAAAATGGTATATGTAACACATATATGCCCTACGGCATTCAGACTGTGACAAGTGTACAGTGTATCTCATCTCTATTTTAAACCGCATGTTCCCATTTTAGCCCCCAAAAAGTACGTTCATATGTTTGTTCACTCATTCTCGTGAGCACAGGATTGAGGCATTTGTAATTAGTTTTGGTGCTTTGGCTTACTTCCTTTATGGTTCATATCTAAGTCAATTTAACAAGTCTAACCAAAGCCTCAGTGTCCCCAGCTAACTGCATTTGGAGGAACCCTTCACCTTACAAATGAGGACTGTGTGAAAGAATGGAACCCTCAAACTCTCAGACACGTTTGTCTACAATGTGGCATTTACTTAAGAGCTGGGCAAAGGGATCAAGAAATACTGACAACCTGTCCCTCCCTTCTGGATGACAGAGGTTGAGACTTTGCCTGGTAGAAGACTGAACTCCATTATCTTTGCAGTAGAGCTCAGTGTGGAACATTTAGCACAAGAAATATATATCTGTAGATTTATATATCGTTTTATAATTTATATTATACTTGCATATTTATTATATATAAAAATATATGTAAATATTTTCCTTGTGATAGAATATATAAATTATAAAACTATGAATATACATATTTATGTTATATATACATACATATATATGTTGCAGGAAGTGATGGACCATGGTTTCCATACAGATTTCTGTTGTGTTACCGATAATACATTTTTTTGAATAAATATTTATTTACTGTTTTTTTCACAATTTTTAGAGTTTGTAGGGTTTTTTCATAATTTTGACATTTTTTTTTTTATCAGTAATGGTTGTTTTTATATGTACAGGCCTGTGCTTCTTCTCATGGTTATTCTAGACAGTTGTTTTTTGACTGCATATATCAAGGGTAGGTTTTGGTTCACAAGACCCTGGCAGGCAAGCAAGGGGTGGAAATATTTGACCAGCATATCCTGGCTTACATTACCCATTTAATTTTACACACAGTACAAGCCAGCTAATATACAAAATTAACAGTTTCTATTGCTCTCCTGCTAAGAGAAGTTTGGGGTGAGCTGAATTAAGTTGCTCATAAGTCTGCTTGTTGGATTCCAACTCATATTGAAAAAAACAATAATTTTTAGGTTATTGCCAGTATTTGTTACCTTCACACAACTTCAATCTCAAGTCTTAGAATTGCCTGTCTTTTAGCTACTCTGTCCTTAACATGTAAATTAAATTGCCTTGTCCTTAATTTCACAAAAAATGCATGAAATAAGTACATCTACTACTCAGATATTTTAGAAATTTATTCAAAGATATTTAAAATATTTCATTTTCTGTGTCACAACACTCATCCCTCCATTTTTCCCTGTTCTCCCTTGTCTCCCCTCACTATTCACTTGCTTTAGCATGATTCTTGCTTACTGTCTTATTTTAATACATTACTTTTTTCTTATCTATTATCAAAATATTTTAACTCAAATCTCTTGATATGTCTATATTTTTGTGTAATTAAGTTAAAAATGTCTCTCACAAAGATATCAACAAGGTAATCCCTAGAATCTACTAATATATTGTCTTTGTGCTAAGAGAGACTTTACATATGCCATTAAACTAAGGACACTGAGACTGAGGGATTGCACAGGGTTGTCAATGGTGAGGCTGCGTTAATCCCAATATTCCTTGTATCAGCAAAACAAGAAGCTAAGTGTCAGTACTGAGAGGATGCAATGGGATAAGGGAAGCTGAGTTAGGAATGCTATAACCAAAAGCCAAGGAATAAAAGCAGCCTCTAGAAGATAGAGGAAGAGGGCAATGGATGTCCTCTAGAATCTCCAGATAAAGCTGGCCTTGTTGAGAACCTCGACATATTCCCACAGGACTCATTTCAGACTTCTGAGTGCCATAGCTTTAAGAAAGAAGTCAATGTTTATCCTACTGAATCTACCTTAGCACACCCTCAGAACCTTTAACAGCTTAAACAACAATAAAACACATGCTGTTAGAATTTCTTTCCAAAGCTGACTGAATATCTTATACAACTGTTACCTTTGAAGCCAGGACATGCTGCTTTCCAAGTCTTCATCCTAAAAAGAAATTTCTTCCATGCCTTTGTCTTTGCTTGGTTCTTTACCTAATAGCTAGAGGAAGTCTCTAGAGCCCTAGCAACTTTCTATCCAAGGCAACTATCAAAACTGTTTACATATTGTCCACCTATGGCATATTGGCTTTCTAAAGAAATGGTAGCTTTCAATCCTTTATATCTTTATCTCTTCAAAGGGCAGTACATGTTTTGTTTTGTTTTTTACTTAGAGAGTAAGATAGTCTATTAAAAATATAAATAAATGAATCATATATCTGCTGTTTAAACTTACCTGCCTATTTTCTGTTTATCAGATTTAATGTATTTTTTCTTAGTCTATCCCTGTTCTACTAATAATAATTTTAAACAAGAATTTAATTTAGGACCTTTAAATCCTGATCAGGTAGTCTATTTACAGCACTGTATAAGCTTTTTATATCAATAAACAAATGATTTATCTAATTTAAATATTCAATTAAAATTATTTGTATATTATTGAGATTCTATTATGTGTTTGCATATACTAATGGTTTAATCTACATTATTTATTTGTCACAAAACTTTATTATATACTATTTTATAATTGCATTGCTGACTAAAATGTCAATATTTTTAAAATATTTTATTTCACAGCATTGATTTTAGTAGATAATTTATACATTATACAAAATGCACTAATTTGCTATGTGTCCTATTTCCTTTTAGTTTCTTCATCTTCTACTCAAGTCTTTTACATTTCACTTTGAAACTCTAATGGCTTTGGGCAGTTTGAGACCTGTAAAGTAAATCTCATGAATTAATAAAAGGATATAAGTTTCCTGGGGAAATTAATCTTTCTTTTGTGGAGGATATCAGTTTTGTCTTTCAGTTTATTCTTTTTGAGGTTGTTTTGGTTTGGGGGTTTTGTTTGTTTGTTTGCTTGCTTTTAATAGTGATTAAAGAAGCCTCCAAGACTTTCCCCATAGAACAAATAATAAATATTTCTGAAAGTGTTGTGGGGAAAGGAGTAAGCATGCAGCCATGACATGAACTAGAGGTAAGACAAAAAGCACAGCCCAGCACTAGTCATTTAGTTACTCAATATGCTGAAAAAGGGATAAATCATAGACTTAATTATTTTATCTGAAGGCTGCTAATGGTCCAATCAGAATTTTAAATATCTTGGTGAAGAGATGGGTGCAAGATATGATCTTGGTATGTCTGCATTTGTGTGTATGTGTGTATGTGTATGTATGCATGGTGTCTGAAGTAACTGAGATTAGGAAATGTCTTTATTTCTCTGAAGAAAATAAAATGCTTCCTCACAGAACAAAAGGGGAATAGCACATAGAAAGGTAAACATGGGCTAATTAATATCCAGGAAATGACAGTTAGAAAAAACAAAGTTTTTCTTAGAGAATTCCAGGCAAAATAAAAATCCAAGAAAGGGTTAAAATGATGAACCATATGGTGTATTTTCTGGAAAAGTTAAATCTTGAAGCTATTTTTGTTTTATGGTTAAATGTAGTTTAATAGCAAGTTTACAAGGATAGTATAAAAGACAGAATTAAAAGCATGAATATGAAGATAGGATAACTCCATGGAATTAGATACTATGAAAAGCCCAGGGAATCTTTGATTTGCAAACTCCTTATGTCTTGTATAGTTTGAGAAACTGCTTAGGATTTCAGGAAGAGCTGAAATTCCAGAGCCCAGCTGTTGGTGCTCTATGAGCAAAAAGTGAGGCCTACCTAGTTGATTTTTTTAAGAGATCAAACTCTTTGTTATCCATTTCATATATGAAACAAGATAGGCCAAGAACCATTCAGCTTGTAAACAGCATATGAAGTACATGCTGAAGAGTCCACTAGTACAGAAAAATTTTATTCTAAAACATTTTCTGTTTTGATTTTGTTAAACGATTATCATATTAGAAATCAATTGTTTCCTAAAATTAACTCACGTTTTCATTTTTAAATTTACCCACAAAAGATATTTTAATTAATATATATTCTTTTTTTTATATTACTTTTTAGGAACCTAGTTTTATCACAATTTGTGATGCTAGCTATGTGTCTATAAACACCACCTAACTCTTAAATATGTGTGTTTTTATGAGATACTCTGTTTTTATTCTGCCCAGTCAATTAATGAATATATTTTGATGTAATAAGAACAACTTGGAAATAGTCTTCAAGTTTTGGCTCCCTGTCTCTTGGGTAACAAGGGAACTGAACATATGCACGCCATCCATGGTGAACTGCATGCATGTGGTAACTGATTAAAACAAAGATTTTTTTTTTTTTTTTTTATCACCAAGAGAATTTTGGTCCTTTTCCTCTGGCTTCTCATTCTATAAAATACAGCAAGTTTCCTTTCTGCCTTCATAAGTCTGAGTGAGTTAGTTAGTGTTAAGATAGATCCTTCCTACCTAAAGAATGTCTGTAAGTCTTCTCAGGTTCCCGTACTCCATCCTTTTATTTCTCTTGAGGCATGCAGAGTTTATGATTATCTTAGCAGTTAACGTACCATGTCATAATGACCTCTTGTTTGTCCATTTTATTATATCTGGGGCTTCCTAATAGAAAATTGAGCAAATACTGATCTCTCATTCTTAGAAAGGTACATTGCTTCTGTAAGACAGTTGAAAATATTTTTTGAGAGAATAAATAAACTGATGAATTGAAACTTAGGGACATGTTTGTGCTATCTAAGTTTATACCCGAAATGTCATTCATAGTAAAGAAATATAAAAATGATTAGTGAGAGCTTGCTCCATATGGGGATGATCCAAAATTGTCAAGGCTTTCAGTTTTAAGCAAATATGTTTATTAAGTCTATAACAACAAAACTGAAAAACAATAGCAAGCTGCAGAAAACTGGTAGAAGATCAGATTGGTCAGTAACTCATCCACCAGGAAGGCCTGGAGAAGCCCCATGGAAGCAGACAGCCTGATGCCCTGTTCTGAAGAGTCACAGACACAACACCTTCCCTTCTGAAGAGATTTTCCAATTCCCCTCCACATTGAAGGCAGTCTTTTAGCATTGGATAACAATAGTAACATCTATTGGCAATGTGTTGTTATTTTTAAAAATGAAAATCCTAACCATTCTAATTTACCACTAAAGACTCAGGAGGCAGATGCTGAGGTGAACACTTGCTAGCTCAGAGAATCAGAGAAAGCAGCCAGCTGACCTTCTCAGCTCAAGTGTACATGGAAAATACCCAAAGGTCTAGCTAGCTCTGCTGAAAGCTGGGAGGAAAGGGTGAAAAACCCAAGACCAGAGGCTTGCTAGTTCAAAGCCCAAAAGGCAAAAAATGCCAAAGAGCTAAAGTCTAAGCCTAAGCCAAAGAGCTAAATCCAAAAAACCCTTTTTTCTTCTCCATGTCTTAATACCCCTCAACTCAAAAGTCCCTCCTACACTTTATTCCCTGTCAGCTGGTTTCTTGCTCCGCCTCTTGACCTAAGGTTAACTTTATTAAATTCTGTGTACTGAAAGCTCTTGGATTAAAGGTGTATGCCCATCCTGTGAGAATCTCATAATAATCACCTATTTACAATAAACAGAAAGTTCTTGGACTACATTGTGTGATTGGGCCCAACTACACCAAGGAAGGGATATATATGTATGTTTTATGTTGATATGTGTATACGGTTTACAGTTCAAAATTTTGGGATTCACAATGGGATCAATATCCTGCAACAGGAATGTTTTCTCCTACAGCTGTTCCGAAGAGCATAGTATTTTTAGTAACCTTTGCTATTTGTTGTTCATTTTTGTTTCATCCTTGTTAGAAAGTCAACTTTGCCAGCCTGACCCAGAGTAGAAAGGATAGTAATTAAACCTATTTAATTCTAAAGAGAGAGGTCCATCTTGTTCACAGAGTATATTTTCAACAAGCACAAACAACACGCTATGTTTTACCAGTACAATTACTATTAAATGATCTTGTTTTAGATTTGGCAACAATCAGATAAATGTTACATCCAAAACACCAAATATTTTTAAGTAAATTCTGATTACTTTTTAACTCTCTCACATAGTTAAAACCTAAGCAGCTACATATTTTCCTTTGTGTTTTTTGTTGTTGTTGTTGTTGTTGTTGCTATTTGTTTTTGTTTGTTTGTTTGTTTGTTTTCTGGACAGGGTTTCACTGTGTGGATTTGGCTGTCCTGGAACTACCTCTGTAGATCAGGCTGGCTTTAAACTCACAGAGATCTGCCCGCCTCTGCCTCCTGAGTGCTGAGAGTAAAGATGTGAGCCACCACTATTTTAAATAAAATAATTTTCAAAAGTCTGTTTTCCTGATTACCCTGAGTGGAAAATATCTTAAGAAAATCTCATTGATTTAAAAAGATCTTTTGTATCAGTGTATTGACTTTAAACTTAAAATTTAAATTATCTTTAATACCCACTCATGTGCCATCCTTAGATGTCATTTTCCATATTTCTTGATTAACTCAGACATTCTGCTCTATCTGAGCCTCCTGGGTTTATCATTGTCAGATATTTTTCATCTGAGAAAAACTCAGTAATTTTATTTTAGACCAAAATTTTGTTTTACTATACAATATCTTTTATATTTAAGATATTCCATTTCTTATTTAACTCTTTTCAGGAAAAATATATATATATATATATATACACACATATGAATATATATACACAAGTATACATATATATATATATATCCCCATATAAAAAATCTTTCTTAAAATTTCTGTCTCTTCCACTTCCTTCTTACCTTGTTTTCTTTCTTAATACCTAAAATGTAGCAACTTAAAATTTACCAATTTTTTAAAATGGAATTGAGTCCAAGTTACATTTTTTCAATGCTACAGGAAATTTATTTATAAATTAATTTATTTTTTATTAATTATAATGTATTCACTTCGTATCTCAGCTGAAGCACTCTCCCTCATCCCTTCCCAATCAAAATTTCCCTCCCACTTCTCCTCCCCTGCCTGTCCACCAGTTCACTCATTCAAAAGTCCTCCTCTCCTCCCATCTGACCCTAGCCTATCAGATCTCATCAGGACTGGCTGCATTGTCTTCCATTGTGGCCTGGTATGGCTGCTCCCACTCAAGGTGAGGTGATCAAAGAGCCAGCCACTGAATTAATGTCAGAGACAGCCTCTATTCCCCTATGAGGAATGCCACTTGGACACTGATCTGCCATGGGCTACATTTGTGCAGGAGTTCTAGGTTATCTCCATGCATTGCCCTAGTTGGAGTACCAGTCTCAGAAAACAACCCTTGTTTCCAGATTTTTTGGTTCTGTTGCTCTCTCGTGAGCTCTTGTCCCATCCAGGTCTTTCTATCTCTCCCTTCTTTCATTAATACTCCCTACACTTTGCCCAAAGTTTGGTATGAGTCTCAACATCTGGTTTGATACCCTGCTGAGTAGAATCTTTCAGAGGACCTTTGTGGTAGACTCCTTTCCTGTTCCCTATTTTCTCATTCTTCTGATGTCCACCCCATTTGCCTTTCTGAATGAGAATTGATCATCTTACCTGAAGGTCCTCTTTCTTGCTTGTCTTCTTTAGGTGTACAGATTTTAGTATGATAATCCTATATTATATATCTACTATCTACTTATAAGTGAGTATATACAATGTATATCTTTCTACTTCTGGGATACCTCACTGAGGATGATATTTTCAAGTTCCTATCATTTGCTTGCAAATCTCATGACTTCCTTGTTTTTAATTGCTGAGTAGTTTTACACTGTGTAAATGCACCACAATTTCTGTATCCCTTCCTCTGTTGAGGTATATCCAGGTTGTTTTCAAATTCTGGCTCTTACGAAGAAAGCTGCTAAGGATATGGTTGAGCAAATGTCCTTTTTGTATACTTGAGCATATTTTGGGTATATGCCTAGGTGTGGTATAGCTGGATCTTGAGGTAGCACTATTCATAATTGTCTGAGAAAGTGCCTGATTTATTTCCAAAGTGGTTGTACCAAATTACATTTCCACCAACAATGGAGGTGGTTCCCAATTCTCCACAACCTCTCCAGCATGTGTTGTCACTTGAATTTTTGATCTTAGCCATTTTGATGGATGTAAGGTGAAATCTAAGGGTCATTTTGATTTGCATTTCTCTCATGACTAAAGACATTGAGCATTTCTTTATGTTTTTTCTGCCATTCTATATTTGTCTACAGAGAATTCTGTTTAGCTCTGTACCCCATTTTTAAAATGTATTACTTGATTTGATGCTTTTTAACTTCTTGAGTTCTTTATATATTCTGGAAATCAGCCCTCTGTCAGATATAGGGTTGGTGAGATCTTTTTCCAGTCTATGGGCTGTCGTTTTGTTCTGACGACAGTGTCCTTTGCTTTACAGAAGCTTTTCAGTTTCATGAGGTTCCATTTTTTGGTTGTTGATCTTAGAGCCTGTGCTGTTGGTGTTCTGTTCAGGAAGTTGTCTCCTATGTCAATGAGTTCAAGGCTGTTCCACACCTTTTCTTCTAACAGATTTAGTGTGTCTGGTTTTATGTTGAGGTCTTTGATCCACTTGAATTTTAGTTTTGTGCAGGGTGATAAATGTGGATCTATTTTTATGTAGACATACAGTTGGACCAGCACCATTTGTTGAAGATGCTGTCTTTTTTCCATTGTATGGTTTTAGCTTCTTTGTCAAAATTAAGTATCAGTAGGTGTGTGGGTTTACTTCTGGGTCTTCTATTTGATTCCATTTATCCACCATTCTGTTTCTATGCCAGTACCATGCAGTTTTTATTACTGTTGCTCTGTAGTACAGATTGAGATCAGGGATGGAGATACCTCAAGAAGCTCTTTTATTATACAGGATTGTTTTATTAATTCTGGGTTTTTTTTTTTTCATGTTAAATTGAGAATTGCCCTTTCAAGTTCTGTGGAGAACTGTGTAGGTATTTTATAGGAATTGCACTGAATTTGTAGATTGCTTTTGGCAGAATGGCCATTTTCACTGTTAATCCTACAGATCCAGGAGCTTGAGAGATCTTTCCATCTTCTGATATCTTCTTCAATTTCTTTCTTGAGAGACTTGAAGGTTTTTTCAAACAAGTCTTTCATTTGCTTGGTTAGAGTCATACCAAGGGACTTTATGTTATTTGTGGCTATTGTGAAGGGTGTAGTTTTTCTAATTTCTTTCTTAGCCCTTTTGTCTTTCATGAACAGAAGGGCTACTGATTTTTTTTTTTTTTTAGTTAATTTTGTATCGAGCCACTTCACTGAAGGTGTTTATCAGCTGAAGGAGTTCTCTGGTTGAATTTTTGTGGTTCTTAACAAAATGAGATTACAATTTTGCTTATTGTTATAGCCTTCATCTGTTGTAATACCTTAAGCAAATATTCTTACTACTTGGGTTTCTTCAAAGGCCCTTCTAATCATTTGTTTGTCCTCAAAATAGTTTCAGATTTTACAAGAAGAGCTAGCATATATATTAATGACTTTGATTACTGAATACTCTATACAAAACCAAAGAAAATAAAATATGTAAAGAAACAAAATTCTCCTCCCCTGGTCTCCTCTCCTATCTCTTCTTTTCTCTGGATTCATTCCTCCTCTGCCTCCTTTCAGAAAAGAGCAGGACTTCCAGGAAAATCAACAAAATGACAGAATAACATGCTACAATAAGACAAGGCATACACCATCACATCTAGGCTGTACAACGCAAACAGATGAAAGAAAGAGGTTTTAAGTACAGGTGATCTTTGCCCCTATTTTTGTTCTATCATTTTGATACATGAAAGCCTGAGTTTTGTGGTTGTGAAGGTTTTATAACCACCACCCCATTTCTCACCAATATGATCACTGTCCTATTTGTACCCATTTTATGATGGCCTATAAATGGAAATAGTCTAGAGCAATCACTCTTTTGAAATAATACTGCCATCTCATAGATCCTGCCAAGTCTGCCAGTTTTTTAAATATATAGCGAGAATGATCCATAATAGTTATATTTTCCATTTTGAATGACTGAGTTTATTAAATATAAACAGCAAGTAAAAGCAAAAAATAAAATAGCAAGTAGCAAGAAAACAACAGAACATCCGATCAGTCACTCACATCACACAGCAGCGAAGGGTACAGAAGCATTGTTAAAGTGAATACCAGCAGACTGTACGTGCATCTGTGGTGAGACTTCTGGTTCCTCATATGTGCTCTAAGCATCATTATACAGTCAGATAAATGACAGCAGCCTGTGTTGGAAATGTTTTCTGCCTCCAACCACAATAGTTTTAGTGACCTTAGCTCTTTGCTATTCTCTTTCGTCCCTGTTAGACAACCAGGTGGTTACCTTGACACAAGACCCTTGAAATAACACTCAAGTCTAAAACAAGATGATCCACCTTGGAATCTTATCTTAAATTTCAGCAAGCACAAACAGCCCACACCAAATTACAAAAATAATTTATGTTACATAGGTCATTTTTCAAATTAAGGAGAATCATTTCTTTCTTTTTTGGGGGGAGCAGGGTTAAAATATATTTTATTCTTTTTTAATTAAATTATATTTTTATATGAATTACAGTTTATTCACTTTGTATCCTAGCTGTAGCCCCCTCCCCCATTTCCTCCCAATCTCACCCTCCTTCCCTCATCTCCTCCAATGCCACTTGCCAACTCTACTGATAGGGGAGGTCCTCTTCCCCTTCCATCTGACCCTAGCTTATCTGGTCTCATCAGGAATGGCTGCATTGTCCTCCTCTGTGGCCTGGCAAGGCTGCTACCCCTTCGGGGGAGGGGGGCTGTCAAAGAACCAGCCATTGAGTTCATGTTAGAGACAGTTCCTGTTACCCTTTCTAGCAACCCACTTGGAGACTCAGCTGCCATGGGCTACATCTGAGCAGGGGTTCTAGGTCTTTGGTTGAAGTATCAGTCTCAGAAAAGACCCCTCTGCCCAGATTTTTTTTTTGGTTCTGTTGCTCTCCTTGTGGAGCTCCTGCCTTATCCAGATTTTACTATCTCTTTCTTTTTCTTAGGATTCCCTGTACCTTGCCCAAAGTTTGATTATGAGCCTCAGCATCTGCTTTGATACACTGCTGTGTAGTCTCATTTCTTTTGAAAAGACAGAGAACCAAATTTCAGTTAAGCATTTCTAGATAATAGAAATGCAATCTAGGGGGTAGACAGAAAAAAAACCCAAATAGTGAGAGGCTTGACTTTGGATACTCACTTTGGTTTCATGATGTCACGCTAAGTATGTCTAAAACATCCACAGATTAAAATGGCTATTGTGGTTCAAATTACATCTCCAAAAAGTACAGTTATGGTTCTCTAATGTCTAAGTGATTGTATCAAGAGCTGGCATAGCTGGGATGTGATTAAGCCTGGAAGATTCTCCTTTGTGAATGATATCAATGCCCCAATTGGAGAATTCTTTTCTCCCTCCTGTCTTTTGCCTCTCTGCCATGGAAAATACCTTCTCTTTCTTCTTCTTCTTCTTCTTCTTCTTCTTCTTCTTCTTCTTCTTCTTCTTCTTCTTCTTCTTCTTCTTCTT
>NW_026585797.1:30758311-30769475 GCF_907164565.1 Psammomys obesus | reverse complement strand
CTCCTCCTCCTCCTCCTCCTCCTCCTCCTCCTCCTCCTCCTCCTCCTTTTTCTTCTTTGTTCCTTGTAAGGAATGAATGCCATTTTGGAAAAAGATAATGGACTCTCATTGAACACTGAATCTGTTGGTGCCTTTTTATCAGACCATACCAATTCTAAAACACTGAGAAATAAATCATCAATATTCATAAACTATCTATTCTTGGGTATTTTGTTATAGTGGCATTAATGAAATGAGACAAAGGCTGAGAAACTTCTAATTACAGCTGATGGCTATTGACTTTCTAGGGATAACTTAGAGACAAATTTAACCTAAGATTTGTTTTTCCAGTATTTTGATTTAAAGTGAGAATTGCCTTAGGGCCACCAAAATTCAAGGACACAAACAGTTATCTGTTAGATTTTATGGCACATGAGCTGTCATTTTGCTTTTTCACTATTCACATGTTACTCAAAGAACTTTATTTCCATTTTGTCATGCAGGGATAAAAGGAAATCCATTTTAGTGAATACAATCCCCTGGTTAGTCCCAAAATACTTAGCTGGGGGCCTTCTCAGTACGTGCAGCACAGCCAGGTTCCTTAATTATGTGTATTTCAGGCATTTTTTTTCCTACCTCTACTGAAGGGAAGTAAAAGATCACAGAAAAGAAATGAATGGCAAGGGCCTTTTGAGGGCTCTTAGAATAAAGTAATAAAATGTATATCTGAAGACTTGTAACAAAGAATGTCAATATTAATGGTTTACTTTACATTTTTTTTCCTGGCTTAGCAGTCAAAACCCCAAATGGTAAGTAGATATTTCTCATAGCTCTGTGCATGGCTATTTAGTGCATGGAGAGAAGCTCAAAATTATTAGTCATTAACTAGTCTGATTAAAGGAACCTCAAAATACAGAACTAACTAAAGAACTGAATGAAGAATGAAAGGGAACCAGTCAGAACCCTCCGAAACCTACAGAGATGGGTATAATCATTTAAAAAATCACTAATGATTTCTTTTAAACAAAGGAGGAAAACTAAAGTCTGATGAGAATATGGAGGAACTGGCACTTTGTTATATTTCTGATGAGAACGGCTCAGCCTCTGCTGAAAGCAATTCTTCATATCCTCACAATGTCAATCACAGCTTTGCCATATGGCTTGACAAGCTCCATACTAAACGTGTACCAGAAAAGAATTGTGAAGACAAGTATCTCAACCAATGCACAGCAGAAAGGAGATGCAGAGCTAGTCACACTGACAAATGGTGGAAACAGGCCAAGTTCAATCAACAGTTGCATGGACAAACACATTGTACAAAGACATGCAAAGTGAGTGAGGTACTACATCAGAATATGTGTGAACTTTTATAATACTAAGCAGATTCAGGAAGTTAGACAGTAAAAGTTTATTGTATATGGATATTTTATATCCATATGAAAAAAACCTGAATAGATATATTTCCAAAGGATCAGAATATATATTGATGGCTTCTGGTCATATGTGTAAGTGCTGGGAGTTCAGACCAAAGCAAAATTCTTTGGGATTACCTAGAAGAAGTAGTCACATGAAATTGACTAAACATTCTGAATCAGATTTTATAAAGAATGGTTAACTTTGTGCTATGCAAATATCACTTAGACTAATTCTTACTATTTAACTCCATTTTGAATGTGTGTATGAGAGAGTGGACCTGTGTGTTAGTGTGAGCAAGTGAATACCAATGTTCACAGTAGTCACAGGTATTGGGTCTCACAGAGCTGGAATTAAAGGCAGTTATAAGCCTGACTGACTTCGGTGTGGGGAATCAAACTCTCATCATCTATAAGAAGAGTACTTTGGCATCTTTGTCAAAGATCAGGTGTCCATAAGTGTGTGGGTTTATTTCTGGGTCCTCTGTTTGGTTCCATTGATCCACCATTCTGTTTCTATGCCAGTACAATGCAGTTTTTATAACTGTAGCTCTATAGTACAGCTTGAGATCAGGGATGGAGATACCTCCAGAAGACATTTTGTTGTAGAGGATTGTTTTAGCAATTCTGGGTTTCTTATTATTCCATATGAAGTTGAGAATTTTTCTTTCCAGGTCTGTAAAGAATTGTGTTGGTAATTTGATAGGAATTGCATTGAATCTGTAGATTGCTTTTGGTAAGATGGCCATTTTTACTATGTTAATCCTGCCAAGCCATGAGCATGGGAGATCTTTCCATCTTCTCATATCTTCCTCCAATTCTTTCTTCAGAGACTTGAAACTTTTTTCATACAAATCTTTGACTTGCTTGGTTAGGGTTACACCAAGGTACTTTATGTCATTTGTGGCTATTGTGAAGGGTGTTGTTTCCCTAATTTCTTTCTCAGCCTTTTTGTCTTTTGTATACAGGAGGGCTACTGATTTTTTTTTGAGTTAATTTTGTATGTGGCCACTTTGCTGAAGGTGTTGATCAGCTGTTGGAGTTCCTGGTAGAATTTTTGGGGTCACTCAGGAATACTATCATATCATCTGCAAATAGTGATAATTTGACTTCTTCTTTTCCCATCTGTATTTCCTTGATTTCCTTCAACTGTCTTATTGCTCTATCAAGGACTTTCAGAACTATGTTGAAGAAATATGGAGAAAGAGGGCAGCCTTTCCTTGTCCCTGACTTCAGGGGCATTGCTTTAAGTTTCTCTCCATTGAATTTGATGTTGGCTATAGGCTTGCTATATATTGCCTTTACTACGTTTAGATATGTTCCTTGTATCCTTGATCTCTCCAGTACTTTAAATATGAATGGATGTTAGATTTTGTCAAATGCTTTTTCAGCATCTAAGGAGACTAAGATGCCTAAACCATACAATGGAAAAAAGATAGCCTCTTCAACAAATGGTGCTGGTCTAAATGGATATCTACATGTAGAAAAATGCAAATAGATTCATACTTATTACCCTGCACAAAACTAAAGTTCAAGTGGATCAAAGACCTCAACATAAAACCAGACACATTAAATAGGTTAGAAGAAAGAGTGAGGAAGACATTAGAAATCATTGATACAGGAGTCAACTTCCTGAACAGAACAACAACAGCACAGGCTCTAGGAGCAACAATCAATAAATGAGACCTCATGAAATTGAAAAGCTTCTTTAAAGCGAAGGACAGCGTCATCAAAACAAAACCATTGCCTACAGATTGGGAAAGAATCTTCACCAACCCTTTATCTGACAGAGAGCTAATATCCAGTATATATAAAAAACTAAAGAAGCTGAAAAGCAGCAAAGTAATCCAATTAAAAAATGGGGAACAGCACTAAACAGAGATTTCTCTGTACAGGAATATCAAGTGGCAGAGAAACACTTAAAGAAATGTTCAATGTCATTAGTCATTAGGGAAATGCAAATCAAAATGACCCTGAGATTCCACCTTACACCCATCAGAATGGCCAAGATGAAAAATTCAAGTGACAACACATGCTGGAGAGGTTGTGGAGAAATGGGAACCCTCCTCCACTGCTGTTGGGAATGTAAAATTGTAAAACCACTCTGGAAATCAATCTGGTGCTTTCTCAGACAATTAGGAATAGTGCTTCCTCAAGATCCTGCTATACCACTCCTAGGCATATATCCAAAGGAGTCTCAAGTACACAATAAGGACATTTGCTCAACCATGTTTGTAGCAGCTTTATTTGTAATAGCCAGAAGCTGGAAACAGCCCAGATGCCCCTCAACTGAAGAATGGATGCAGAAATTGTGGTACATCTATACAATGGAGTATTACTCAGCAATGAAAAATAAGGAAATCATGAAATTTGCAGGTAAATGGTGGGACCTAGAAAGGATCATTCTGAGTGAGCTGTCTCAGAAACAGAAAGACACACATGGTATGTACTCACTCATATAGACACATAAATATAGGGTAAACATACTAAAATCTGTACATCTAAAGAAACTAATCAAGAGAGAGGACCCTTACTAAAATGTTCAATCCCCATCCCGAAAGGCAAAGAGGAAGGACATCAGAAGAAGAAGAAATAAGAAAACAACCTAGGAACCTGCCACAGAGGGCCTCTGAAAGGCTCTGCCCTGCAGACTATCAAAGCAGATGCTGAGACTGATGGCTAACTGTTGGAGAGAATGCATGGAATCTTATGTAAGAAGTGGGAAATAGTAAGATCTGGAGAGGACAGGAACTCTACAAGGAGAGCAACAGAACCAGAAAATTTGAACACAGGGGTCTTCCTCGAGACTCATACTCTAACCAAATACCAGGCATGGAGATAACCTAGAACCCCTGCACAGATGTAGCCCAAGGCAGTTTAGTATCCAAGTGGGTTCCATAAGATTGGGAAGAGGGACTGCCTCTGACATAATCTGATTGGCCTGCTCTTTGATCACCTCCCCCTGAGTTTGGAGCAGCCTTACGAGGCCACAGAAGATGACAATGCAGTCACTCCTGATGAGATCTGATAGACTAATTTCAGAAGGAAGAACAGGAGGACGTCCCCATCAGTGGACTTGGGGAGGGGCATGCGTGAAAAAGGGGAGGAAGGGTGGGATCGGGAGCTGAGGAGGGAGGGGCTTATGGGGGATACAAAGTGAATAAAGTGTAATTAATAAAAGTTTAAAAAATGGAAAATAAAAAACCTAAAAAATAATAAAAAATACCATAAAAAAGAATATTTTGTTCTATCTACTGAGCATCTCTCAATCCTCCAAAAACTACTTTTTAGTTCAAACTTGATAAATCCTTGTTTATCTTTGCAAATGTATTTAAGGAGCAAAGTGACAGCAAATAGAGTTCAGCTGCAACTGAACTCTACCACAGCCTTTGTTTTAGGAGATATTGTTCATTTTTTTTAATAGCTTTGTGTGTAAGACATTGTGACCATACAACTTGAAAATGAGATGAAACTGTTCTAAATCTAAGATTAATAGACACCTGGAGGTGACTCATCAAGGATCTGATTCTGTGAATAATGAATGGTCAGCACAATGGCACTGCCAGGCCCACTGGTAGGGAGCTTCTGACTCCCACTGCTCACACCTCTGTCATTGCAAGCAGCTAGTTAGATTGCTAAATGATATTTCCTCCTTGCTTCCTTTCTTCAAATTTTTTTATACAATCCTGGGAAAGACAACATATCTTACCACAATCTGCCAATTCTCACTTCATCACACAGGCATTACCACGATAATCCCCGAGGAACGATTTAGCTTCGTAATTATAAGAAATCAAAAAACAGTTAGAACAACGCTTTTCTCACGAGTTTCCTCCTGTTATTTCTCTAGCCTTAAATTCATTTTTCCTCTAATGTTCACTGTTGGGGTTCAGTGATGCCCGTTGGTCGAAGCGGATGAGAACTTCACTCCCACAGCTGACTAATGGATGCTTCTTCATCGTGGTGGGCAGCACAGGCGTTTTGATTGCTGGCATGCTTTCTTAATTTCCTCTGATAATTCATCACTTTAAGACTTTAAGAGGTTTTTATTTATTTATTTTTTTTCCTTTTGGAGAGCTATCAACAGCTATTTAAGCTTATGAAGCAAAAGTGACTACATAACCCATTTTTATATACCTAGCAGTTATATAACTGAGTATACATATTTATCCTAGTTTGTGATCATATAAATGCCTTTACTGTCTGAAAATAAAAGACAATGTATCAGTATCCATGTGCCTTCTTTTTTTTTTTTTTTAATGACTAATAGTGCTTAACTGTGTAGAAATTTATTCTGAACTTTGGATCTAAGTTAAGACACAAATAATGAGGCACTTCAGGAGAAAACGTGAATACATAACATAGATGGGCTCAAAGAAAGCTAAATTAAATTGAGGATTGGAAGGGCACAAAAACAAGCTATTGCACAAATGATTCTGAATGAGGTAGCTACATAACTGCATCAAAAATAATGTTAAAACTTTAGATAATATTATACCAAAATTAAGGATAGTCAATAATTTGACTATGAAACAGTATGAAAGTCCTAGAGCTTAATATAGAAAATTTTTTGTTGGTTTTTGTTTTTTGTTTGTTGGTAAAGAGTAGTTTTACAATTACTGATATGTAAAAGTTTTCTGCTTAAGTTTTGAAAATAAAAGGAACATTGATGGATTTCCTAATTCAGAAATTTAAATAAGCCTGGTGAATTGTAAAGAGTACTACCTAAATTCATTGGAAAAAACCATTAACAAAATATTTTCTAAATAATAAAAATCTACTGTATATGGATATGCTAAAATATATGTAAAATAGCCATAAGCATTTTAAGAATGAAGTTGTCAGAATATGTGAAAGATTGTATTTTGTTTTTAATAACATTTTGGTTGAGCATTTTTTCCATACATAAGCTATTTAAAGACAAACTCTACAAAACATTTGGTTGGCATAACAGCAAAAGCAATTAAAATGAAGGCACTCTTCAAATTAACCTTTTACTGACATTGCAGACTGAAGTAAGATGAGTTGATTCTATCTGGGCTTCAGGCATATACTTCGCATATGCGTTTCTACATGAGGTCAAAATTACAAGGTGTTGAAATCAGAATGTCCAGAAGGGAATATGGACCCACACATCCTCTGAAGTGTTGAAGAAATTATAATTCACCTTGTGAAAAAGTAATCTTCATGTGTTACTGATATCCTTGCATCTCGAAAATAACTTTATTGCCTTTCACCTTGTCTGAACTTGTAACTCCCAATGTATTAATTTATTTGTGACCACACAAAAGCTATCCAGGCCACTTTTAAAGCAAAACGTTGATATCTGTACATGACTTCCATATGTGAATGCATGATATATACGTGGTTATTGGGATTTACCTTTTTAGCAAGCCTTTGCACAGTCTCTAGTTGAATGTATCACATTTCAAAAATACTGATGATGGAAATAGTTTAATTATGTATTTAGTTATAGTATGAACTTACTTATATACTCAAGGATTTAAAATCTTCTAGAGTTTAATATACCTCTTTCTAGAAACTTCTGTTTTAAAATGTGTGTTTGCTTTGATGTTTGATTTTACTTTAATTAGCAGATCAGTATGTATTTAATCTTTGTTATTATGGATCCTATAATAATTAACAACTACAAAAATTTAGAAAATGTATTTTGCCTCATTAAAACATCAGTATTGGGCTGGAGAGATGGCTCAGTGGTTAAGAGCACTGTCTGTTCTTCCTGAGGTCCTGAGTTCAATTCCAAACAACCACATGGTGGCTCATATCCATCTATAATGAGATCTACTGTACTCTTCTGGTGTGTGCACATGCAGGAAGAGAAATAATAAATAAATAAATAAATAAATAAATAAATAAATAAATAAATAAATAAATAAATAATAAAAATAACAGTATATGTCTAAGGTATCTATTGATACGGACACTTGAATAATTATATGTTTGCTTTCCAGTTTTGTTGCACACTTACCTAAGTAAATAAGAATAATTAAGAAAGAAAATATTGACTACCAAGAATGAGAATAATTAAGGAAGAACATATTGATTAATGAAAATCAGTCTCAAACAATACTCCATTATCTTTGATGTCTTACTATGACACTACTGTCATTGTTGTTAGCTGATTTGCCCATTTTGTCATGTGTTGTGTACATAATCTGTTAAAATATGAGAATTTTAGAGACATCATCTAACTTCCCATTCTTCACTAATTTTTGTTTTGTTTCTTAAATTTAGACAAATTTTCAAAATCAACTAATGTTAAAAGCAATTTCCATGAATGTCAAGGAAATTACTTATTTCTGTACTTAAAGCTGCTGTTATTATCTATGTGTTTAGGGCAGAATGATAAGCCCCAGCATGTCTTTGATGCACTCAGAAGCTTTGGGCATGTGACTTGGTCTATACTGACTAGCAGTGCTCCATATCTATCAAGTTCTCCTGCAGTTATTGCAATCTGTCTTTAATAGCTTTTACTTTGGGCTACATTGTCCATTCTGAGTTTGTCCCTGTGCTAATCCAGCTGTCTTGCATGTCTGAAATATTCATGACTGGCATTTGTCATGAGATAACTTGCATGAGGAACGATGCACCTATAATAATTTAGAGATGGGTGGTTTCTATACTTGACATCCTATCAAAGTTTTAAAATAACTGTTAGGCCCTGCACTTTTCCAAATGGAAAAATCAGTGGAAGTGATGAGAAGCTAGCTTTAAGATAACAGAGGGGACACAGGAACACAGACATTCTGTTTTCTTCAGTAAACTCAGAACCAAGGGGAAAGCAGAGGGAGCCTGTTTGCTTTGAATTTCTTACCTTCTGAGTAATAGCTTACAGGTTAACTTTTATGTATTCTTTAGAAAAACGTATGCAAGGAAAGATAACAATCTATAGTCTGACAGATTTCAAGAAAATTTTAATCAATTGTGTTAGTGAAGAATAATATACATGTGGCTCTTCTGTGGTGATAAACAGTCTGATTAGAACCAGCAATATCTTTAAAAAGTTCACGAATTTTCAAAATACTATGTATAAGACTTTATACAAATTTGATGAAAACATTTTTTCTATTATATTCTATAGATAATTATTAAAAAATGGCTGATAAGTTATTCAACTGTTTTTTGTGTAGAGTACCTTATGGGAATGTATGTTTATTAGATAATTTAGAAGAATATATGACAAGACTAAGCACAGATTATAAGATATACTGGGTTGGTACAAGCATTTGAATTTATAGTATCAAATTTGGAAATTAAAAATTACTATCAGATAAATTAAAGTTTGAGGATAAATCTAATATCTAGTCTTCTCTCATTAAAAGATTCCTGAACCCAGATATATTTGGTCCTTGTAGAGTTCCTATCCTTTCCATATCATACTAACTTCCCTTCTTTCATATGATTCCCTGCACTCTGCCGAGGGTTTGGTTATGAGTCTTAGTGTCTGCTTTGAAACACTGCTAGGTAGAGTCTTTCAGATGCCTTTTGTGGTAGACTCCTGTCATAAGTTCAATGCACATCCCATTTGTCTTTCTAAATGAGGATTAATCACCTTCGCCTGTGTCCACTTTCTTGTTTATCTTCTTTAGGTGTGTAGATTTCATTATGTTTATCATATCTTGTAGGTCTATATAAGCGAGTATATAGCAAGTTTGTCTGGGCACAGGGTCTTTTCTGAGACTGACACTCAACCAAGGACCATCTATGGATATAACCTAGAACTTCTGCTCGGATGTGGCCGTGGTAGCTCAGTAACCAAGTAGTTTTCCAAAGTAAGGGGAACACGGACTATTTCTAACAGGATCTCAAGGGCAGGCTGTTTGACACCCCCCCCCAGGGGAGGAGCAGTCTGTTAGGCCACAGAGGAGGACTTTGCAGCCAGCCCTGAAGATACCTGATAAAACAGGGTCAGATGAAAGGGGAGGAGGTCCTCCCCTATCAGTGGACTTGGAAAGGGGCAGAGAGGAGACCAGGGAGGGAGTGTGGGGTTGGGGAGGGAATAAGGGAGCGGGATACAGCTGGGACATAGAGTTAACAAAATGTAACTAAAAAGAAAAATAAAATTAAAAAAAAGAAAAAAAAAACAAATTAAAAAAAAAAGATTCCTGAATTTTTCCCTAGTGATTACAAAAGGTCAAGTTATTGTTGCCAGTGACTTGGACCCTGAAGCAAATCATTCTACATTAGAAAGTCAGGATTCTTGTTTGTGTGACCAAGGAAAGACAGTGTATGCTAAAAGTATGAGTCTAACTCCATTATGATGACTTCACAATTAAGTTACCATTTCATTATTTTCTCAGTTAATGGTATTTACTGTTGTTTTAGTGGCTGAACCACTACAGTAGCCATCGTTTCACATTCAAATAATTGAATGACTACATCTTGATGTATAACAATATCAGTACATACATAATATCACTGTATGGTGCATATACTGCTTTATAGTGATAAATACAGCTTTCTTTTAATTTTTGATAAGTAAACTTTAAAGTGTTGATAAGGTAAGATTTATAACTGTGTGCAGACATATGTGTATACTTTCCCACTGTTTATTTGAGGCCTATAATGTCACACAGTAGAGCATTTCTGTTAAAGCAAAAATTAGTCAGAATTTCAACTTTTCTCTGTATAACTTCAAACACTTTAGTAAAATTAGTTCCTTAGTGCTTTCAAGATAAACTCAAGTTTATTGGAATAACATAAAAACACTTATAACAAACTTGTCAAGTCCCTACCATTCTTTATGCTCAGAGACTTTTTTCCATCTGTCATGCTTTGCATGCATATTTCTGTGTGGATTGCCCTTTCATGTGGTTAATGCTTGTTCCTCTCTTAATGCTCTACCTTTAATATTTCATTTATTTCTCAAATAAGATGGAATTCCTTTAGGAGACTAATAAAATTTTCCAAAGACCTAATGTACTTTGTTCCATGCTTCAAAAGGAGGACCAGACCTTTTCTCCTGTATGTCCAGCGCATATAAGTGGAGCTCAGGTAATAGCTTTTAAAACTCATTAATTAGGTGATCAATTTAGCAAATATTTATGCACCTTTCAAATAAAAGGTTTAAGGATTTGCTCCTGAAGTTTACATATGCATAAAATATTTTTCATTTATTTGCCACTACAGAATAGAGTGAAGAAGATTTTTTTTTCCCATGAATTCATTGGGATATTTTTAGCTGCAGAACTTAAATTAAGCCATTATGTCATTATAAAATATTTCCATACCAGGAAGATTCCTATGTATTTTTCATAGCATCAAAATTATGAGCTACTACTCAGTGTTTTATTGCTTCAGCACTTTGGCATCAGGTATATCTGTGGAACTTAAAATTTCACCTTTTTTTGCATGAAGCATTCATTATGTACTGTTCTTGATAATCTGCTTGTTATTTGCACTTAGACTATGGCAATGGACACACATATTCTCCCTGCTCTTTAAGAGACTGCATTGTATAGACAGGCTGGCTGAGTCCAGGGAAAGCTCTGTCTAACTGCTTGAAGATTAGATTTTTTTTTCCTTTGATTGTGAGAAAATGGATTACTCCTGGCTCATTTTCAAAACTGCAGTCACAAGAGTCTTCGTTGCTGTTTCTTGGGGCCTCTGTGCTCTCCACTGTATCTGGCACTTATTTGATTCTGATTATTTGGCGTTCAGACCTTCATGTCATTGTAGAATGACACTGAATCATAGATGCTTCTCTTTCTTTGATTATATATGTAAGGGCAGTCATTGCTAATGACAAGTTT
>NW_026585797.1:30706002-30758301 GCF_907164565.1 Psammomys obesus | reverse complement strand
TTTCTTTGATTATATATGTAAGGGCAGTCATTGCTAATGACAAGTTTAGTCAGTATTAGGCATTTTACACTGTGACCATGTTTTATATGTTTATGTTGGTAGGAGGAAAAAAAATAGCTCCACGCTAATGAACTCCAAAGTGTTATGCAATAAATGAAGCCACTAGAGTAAATTCTATGAGACAAAGTTGTTGACTTTTAAATTAAGGGCAAGTTAATGGATCAATTAATTATTTGGTATGATTCTGAGATCTGGATTTCTCAGTTCAACACAGTGACTCATGTTATGTATGAAATGTAACTTCTTTTGTTATAGGAAACTTCTGTATCTTAATGCCCTCTGTGACTCAGTGAACATTTGAGATTCATCTGGCACCACAAATTGTGCTTCAGTGGCACAACAAAATGATTATGAAAGATATTGTCTTTGAAAGTCATTCCAAATTTGTGGCTAGTGGTCACAGAAGGGGAAAGATATATTTAAAGCATTGCAAATCAAAGTTTCACAGTGTTCATACTCAATTTGCAGACAATGAAACCATAGCACACGATCAAACTTGAATAAGTGAAAAATAGGCTTACCGAAAACTAGAAATGCCCATTTCTATTAACAGAACAGAAGTAGTGTGCCATTTTCCCCATCGCCTCTGTCTTCTTTCTCTCACCATGGTACTGCATTACTGTCCCAGCTTTAAAACAAAGGAACAGAGAAACGCATGAGAGAAAATTTGAATGTTGCTTTTTCCTTCCAGAATTCTGCATCAGACTATGTAATAAAGTAATTCTTCTTGCTTTACTTTATTTTATTCAAAATTCTCAGTTTATTTTTAATTAAGTGTATGTCTGCACATGCATGTACCACATTTGTGTGGGTGCCCAAAAAGAGGAAAGGGAAGTATTGAATCCTGTGGGTCTGGGGCAACAGACATTGACAAGCCCTCTGTTAAGAGTACTAGGAGCCAAACTCTGGTCTCCGGAAAAAAGTAGCAAGTGTTCATAACCACTGCATCATCTTCCAGCTCCTTCTTCCATTATCAATAGCCAGTTACAACATTGTGGGAACAATAACATTCTGGATATTTATATCATTATACAACTTTAAAATAAATTTATTTAATTCATAAAGAATCCAGTGAATCACTTTGCTTTTAAATAAGAAAATTGGGGACTAGAGAGAATTGGTAATTTCTTTCCATACCAAAGCAATAATTATTATTGTAAGTGAATTTATTAGTTTTAGAATTTTAAATTTATGGTTTCAGAAAGAGGATTATTCCAAAATAAATATACGTGAACCTTCCCACACCAGTATTGAGGAATAAGGTGTTTGTGCTTTGGTGAATGCCAGATCTCTAGTGCAGGGCAAATCCAAAGAACTATCAGTTTAGTAGCAAAGAAACTGATATGTCAAAAGTAACAAAAGTAACAAACTGTGCCAAAAATACAGTGATAACACTCAAGTGAAGGAAAGCATGTGGACTGGCTGGTGGGCTCAGGTACATTTCCTTCTGTCAATAACACCTGTAATAGATATTAAGTGATAGAAGAAACAATGAGTAGGATGGAACTCAGAGATGCGAGGTGACACTAGTGTTTCTCTAGCATTGCCATCATCCTTTATCTCTATGTCAGTTCAAGATCAGGGCCATTAACAAATAAGGACTGCTGAATTTGGTTTTGCTTTCAACTGATCACATAAAGAAAGTTTAGCCATAGTTGGCAAATGCTTAAAGTCATTTCATGCATTTTTTAAAATTTGCATAAATTCCTCAGATACTAATGGTCTCAATTCAAAATATAATCCACAATGAGGGGATCACTCTTCCCTTAAAGAATTGCCATAATGGATGGAAACTTTTGTCAAAATCATAGGATTTCACTTTCTAAGGACATATAATGTACAATTCATAAGTCAGACTCCTACTTCAGAATGTCTGGATTTAAATTCAAAACCTGTCTCAAATAGTCTAAAGGACAGCTAACAAACTTTGGTATATCCATGAAGTGGGGTGTTGCTCAACTATAGAGAGGGCTCAGGGGTTAAGAGCCCTTGCTCTTAACTGGACTGGGATTTGGTCCTCAGTCCCATGCCACAGTCACTGACAGCTGCAAGGGATCAGATGCCCTATTCTGGTTTGTACAGGCATGTGAGTATATATGCAATTACACAGACAGGTAAATACACATAAATAAATAATGCAAATCATGATTTTGGTGTGAGTATGTGTGTGTGCTTGTGTGTGTGCGTGGGATGGATTGTCTTATCAATACACCTCTTAATGTGGATAAGTGTCAAACAAACAAACAAAAAGACATGAAACAAATTCTTATCATGCTGTTGTATTTAAATTTAATGAATAGGTAGAAATGATATATAACAAGCCAGAGGAATCATTGTCACCAGGGTGTGTTACAGATTCGGGAATTCAGAGGTATTGTAAAGAACCTTTCCATTATTTATTTAGTTTTACAATTTATTCTCTTTGTATCCCTGTTGTAGTCCCCTCCCTCATCTCCTCCTGGTCCCACTCTACTTCCTTCTTCCCTCCCATTTCCCTCCCCTAGGCTACTGATAGGGGAGGTCCTCCTCTCCTACTATCTGACCCTAGTCTAGCAAGTCTCATCAGTACTGCCTGGATCTTCCTCTGTGGGCTGGCAAGGTCACCCAGTCAGGGGGAGGTGATCAAGTGGCAGGCAACCAAGTTCTTGCCAGAGACAGCCCTTTGCTCCCCTTTCTAGTGAGCCACTTCACATGGGACTGAGGACCAAATTCCAGTCGTCCTGGAGCAAGTAAGTGCTCTTAACCCCTGAGCCCTCTCTGTAGTTTATCTCATTTCATGGATATACCAAAGTTTATCTGCTGTCCTTTTGAGTATGGGAGCTGGTTTTGACACTATTGCCAAGTTTCTTTCATATATATATATATATATATATATATATATATATATATATATATATACAAACATTTTTCTGAGTACACATTCTATGTATTTTCCTTGAAGTTTTACCTAAAAATGGAACCATTAGCAATATCAAAGGTGTATGATTAATTTTTAAGACACTGGAAAACAATGTTTTAGCATATTTGAAATTTTAGTGTTGTGAGTTTCAGGTGTCTGGATTAGCCCCAATTCCTGTTCTTAGTCAATTCTTTTAAACTTGTGCCTCTGATGCATGAGTAGAACTCAAGTCTCATTTGCCTAGTAATTAATGATTTGAACTTTTTTTTTTTTTGTCTATTTTTCCATTAGTGCTGGTTATTTATCTTTATAACCCAATTGTAGAAAATGTTGACAGATTGACAGGTTTTTTTTTGTTAGACAAATATTTTGAACTGCTTTCTATGAATTAATGTGTGTATAATTCAGATTATTCATTTAAACTAATGATGTGTAAGTAGTGAGGATGTTTGATGTACTCATTATAACAGCAAAAATTAGAACTGGAGACAGTCTTAGTTGTTTAGTTATTGTTCTATTGCTGTAAAGAGGCACCATGCCAAGGCAATTATTTAAAAAAAAATGTGCTTGTTTGAGGGCTTGCTTACACTTTCAGAGCGTTAGTCCCTTCCTTTGCGGCACGTGACATCCTGGTGGGGGCAGGCAGGCACGCATGGCAGGAGAGCAGTAGCGGAAAGTTCAGATCTGACCCACAGGCAGCAGGCAGAGCGAGACTGAGTCTAGGCCTGGCATGGACTTTTGAAACTTCAAATCCCAACCCTCGTGACACATCTCCTCCCACAAAGGCAGACTTGCTCATTATTCCTGAGAATAAGAGATGAACATATCCTATGGGGGCCAATTCTCACTCAAACCACCACAGTTAAATAAATATTTTAGGACGCTTACTAAGAATTAATGAGTATATTATTCATTTAAAATAATGATTTTTCAGTACTGAGTATATTTTATGCACATATTCTTCACCAAAACCAAAAAAAAAAAAAAAATAGAACTGGATGATCGATTAACTTTATTTCCTCTTTCACAGTTCATGATCAGTACCAGCATTCACTGCTTCCTCATCCTCTCACATTTCCCTTTACTCATTTTCTTTTCTTCACTTGATATGGTACCCAGATGCACAACTGTTTACATCTATACATATATCATTGACTAGATTCTGTGTATGAAAGAGAACATATGGCTGGGCGTGGTGGCACATGCCTTTAATTCCAGCACTCAGAAAGCAGAGGCAGGCAGATCACTGAGTTAGAGGCCCAGGCTGCACAGAGAGAGATACATAGAGAGAACATATACTTTGTTTCTTTTTTATATTGTGTGACCCTGCTAAATATCACACATTCTCAGGCTTAACCATTTTCTTTATTTTCTTCTATTTATGTGAAGCATCATAGCTGCCATTTCAAATTCCAATTTTAACTGTGTGTGAGTTTATTAAGTTGCATAGATTTGGATTTGGTTAATCCTGGTGTGTGATTGGCATTGGGTGGCAGGAGTAGGAAGCTGAGAGACCACATCTTAAACCACCATCTGAAACAGAAAAAGCAAGCTGGAAATAGACAAGGCTTTTTTTTTTTTTTTTTTTTTTTTTTTTTTTTTTTTTTTTTTTTAATCTCAGGGACTTCACACAGTCACAGCCGTCCTCTAGAAATGCTGTACCTCCTAACCGTCAAGAAACAGTACCACCAACTGGGGACCAACTGTTCAAATGCCTGAGACTAACGAAGCTTTTCTCATTTAACCACTGCATTATTACAATGCACATTTTCCTCTGCAGCATTTGTTGAAGTCTCTGTTCTTTTTGGATTGTTGAGGTGACTTTAAAAATTCAAATGACTGTATCAGTATGTGTTTATTTCTAATATCTGTATTAAACAAGTAATATTTTTCTAATTTATTGTTCTTTCAAAGATTACTTTTTATTCTACTTCATTCATGTTTTATAAAATATTTGAATAATATTGCCAGTCTCTTAAAAATATTTCCTGTGAACTGCATTGAATCTGTAAATCAACGTTAAATAGCTGATGTTATAACCACAGTGAATCTTCGAGTTAGTCTACATTTTCCATTATTTCTTCATTTAGTAAAAGTTTTATAGTGTTTGGAATAGAATATTGCTTTGTTACATTTATTAAGTATGCTTCCCTATAAATCAAATTATTAAATATCTTGGCTAGAAACTCTTGTTGTGAGTGAATCAAAGAAAATTGGCTTTTTTCATATAAATTTCAAATACTGTTAAATATTGTGGCTTTTCTAATGCACAAAATAGGTTTAATGGTTTTGTATGTCCCCTAGAACTTTTGGGCACTAATATTCTGTGTGCTAAGGTGTTAAATTTACTCTTCTCTTATTATAATTATTCTTATTTGTTTTGTGCTTCTTTTTAAGGTGGTTGAACTCTCTGCATTAGTATTAAGTTGGAACAATAAGACTGAACAAACTTGTCTTATTTCAAAAATTGTAGAGAAAGTATTCAATATGTTACTTTTGAATTTAACTCAGTTTTATGGTCAGCAACCCAGACTCCAGCTGTATCAGTAGGCTCACTTCAGACACCTGTCCCATAGGCCAATTAAAGAAGTGGGTAATGGTGGAAAGAGAGAAAGGAAGGATCAGTCCATGAGGATATGTTACAAAAACAGATAAGGGGGTTGAGTGACCCTAGGTGTGTTTTGGGCTTACTGATGTGAGGTTTAAGCTTTCAATAAGGGAGGGAGTGTTGAGAGGATCAAATGGTATGTAAAATTAAATAGTTTCTGGTTGTGTTCTTGTCTGGGTTATTTGCTGTTTCATCCCCAGTTCTTCGAAAAGTGTCTTAGCTCTCCTTATTGTCATTGTTTCTTTTAGAGATGCCACTTTTGCCCCTAAGATTTCCTCTGTTTTGAGGATGGAGTCTCACCTCTGAAGGGGTAGTTGGTCATTTTAAGCTTTAATTTTTCTGAAACCCAAGACAACTAGAGTAAATGAAACACATGCCAGGACAAGCCAGAATTACTGTCGCCCTAGGGCAAGGATAAGAGAGGGTTATTTCTGACAAGGAGGGATGTCCCTCTCCAGGAGTTTATAAAAGATGGATTTCTCTCCCTTCTTCATTCATAATGGATTAGACAAAGAAACTCATAACTACTTCATTCATTGCAGACTCCAATTCTTGTTCAGACCCATGGTCCCCCAGCCCTTTCATACACATTTCTTCAAACAGTTTTTTCTTTATGGCAACCTACTTGTAGGATCTTCTTTTCCTATCATACTTCCAACTTCTTGTGGACTTCTATCTCTAGGTGTGAGCAGAATCCCCTTAGCTATTTCCTGAAGTCCTCCTCAGCCATTTCCTGTAGCCTACTTCTATTCCTCTTTGCACCCACTGAGCTGCAAAAGGACTTTCTACCAAGCAACCAACAGCCACCACATGCTCCTATGATTTAGAGATGGCAACAGAAAACAAGGACTATCATACCCAGCCAACAAAGAGAAGACTAGATATCAACACCTATAATGACAACCCAAGATGTCATCAAAACACAGTCATAAACAGCCAAGACACAGGAACCCTAATAAATTAGACTGAGAGAAATGCAATATAATGGGAACATAAGACAAAGACTGCAAAATGGCTACCATTAATATGTCCAAGGACCTTAAAGAGAATATGAGTAAATCCCTTAATTAACTCTGGGAAAACATTAAAAAAAAAAAAACAGTGGTGAAAAATAATGAAAACAATCACTGAAGAATAAGCAAAATAGGCTAAAACTGGAAATGAAAAATTTAGGAACTCAAACAAAAACCACCCACGATGTGGTAAACCACACCAACAGAGACCAGACATGGAAGAGAAACTCTCAGGCATTTCTTCTGTTGAAATACGGAACAACAATAACTGGGACCTCATAAAATTTAAAATCTTCTGTATAGCAAAGGACACTATCATTAGTACAAAACAACTAGCTGCAGAAGGGCAGAAGAGTTTTTTCAATTATGTATTTAGTAGAGAGCTAATATTTAAAATCTGTAAAGAACTTAAAAATGGACATCAAGAAAACAAATAACCCAATTAAAATGGCATATAGAATTAAATAGACAGTGTTCCAAAGATGAAACACAAATGGCTAAAAAACACTTAAAAATGGTCTACATCCTTAGTAATCAGAAAAATGAAAATAAGAAATATGTTGCTAATAAATTTATTTTTTATTTTTTTTCTTTTTTTGATTATTACAGTTCACTCACCATAACCCCCTCCTTCTTCCAATCCAAATCCCACCCTCCGTTCCTCTTCTTCTCCCATGCCTCTCCCCCAGTCCAGTGATAGAGGAGGTCCTCCTCCCCTTCCATTTGACCCTATCCTATCAGGGCTCATAAGGACTGCCTGCATTGTCTTCCTCTGTGGCCTGGTACAGCTGCACTCCCCACAGAGGGAGGTGATCAAAGAACCAGCCACTGAGTTCATGAAAGAGACAGCCCCTGTTCCCCTTACTAGAGAACTCCCTCTGACACTGAGCTGCCATGGGCTACACCTGAGTAAGGTTATCTCCATGTATGGTCCTTGGTTGGGGTATCAGTCTTTGCAATGAACCCTGGGCCCAGATTTTTTGTTTCTGTTGGTCTCCATGAGGGACTCCCCTCGCCCCCAGATCTTTCTCATCTCCCTCTTTTTTCATAAGATTACCTGAACTCTAACCAAAGTTTGGCTATGAGCCTCAGTATAAGCTTTGATACCCTGCTGGGTAGTCTTTCAGAGGCCCTCTGTGGTAGGCTCCTGTCCTATTCCCTGTTTTCTCCCTCTTCCTATGTATGTCAGATTGCCTTTCTGAGTAAGGATTGATCATCTTACCCAGGGTCCTCCTTCTTGCTTAGCTTTTCAGGTGTACAGATTTTAGTATGTTTATCCTATATTATATGTCTAATATCACTTATAAGTGAGTATACACAATGTGTGCCTTTCTGCTTCTCTGATACTTCACTCAGGATGATCTTTTCTAGTTCCCACCATTTGCCTGCAAATTTCATGATTTTCTTGTTTTTAATTGCTGAGTAGTATTCATTCTATTTGGTAAATGTACGACAATTTCTGTATCCACTCCGCTGTTGAGGGACATCCTGGTTGTTTCCCGCTTCTGGTTATGAATAAAACTGTTAAAAGTATGGTTGAGCAAATGTTCTTGTTTGGTACTTGAGCATATTTTAGATATATGCCTAGGAGAGATATAACTGGATCTTGAGAAAATGCTATTCCTAATTGTCTGAGAAAATTCCTGGTTGATTTGCAAAGTGGTTGTACAAGTTTACATTCCTACCAGCAGTGGAGGAGGGTTCCCCTTTCTCCACAACCTCTGCAGCATGTGTTGTCACTTGAGGTTTTGATCTTAGCAATTCTGATGGGTTTAAGGTGAAAGCTCAGGGTCATTTTGATTTGCATTTCCCTGATGACTAATGAGGTTGAGCATTTCTTTAAGTGTTTCTCTGCCATTCAATATTCCTCTATTGAGAATTCTCTGTTTAGTTCTGTTTCCCGTTTTTTTAATTGGATTACTTAATTTGTTGCTTTATAACTTCTTTGGTTCTTTATATACACTGGATATTAGCCTTCTGTCAGATATAGGTTCAGTGAAGATCCTTTCCCAATCTGTAGATTGTCGTTTTGTTCTGACAACAGTGTCCTTGGCTTTACAGAAGATTTTCAGTTTCATGAGGTCCCTATTACTTATTGTTGCTTTTAGAGCCTGTGCTGATGGTGTTCTGTTCAGGAAGTTGTCTCCTGTGCCAATGAGTTCAAGGCTTTGCCCCACTTTTTCTTCTAACCAGTTTAGTGTGTCTGGTTTTATGTTGACCTTTGATCTTCATGGACATTAGTTTCTGCAGGGTGATAAATATGGATCTATTAGTCTTTGTCTACATGTAGACATCCAGTTATACCAGCACCATTTGTTATAGATGCTGCCTTTTTTCCATTGTGTAGTTTTGGCTTCTTTGTTAAAAAAAATAAGTATCTGTAGGTGTGGGTATATTTATGGGTCTTCTATTCGATTCCATTGATCCATCAATCTGTTTCTCTGCCAGTACCATGCAGTTTTTATTACTATTGCTCTGTAGTACAACTTGAGCTTAGGGATGGAGATAACTCCACAAACTCTTTTCTTGTACAAGATTTTTTTTCTTTTTTAACAATTCTGGGTTTTTTCTTTTTCCATGTTAAATTGAGAATTGTTCTTTCAAGGTCTGTAAAGAACTGTGTTGGTGTTTTGATGGAAATTGCACTGAATATGTAGATTGCTTTTGGTAGGATGGTCATTTTCACTATGTTAATCCTACTGACCCATGACCATGAGAGATCATTCCGTCTTCTGATATCTTCTTCAATTTCTTTCCATAGATTTTAAGGTTTCAAACAGGTCTTTCACTTGCTTGGCTAGAGTTATAACAAGGTACTTTATGTTATTATTGGCAATTGTGAAGGGTGTTGTTTACCTAATTTCTTTCTCAGCAATTTTGTCTTTCATATACAGGAGGGCTACTGAGGTTTTTTTTGGGTTTTTTTTTGTTTGTTTGTTTGTTTTGTTTTTTAGTTAATTTTGTATCCAGCCACTTTGCTGAAGGGGTTGATCAGCTGAAGGAGTTCTCTGGTTGAATTTTTAGGGTCACTCCTATATACTATCATATCATCTGTGAATAGTGATACTTTGACTTCTTCCTTTTCAATTTTTATCCCTTCAACTCCTTCAGTTTTCTTTTTGTTCTGCCTAGGACTTCAAGTCATATGTTGAGGAGATATGGAAAGATTGTACATCCTATCCTTGTTCCTGATTTCAGTGGGATTGATTTAAGTTTCTCTCCATTTAGTTTGATGTTGGCTATAGGCTTGCTGTATACTGTCTTTACTATGTTTAAGTATGTGCCTACCATCCCTGATCTCTCCAACACTTTAAAGATGAATGGGTGTTGGATTTTGTCAAATGCTTCTTCAGCATCTAAGGAGATGATCACGTGGTTTTTCTCTTTCAGTTTGTTTGTAAAGTTGGTTTTTTGATGGATTTTTCTATATTGAACCACCCCTGCATGCCTGAGATGAAGCCTACTTGGTCCTGGTGAATGAGATATTTTATAAATCTTGGATTCAGTTTGCAAGTATTTTATTGAATATTTTTTGCATCAATGTTCATATGAAAGATAGATCTAAAACACTCTTTTTTGTTGTATCTTTTAGGTATCAGGGTGATGGTAGTTTCATAGAATGAGTTTGGTAATGTTCCTTTTGTTTCTATTTTGTGGAATCGTTTGAAGAGAATTGGAGTAAGCTCTTCTTTGACGGTCTGGTAAAATTCTGTGCTGAAACAATCTGGCCCTATACTTTTTTTGGAAGGGAGACTTTTGATGATAGCTTCTATTTCCTTGGGGGATATAGGACAATTTAATCTATTTTCCTGATCTCGATTTAATTTTGGTACATGGAATTTATCAAGAAAATTGTCCCTTTCATTTAAATTTTCAAATTTTGTGGCTTATATGCTTTTGTAGTAAGACCTAATGATTGTTTGGATTTTCTCATTGTCTGTTTTTATGTTCCCCTCTTCTTTTCTAATTTTGCTGATTTGGATAGTATCTCTCTCCCTTTTATTTAGTTTGGCTAAGGGTTTATCTATCTTGTTGATTTTCTCAAAGAACCAGATCTTGGTTTCATTGATTCTTTAAGTTGTTCTCTTTGTTTCTAATTCATTGTTTTCAGCTCTGAGTTTGACAATTTCCAATCTTCTATTCCTTTTTGGTATATCTTCTTCTTCCCCAACCCCTCCAGCTTTTAGGTGTGCCATTAAGTTGCTCGAATGAGATGTTTCAAACTTCTTTCTGGAGGCACTTAGTGTAATGAACCTTCCTCTTAGCACTGCTTTCTTTGTGTCCCATTAGTTTGGGTAAGTTGTACCTTCATTTTCATTGAATTTTAGAAAGTCTCTAATTTTTTTTCTTCCCTGATCAAGCTGTCATCTTGTAGAGAGTTGTTTTGTTTCCAAGTGTCTGTAGGTTCTTTGATATTTCTGTTTCTGTTGAGGTTTATTTTTAGGCCGTGGTGGTCTGGTAGGATACAAGGTATTATTTTGATCTTCTTGTATCTGTTGAAGCTTGTTTTATGCCCAACTGTATGGTCAGTTTTGGAAAAGGTTCCATGAGGTTCTGAGAAGAAGGTATACTCTTTTGAGTTTGGGTGAGAAGTTCTGTAGACATCTATTAGGACCATTTGATTTAGGACCTCTGTAATTGTCATTGCTTCACTATTTAGTTTCTGTCTAGATGGCCTGTCCTTGGTGAGAGTGGAGTATTGAAGTCTTCTACTATTAAGGTGTTTGGAATGTTGTGTGATTTAAGCTTTTAATTTTGTTTCCTTTACAAATGCAGGTTTCCTTGTATTTGAAGAATAGATGTTCAGGATTGTGATGTCCTCCTGGTGGATTTTTCCTATGATGAGAATGAAGTATCCCTCTTCACCGTTTTTTACTAATTTTGGTTGAAAGTCTATTTTATTAGATATTAGTATTGCTACTCCAGTTTTTTTTTTTCTGAGTCCATTTGCTTGAAAAATCTTTTTTCAGCCCTTTACTCTAAGGTAGTGTTTGTCTTTTTTAAAGAGATATGTTTCTTGGATACAGCAGACTGTTGGATCCTGTCTCCATAACCAATCTTTTAATCTGTGTCTCTTTATTGGAGAGTTGAGTCCATTGATTTTCATAGATAATAGTGACCAATAAATGTTAGTTACTTTTATTGTGGAGTTGGAGGTGATAGTGTGTTTGTGTGCTTGTTTGTTTTTGTTTCTTTGTTTTTGTGAAGTTATCTGTATCCTCTGTTTTCTTGGGTGTGACTGATTTCATTACATTGCAGTTTTCCTTCTAGTATCTTCTGTAGGGATGGGTTGCTGTGTAGATATTGTTTAAGTTTAGTTTTGTCATGGAATATTTTGTATTCTCCATCTTGTTAATTGAAATATTTGCTGTGTATAGTAATCTGGGTTGGCATCTGTGATCCCTTAGAGTCTGCATGACATCTTCCCAGCCCCTTCTGGCTCTCATAGTTTCTGTTGAAAAGTCTGGTGTGATTCTGATAGGTCTACCTTTATACGTTACTTAGCCTTTTTCCCTTGTTGCTTTTAATATTTTTTCTTTGTTCTGTAGATTTAGTGTTTTGACCATGATATGATGTGAGGAGTTTCTTTTCTGGTCTAGTCTATTTGTTGTTGTATAGGCCTTTTGTGTTTTTACAAACATCTCTTTCTTTAAATGGGGACAATTTTCTTCTATGATTTTCTTGAAAATATTTCTGTACCTTGGAGCCTGGAATATTCTTTTTGGTCTATTTCTATTATTCTTAGTTTTTGTCTTTTCATGGCATCCTTGAAGGGTATACTGTGAATGAGAGCTAACACAAAGGGCCATTTAGGGGAACATGGAGACATACTACAGAAGATTCTTAAAACATAAACATATATGAAAGAAATATAATTGAAATCACCAACAGATGAGATAAAAATCCCAACTAGACTCTCTTACCACCACGTAAGTCCGCCAGTGCAAGAAATGGGTTACATCTAGTTGAGTTGCTGGACAGTGGAGGCCCCATGGAAAGCCCCAAAGAACTCAAACTATTGCAGAGCCTATTGGTTATGCTCCAGAAAGGGACGGAAAGGCTCCCACTGCTGAAGACGACATCTCCATATCTCATTGAACATGGGAAGCCAAGCTGATAACAGATTAGTGCTTTTACACTTAGTGACTAGGGTTCGTGGTACTGGAGGGTGCTCTGCATGCTACTAGAAGAGAAAACTAAACATCAACCTAGCTACAAACCCTTTTATTTACAAGGATGACCTGTTTGCATGATATGCCGGTGCAGTAACAGCACAAAAACTGGATGTAACTACCAACTATCTGAATGTATCTAAGAACCACTACTCCATGAGATGGAAGCCATTCCCAACACTGTTCAGATGGCCAAGGACATGAGACCAGATAGGGCACGGACCTAAGGAAATAACAAATACTACTGTTTTGCTAAAAAAAAAAAAAAAAAAAAAAACAGAAACATAATATTAGCATTACTCATAATAATATTCTGCCATCCCCTATTGAGCGTGTCTTCATCAGCCATCATCAGAGAAGCTTTCTCCTACAAGAGATGAGAACGAATACAAAGACCCACAAGAGGACAATGTGAGGAGTGAGAGACTTTGGAACACTCACTTGTAAATGAGTCGTCTTTATCAAACCCCACTCTTTAGGCTCAGGGAAATTATGAGAGAGGAAGCAGAGAGATAATAAAAGCCAGCATGGATGGAAGACATCAAGCAAACAGTGTCTTCCAGACACAACAGGACTTATGAAATATGATCTCACAGATACTGTGGCAACAGACAAAAGACTTGCAACCGACCGAGGCAGATGGGATCCCATAGGTGAGAGCGAAAGTGGATATGAGTTCCCATTTCTAAGGAGAAACCATCTCCAACTGATAACCACTCACAAAAGGGAAACTAGTTTTCTCCAAAGAGTCCCAACGGGTAAACAAATCACATTCAGCCTTACACAGCTCTTTCAGTCAAGGCTAACAATATGTCTACTACACTAAAATTTTTGTGTACCCATATAAACAACTATTCTTAATGAATGAAGCATGGAATCAGGAGTGATCGTGTTGTGAAGTTTGATGGCTTATATTCTTTACCTATCAATTAGGCCAAGATTATTGATTATCTTAGTTAAACCATCTCTATTTTCTTTTCTTTTTTTTTTTTTTATTTGTACCATATTTTCATCATCCATTCACTGGATAAAGCACATTTAAGTTGTTTCCACATTCTGTCTATTGTGAATAGATTAGTGATGAATATGGCATAGCAAGTTGTGTGGAGTAAGATATTGAATCTTTGGGCGCATGGCAAGAAATGATTATATTCTAAATATTCTTTACATCCATAGATAGTACTCCTTTCCCACACGATTCAGGAATGATCATGTAAGATGGAGTAGAAAGATTGTAAGAGCCGGAGGTGGTGAAAGACTACACGGAAACAGTGGTTTGCAGTTTTATGTCTCGGCCTTGTACAGATTCATGTCTTCACAATCATTGTGAGAACACATTACTACCCTCTTGTACCCCCAAAACACTGTTTGCTATTTTAGTTTTCTTCGTCTTATTTTGTTATTACTTATTGTGACTTTGACATTCAAACCACCAACTATGAATATAAAATTGTCTGCTTCCTCATTTCAATCTCTCAATTATTGGTTTATGTAAAGGAAGAAAATATCTTTAAAGGTTAGAAGTAAAATTAATTAACTTCATAATTACTAGCCACTGATACTTATTTCAAATTAGTATTTGAAATACAACCATACTTTTGCATCATAAACTATGAACCACTCTAAAGAAACAGGTCTTTTGCCATGGTAGTAACTGATTGCCCTTAACTGTATTGAATCCAACTAAAGATTTTATGTATAAATTTTACTTCATAAAAATTTGATTTTGATATTATGGAGCATGTTTCTTATTTGATGTCTGGATATTCCAAATTAATAGTTTCGCCTTTGAATTTCATCACTTACTTCATTGTGACAGTTAATTTTTCTTGTCTGTTTAATCTGATATGGAATCATCGAAGAGACACATCACTGAGCATATCTGTGATTATTTGAATTCTAGGTGCCTTTGGCTGCTGTCGATGCTCAAAACTAAAGTCCCTTGATATGTGAAATTATTTCTTACCCATGGAAGGATTCCTCAAGCCTCCAGTATTAAAATCCTTCAGTTTAATTTGAACTGTAGTCATTCTATTCCAAGAAATGTCTTTAAACGTGTGCTTATTTTAATGCAGTATTGATCCAGTGGTTTAAGACTAAAATAATAATGTATCTGAATCACCTACAAGCTGAATGAATTTCAGCGAGTTGCTCAGTGTTGCACCAGCTGCTTCAGTGAGATGTATGCGTCTTGAAATTTGGGGAGTTTCCCAAGCACTTAAAAAAATCTTTTTGATGTTATAAACATTTTAAAATATTATGGAAATTCTCTTAAATGAAAAAATTAACCTACAATTTCCTTTTCCTAAAAAGAAAATTACACTGAAATATGGTAAGTAATTTGCATGCATATTTCAAGCATCAGGTATACTGTAGCTATATGTAATTTTGGCAGTTAAATGTCTTTAAATATAAAAAATAAATAGAACATCGTGATGTTAATGCTGTGCTTTGTTTTTCTTGGAACACGGTTACACAACCATAAATTATAATCTGTTTCGATAATACTCTGAGGCAGTGCTTCTCAACCTGTGGATTATGACCCTTTTGGGGGTTGGGGTTACATATCAAATATCCTGCATATCAGATATTTACATTATGATTCGTAATAGTAACAGCATTACAGTTAAAAGTAGCAACAAATAGTTTTATGGTTGGGGGTCACCACAATGATGAACTGTATTAAAGGTTCTCAGCATTAGAAGGTTGAGAATCACTGCTCTAGAGAGTTTTCTAAAGACATTTGAATGAACTGTAAGATTACTTCATCCTTATTCATCAAATGAAGGAGAATTATAGATTCCTATATTAGATTAGATTAATAAGCAGTAAAAATCCTCTACCCTGTTGCTGATTTAAGCTTGATTCTGAGGAGAAAATGGTATTGCAAAATAACATTGATTTGGTAAAAATGAGAGTATGAAGTAGCTCGTTTTCATCACAACATCTTTGGAACTTTTTATTCTCACACTATGTACATTTATTATCTTAGGAAAAGCAAAATATGTGTATACACACCCACATATATGCATTCATATAGATACTAACAAATATGTGTGTGTATGAAAAACGAGTCTGTAACTTTGAAGGTCATCTAAGACAGAAAACACATCCATGAGGAAAAACATCTTTCATCATAATTTTACATTGAACCCCAAGTTTGTAAAATATTGATGAAGACAAAACTTAGCATTCTTTGACCAAATCATTAGTGTGTCTCACCTGGTCACACACTCTTCTTCAAAGTCCGCATTTGGATGCTTTGATAGACTCAACCTGAGTCTCCAGTGTAACAAAGCCCTGTCATTTACAGCCTTCAACATCAGCCATGTTTAGACAGTAATGTTCTCTGACTTCTTCCAGAGTATTTTCCTGTTTTTCTTTACTACTACTATCTACAATTTATTCACTTTGTGTAGCAGTTGTAGCCCTCTCCTTCATCTCCCCCTATTCACAACCTCGCTCTCTCTTCCTCTTCTATCCCTCTTCCCGAGACCACTTAGGGGAAGTCCTCCTCCTAGCCTGTTAGATCCCATTAGAATGGACTGTCTGAATCCTCTTCCTATGTGAGCTGGCTAGATCACCCCACCAGGGAGAAGTGATCAAGGAGCAGGGAACCGAGTTCATGTCAGAGCTTGACTCTTTTCCTCTTACTAGGGAATCCACATGGAGACTAATTTGTCTATGGGCTGCATCTGATAATTGGATCTAGGTCCTCTCTATGTTTGGTCTTTAGTTGATACTTCAATCTCTGCAGTCCTCCCAGCCCTGCTTTTTTTTTTTTTTTTTTTGGCTTTGTTTGACTCTTTGTGTGGCTCCTGTCCCCTCAGGGTCCTTTTATGTCCTCCTTCTTCTATAAGACTCCCTGTGCTCTGTCCAAAGTTTGGCTATGAGTCTCTGAATCTTCTATTCCCTGCTGGTCTTTTAGAGAACAACTGTGGTAGGCTCCAGTCCTGTACTTTTCTTCTACCGCTTCTGGTGTCTATCCTTTTTTCCCTTCCAAATGACAATTGAGCATCTTCCCTAGAGTCTTCCTTGTTGTTTAGCTTCTTTAAAGAAGGTCTGTAGATTTTAGTATAAGCCATTTGATTTTTAACTCCCAGGCAACAGTGGCTATAAGAATGATCAAGGTAGTCCTGATGAGACTTACTAGGCTAGGGTCAGATAGTAGGGAAGGAGGACTCCTCCTTTTCAGTGAGTTATGGAAGGAGAAGAGGGAAGGAAAAGGAAGGAAAGGTGAGACCATGAGGGAGGGGGCTACAGTTGGGATACAAAGTGAATAAATTATAAATAAAATAAAATAATTTTTAAATAGAAAAAAAATAAATTAAATCACCTTTTTTTAAATGATATCATTTTTTAAATGACAAAGAGATAAGCACAGGAACAAAGGGAGAACTTAAGGGAGACAAAAAAAGGCTTCATTTTGGTGATGAAATACAGCAGATTATAAATTACAGCTGGGATTGTTAGCGGCTCTGGTTAGCATGGCTACTTCCTAACTACAGGAAGTAGCTAACCTCTGCTGAGCTCATTAAATATAATTACACATCTAAGGCCTCCATGGGAGGAATCAGAAGGAAGATTTGCTTTACCTGTGATAGTTAGCATGAAATTATAGTTGCTTGTAATCAAGAAATGTGTTATTTTTTAAGTCCATAATTTCAATATGGAAAATATCAGATACTTTTAGCTATAACAAACTTTTAATGTGATGCTGTCAATATTATATTTCAATATTTGCAATCTGGAGGAGTGAAAATGCATATAGTTTTTGTTGTTGTTTCAATTTATTTATTTACTTTTCATCCCAATCATAGCCCCATCCCTCCTCTCCTCCCAGTCCCCATTCTCCCTCTCTCTTCCTATTATCTCCCCTCCTCTACCACTCAGGAAAGAGCAACCGCCCCTACTAATCCACTGCAATAATTCAAGTTGCATCAGAACTGATTTTATGCTCTTTTACTGTGGTCTGGCAAGGCAGCCCCGCCAGTGGAAGTGATTAAAAAGCATGCAACAGAATAAAAGTCAGAAAGAGCCCACACTCCCCTTATTAGTGGACCCACACGAAGACCGAGATACATATGTATAGGGAGCCTTTGTCCAATTCACCCCTGGTTGTTGGTTGGTGCTTAAATCTACGCAAGCACCGCTGTGCCCAGGTTAGTTGGTTCTGTTAGTCTTTTTGTGGAGCTCATGTCCCCTCTGGGCCCTTCAATCCTTCTCCTAACCCCTCTTCCACAAATCTTCAAGGCTCCTCCTGCTCTGGCTGTGAGTGTCAGTATTTGTTTTCATCCATTCCTGGGAGGAGCCTCTCATAGGAAAGCTATACTAGAATCCTGCTTGCAGGTATAACAGAGTATTCTTACTAGTGTCAGAGGCTGCCTCTCTCCTATGGGGAGGGTCTCAGGATGGGCCAGGCATGGGATGGACATTCCCTCAATCTCTGTTCTATCTTTATCTCTGTACATCTTGTAGGCAGGGTAAATTTGTGTCAACGTTGTTGTGAGTAGGTTGATGTTTCCCTTCCTCTAAGAGGAGTCCTGTCGGGTTAAAGCATGGGCTCTTCAAACCCCTGCTACTTAGAGTCTCAGGTAGAGAATACAGGGATAAGTCTAGCTAAGATTCTAGCACATATTTTTTAAAATTAATTTATTTTTATTAATTACAGTTTATTTACTTTGTACCCCAGGTATAGACCCCTCCCTCTCTTTTGTCCTCCTAATGCCAACCTCCCTCCCTCATCTTCTCCCATGCCTCTCCCCAAGTCTACACACATGGTATATACTCACTTATAAGTGGATATTAGACATATAATATAGTATAATCATACTAAAAATCTGTACACCTAAGGAAGATGAGCAAGAATGAAGACCCTGGGTAAGATGCTCAATCCTCACTAGGAGACCAACAGAACCAAGAAATCTGGGCCCAGGGTTTTTTTCTGAGACTGATATTCCAACCAGGAACCATTCATGGATATAACCTAGAACCCCTGCACAAATGTAGCTCATGGCACCTTAGAGTCCAAGTGGATTCCCTAGTAATGGAAACAGAGACTGTCTCTGACATGGACTTACACAGATTTTTTTAATTGATCACAGATGTCTTCTGATTTATCTTTGAAGAAGACTAATTTTTGTTTTCCAGAAACAAAAATGTATTGTCATGATCTTCTGATTATGCAGAAGTAGAGCCAAAATTCTATTGAAAAAAAAAAGAAAAAAGAAAGAAAGAAAAAGCATTTGCATCAGGAAGGAGGTAAACCACTTTGCATAACAGCCTTAGTTTCGTCTTCTTCCTTGGCAGAGTCTCTTTGTGTGTATTAGATCTACTCTGACTAAATGCTGAGCTAGTCTGTCGCTCTTAGAGTGTGGGAATGGCCTAGACTGCACAATTGTACTAAGTCTATAAGCACTAGATATATAATTTGGTCAGACTGACATCTCTCTCTCTCTCTCTCTCTCTCTCTCTCTCTCTCTCTCTCTATATATATATATATATATATATATATATATATATCCTCTGGTTACAATCCGTGTACCGCTATGTTTGGCTCAGGTTGTGTTCTGAGACACCATATGCAGGATTTTAGCACCATAGGCTGGCTGTGCTCAAGCTGACCCGGAAACCCCTGTTACCAAAGCTGCAAGCAGGTCATCAATACAACCTACCCATGCATCCCATGTGCCCGTACACGAATCAGTATTTGCTTTCTCTGCTGCCCTCAAAGTACCTCTGTGCTAGGCAGGAGAATATTTCAGCATTAGAATGCACAAGTCTTAATCTCTGGTATTTATAAGCATGTTCAGTTATTTGACAAAAAGGAATTGACCTTGTAAAAGGACATTTTACTGTAAGAAACCTATGGAGAGCAAAGGGGGATAATAATTGATGTTGTTGGTCATGAATTAATTCCCCACCAATTCTGTGCTCTTGGATCTCATTGAGACTACACAGCTCCTGCTGATTCTGGGGCTTCTCTCTCTCTCTCTCTCTCTCTCTCTCTCTCTCTCATATATATCCATCTAACTTAGAATCATTTGTTATTTCACTCTCTTATGAGTGGTTCTCAAGTGCTACATTTGGTTCATCCAATGACCAACTTAATTACCTACCATCCAAGCATTGTCTTTGAAGCCTCACTCTACATGGCTAAATGTGCACTCACTGTTAGAAACTACTTCTCTTACTGAAACCTGAGACTCTCCTCAACATGTTTACTATCATCCACCTTTAGAAGATAATTTCTAAGCAACAGGGACTGTGAAATGTTTATAATCAAACATTGCTACTTCCAAAGCATTTATTTTTAAATTGTCTATAAAATAGCTTCCTTAGGAAGGTTCATGCCACTTAGCTTTATGTCTTTCCCCTAATACTCACTAGAAACCTGTTGCAAGTTTGCACTGTCTGAGGACCTAACCTGCTTTCTACTTCAGTCAAAGGGTAAGCTGCCTTCTTGTACATCTCCGGTGTTTCTCCTGGTGAAGTAAGAGGAATGCCCCACCTCCCTGGAGTCATCCTTCAGCTTTCGAGGCATGCTTCTCCAGACAACAAACCACTGGGCAGTAGCAGAGGACAGCACAGAGTGCCTGGAGGATGCTGCTGCACATGCTATTTGGAGGGCATTGAACTCTCAAAATCTTACTTAGCTTGCATGGATGACATGTCCTTTTTTTTTTATCTCTCCATTTGCTACTGAATTTTTAATGCAAGCATTTTAAGGAATGAAAAGAATAGTCAAGAATTTAACAGTTAACTTTTAGTTGAAATTCTGACATTATTTCTGTCTTACTTTTTTTTCTTTTTTTTATTAATTACACTTTATTCATTTTGTATCCCCCCATAAGCTCCTCCCTCCCCTCCTGATCCCACCCTCCCTCCCCTTTCTGCATGTATGTCACTCCCCAAGTCCACTGATAGATGACATGTCCTTTTAATCGACACAAATCACCTATTTGTCTATGCCTTTGCCCTAGTTTGAACATCTTCACAAAGTAAAAAATGCTCCTGGCTGCGGGATTTCCCCAGGTGTGGCTCTATGTGTCCTGTCATTTTTGTGATCAAGCTGTGTGTCTGTCCTCTACTTCCATTCATTTTAAGCAAATCTTCTTTATCATTGGGTTCAATAGAACAATGTTCTTTCAATTGGGGGATTATGGGACTCGGTGATGCCTATTAGCTTGATCCTCATTGTTAGGTTTTGATTTTGAAAAACAGATTTACTGTGGTATGAGGACAACGCTTTCTTTTCTGAGCGTGATTATATCACATATGATCTAGTTCTTTATCTTTACATATCATATTGCTAATTTTAAAAAATATGATTACATGATTTCAACTTCTTCACCTCCCTCCAACCAACATACCCCTCAGTTCCTTTCAAATTAGGGTTTATTTCACTTTAGTTATTAGTAATTATTGTTACACATGAACAAATACAGAAATACAAGGTGCTGAATATTATTTAATTTTGCTTGTGTGTATTTTATTTCGGGATTGATTATTTGGTATTGGATAATCAATTAGGGGCACATTAATTCTCTCTCCCTGTGTAGTCCTTAGTTGCCTGTAGTTCTTTGTCTAAGCATGAAATCCCATGAGTTTTGCCCATTACATGTTAGCATGTTTGTTGTTGTTATTTAGGTCTTGTTTAGGCAGCCGACTTGTTGGGGTATACCGGTGAAGTTTCTCTATCATTTTCAGGGACACAATGTAGAAGCAAACTTCCTGGTTCTCTGTATCTTAAAATCTTCTGCCCACTGCTCTGTGGTGCTCCCTGTGGTGTGGAATTTATGTTGTAGGTGAAACTGGGGCTGGCATGCCAGCCAGGATCACTTGTTCTTTGAAATTTTCATCATTTCCTTTTTCATATTTTATTTATATTAAAGTGTGTGTGTTTGTCTGGGTATGTGCATGTGAGTACAGGTGCTGGCAGAGGACAGAGGCACAGAATCCCTTGGAGCTGAGTTAAGGGCAGGTGTGACACAGCTAGTGTGGATGCTGGGAACTGAATTTGCCTCATCTGCAAGAACAGTCCATGCTTTTACCCACCGAGCCATCTCTACACTGACCAATTTCTTCATTGTGAAAGTTCTCTCCTCTTTTTTATTTTGTTTTCTATTATTGTGCCAAGTCATTAGAACTTTCTATGACTGGGCCAATGTCTTCTTTAAAAATCCAAGGTACATTCATTTAGAAAAGAATACACATGGCAAAGTAATATTTTTAAAAAGCTGCACAGAGTATAAATTGGGGAAAGAGCCACAAACTCAGCAAGCATGTATTCTTGTATTGATATGGAGCTAATGTGGCAGTAGATCACAGTTGTATAAATCAGCTAAACGTTGTGTTGGCCTTGAAGGTTAACTGGAAAAGGCTGTCAAGGTGATAGCAGTATGGCCAGTTAATTGAGTTGTTACTGTAGAAAATGTGAAAGACTGCGTGAAGCATATGGAGTGAGAAGTTTCTCAGTGAAATCTATCGAAAGCTCTCTGGTGAGGGAAAGAAAAAGCTGAGTCTAAAGATGTGAAACAGTCCTGCAGATGTTATATTAAAATTCTACCATCTCCATTTGAGCAGCTGCTAATTTGCCTTTGACATAATAAATGTAGTCCTTCAAAACTCACATTCAAGTTATAGGTACTGCTGACAAGTACAATTACATGCAAGTTGTTACAATTCTTAGTTCCAACAAATGGCTACTGACAGTGTTGCAAGTAAGTTTTGCTATAATTCAGATGGAGAATTATTCTGTTTGCTGTGCAAAATTTATATTGAATGCTTGGCAAATGAATTTGCTCAGCATTAGTTCCACTCTGTAGAACTCACCAGGTTTCCCTGCAACATCAAAGGCTAAAGAATTGTAAATGAATGTCCTGGATACTAATAAGGTACATTAACCAAACTATATACACAATGGAGAATTCACCGCAAAACTCTGGTAATGGGACATGCTAGCACAACTTCCATGGGGAGGACACTCATTTCCCCAGTCATCAAAACTGGCTTTGTATTGTCCTGTTGTTGCATGGTTGGCAAGGGACATTTTAACACTCAGGTTGGGTTTAAGTTATCATCTCTGTCCCTTCCCTCATCCTTTTTTAGTCTTGTTTGTCTTATAAAAAAAAATTCTCATTCTAATGAAACACAAAGTTAACTTTCATGTGTGGTTACTATATGAATTTCTTAAAACAGGCACTCTTGGAAATTAAACTAAAATAAAAAAGAGTGGATTAGCAAGTAATTTCCCTGCAGGTATCAAATCTTCAACAAGCCTTTCTTGCTTAAAAGAATGAGTGGTGAATTTCATGGATATGAACTATTTGGTGATAACTAAGGAAAACATGCACATTCCGCATATATCAGTCTTTTCTTAGAATATAGTAAATATAAGAGTTGTAACTAAATGTTTTATAACTATGTAAAAATAAGGGAAAGAAGTAAGAAAAAAGAAAGAAGGGAGGAAGGAAAGAAAGAAAGGGAGAGAGAGAAAGAAAGAAAGAAAGAAAGAAAGAAAGAAAGAGAAAGAAAGAAATAGAAATAAAGAAATAAAGAGAAAGAAATGAAGAAAGAAAGAAAATAAAGTGACCATTCACCCCTTTTGGATAATATGGGATTGTTGTGATCCTGGTATTCACACAGTAATTATATAATATGTAGCTGGGCATGGTCACCCATGCCTGTAATCCCTTCAATTGGGGAAGCAGAGGCAGGCAGAGCTCAGTGAGTTCTAAGCCAGTGTGGTCTACAAAGCAAATCCAGGACAGCAAGGCTATGTAGAGAAACCTGTCTCAAAAACAAAACAAAACAAAACAAAAAAAAACTATGTGTATATATGACTGCAAGTTTCATTTACTGTGTGAAATAAACATGATCTAAGAAATAACATCTGACAACCAATTTCAAATGAGGTCTCTTGAACTACACATATGGTTCAGTGAGTGTTGGCTAGCTATAGCTCCCAACATGACACTCTTGAACATAGTGTCTTTGACATTATGTCATTATCTCACAGCACAGTAGAAGATAATAACTTCAAAGCAGCACTGGGAAAGAAAGTTCAATTCTAAAATGCCTGTGTGTGTATATGTGTGTGTACATGTGTGTTATGCATATGTACATGTATATTATGTATAATTACTTGAAGTAGCACATTCTTAGGAAATATTATAACTTACATTCATGCATCTAGAATTTCTATGCCTAATTTATATTTTTGTTAGTACTTTTTAAGATGAAATTTATGTGCTTTGACTCTAAAAACTGCTTTGAGATCCTCATTTTTGTTGTTGTTCGCTTTTTTATTAAATTTTTATTTTCTTTTATTAATTACAGTGTATTCACTTTGGATCCCAGCTGTAGCCCCCACCCTCATTCCCTCCCAGTTCCACCCTCCCTCCCTCATCTGCTCTCATGCCCCTCTTCAAGTCCACTGATAGGGGAGGTCCTCCTCCCCTTCCATCTCACCCTAGCCCATCAGATCTCATCAGGATTGGCTGCATTGTTGAAATGCTCTTGACAATGCAAATTAAATTGAGAGTTCGTGATCTAAAGACCACTGAGATTATAATATTTTCTTTGAGATACTATCATGGAAGGCAGTATACTAAACATGTATTGTTTAATGAATACTAAAAGGCACAATTTTAGCCATATGTATCTTGTGCTCACCTCCACAAATATAGGTGATTCACCCCTTGTCTTCACCGCTGAATCTAATGCATGAAACCTATTAAATTTCAAATTTGAGGTTTCTATATGAAGTCAGTTGCTATTGCATTTTGAAGAAATGCATTTACCATTTATTTATTGTGTCTTGGAAATTTTCTGTGTAGCATCAATACAAATTAACATTTCCCTAAGTAGGCATCTGCTTTGTTATCTTAACTGGTCTCCAGCATGAGCTAATCCCTTTAAAGGTGCACACAAGTGACTAGTGTTCACTTTGACATTCCATATGCAATGCTGGCAATCATCTAGAAGGTGCTTATTACTGCAGACAGCCATTACACGCAGGCTCATTCTCACATAAAACCTTTTCCATCTTTTCAGCCATGCTTTCTGATTATAACTGTTCTTTCTAGGTAATGCTACCTAGTTATTGCCTACTATTCATCACTGGCTCATTCCATGACCTGTCATGAGTTACGGAGCTTTAAGGTCTAGAGACATGACATTTTGCATTCATACGATAGACCTCTAATTTTGTTTCTACTTTAGGAAGTTTCTTTGAAAGCCCTCTTTTATCCATGCTTACACTCCAGTCTTTGACATCACTGGGGATTATATCAATGTTTGAAATGCTAAACCAGAGTACTCACTGGGCTTTTGCAATAGTGTACAGAGTGCAATTTTACAATTATAAATAAAATTCTAAAGTGTAAAAAAGATGAAATTTCACAGCACTAAACCACAACCTTGGAGGAGAGAATGCCATAGACTAGAGGAGGTACATGTGTCATAAGATTAGGCCTGAGGTGAGAATGCCTCATCTGTACTTTTTTCAAGCTTTTGTCCTTGGGACGAAAATGCAGCCAAAGAAAGATTGCACATCGCACTTCCTTGGAGGAGAACAAATAGAAATGAAAATCAGTGGATGCAGTTTGTCCAACAAGGCCTGGTTTTTGTCTTTGTCCTTCCCGTGCCACCTGGATTTCATCAGAAGCAGAAAACAGATGTTTGGTACTGTATTTTACTCCATTTACATCAGTATTTAGTTGCAAATAGTACCTCTCTTAAATCCTATCTTCTTTCTCTTTTATAAAAGATATATAGAATTTATTTTCCTTTTAACCCTTTATGTGTTCTGTTTCTTATCACAGAATCAGATTAAGCCTTCACATTTGTTTACTTATAAAATAGAAAAATGTTAAGATTCCTTTTATTTACCATGTTGATTCTGCAATTTCCTTCATACTCAAAACCACCAGGAATTTTAATTGGTATGTGGTATTCCCCGCCTCCATTAATGGTATCTAAAAATTCTTTCATCTCTTTACCTGGTGACATCTCCTTGACTGTGCCTGGGTTTAAATTGTGATGGTTTCCATAGCAATGGCCCCCGCAGAAGCATAGGCAGTGGCACTATTAGGAGGTGTGGCTTTGTTAGAGTAGGTATAGCCTTGTTAGAGGTAGTGTGTCACTGGGCTTTGAGGTCTCAGGAATCAATCCAGATCAGTATCTCATGCTTTCTTCCCACTGCCTGCAGACCCAGATGTAGAATTCTCAGCAACCTCTTCAACACCATGTCTGGCTGCATGCTGCCATGCTCCCTGCGATGAAAATAATGGACTAAAACTCTGAAAGTATAAGCCATTCCCTATTAAATGTTTTCCTTTATAAGAGTTGCCAAGGTCATGGTGTTCCGTCACAACAATAGAAATCCTAAGACATAATGGATTTTCTTTTTTGGCAGCAATAGTTTAAAACAGTTTTAATTTGCTACTTTCTGTTTCAAAAGTTATTTGCTGAAAGAAATAATAAGAATGACCACCCTAATTGCAAGGCTAGTGATTCTACAAGTAAACAGCAGCACAATCATTCAAATGGAAGACTGAGGATCACAGAGCCCGATAAAAATTATAATTAGAGAGTGGTGAAATGAACTTCTTGTAGCTCTTAAAAAAAAAAAATCACTGTTGTCACATCTTTGTTCTCCTTTCCCAGAGGTCAGTGTCCAAAGGTGTGAAGCAGTAACCCTGTAAACCAATGACTGAATTACTAGATGTATGAACTTGCATAGATTTCTGGACACCATGATGCAGTCCAGTTGCCTAATGCATAAGATGTGGATAACAATATACTTCAATATGAGAATGAAATAACACGACGTACGTTTTATGCCCCGGCCATTAATTCAGGGTTGGGCTTTTGATCCCTAGTGAAATTAGTAGACTATTGTAAAATCCTAAATGTGGCTATTAATTCCATGTTACATTTGCGCTTGTACTGAGCCCAGTAAATCATGGTCTTCTATAAGGCTGTTTTTCTGTAAGGGAGAAATGGCAAAATCAGAATCAGCAGACTCACAAAGCAAAGAAAAGGCAGAAGATTAAAAAGCCTCTGGATGATTTCTCAGGTCTTGATTCCACTCCTTTCTGATCCCTGGCAGGTTCCCAATCTTGATTTCTTTAAGATACATCTGTTCACTGTCTTGTGAGGAATTCATCTCACTTTCATCCTGGTTTTACTCAGTAAGATCAGCACTTCGTTTCTGCTCTTGGAAAGCAATCATTGCTATACCTCTCTGAGCATCTGCATTCTATCCTGAAGTTGCTTTAGCCCCTATTGTGCTATTGCACGCCACTGAATATTTGCCCACTATTGAAAATACAGAAACAAAACTGGTTATTGTCATTGTTTTACACATTCACATTCATTTTATATCTTCTGTGTTTTAGATTATTTCTTCTTCACTTGTTGCCTCTGTTGATTTCAAACAGGAGACTTCATTCAGTAGATGGCCCTGTTCCTGCCTTGAGTTCTCTTGATTTCCTTGGATGAGGAAACTTTACTCAGCTGTAAGCTGAAATAAAGTCTTTTCTTTTCATGTTGTTTTTGGTCTTATTTTGAAAAAAATCATAGCAACAGAAAGCTAGCTAGGACACTGTGTATATGTGTGTGCGAATATATTTTCATCTGTCTGTGCACATACACGTGTGTATATGTATATGTGTATATGGTATGTATATTTTACCAGGGATGATGGTAAAAATCATTACCCATTATATTTATATATTATTCATTAAGTCAAGGTCTCCTTATCAAAGAGCTCACAAGTAGGTAATTAAATATATGAGTTGTTTCTTCTGTTGAATTAATTGGTACCTGCAATTTGAGTTTGTGGATGTACATATCTGCTTTGTGGAATTCATTAAATTTAATATCACATAATAATTCTGGTTTCTAATTTTCCAAAAGGGAATGTTGATTCTTTCTATTCTTTTTCATAGTCCCTATATCCTGACATACATCTCTGTACATGGAAAATATTTAATAAAAGTTGAAACTAACACCACCCTTCCATCATGCTTTTTTTTTTATATCTGTAGTATAAATTTACTGAAGGTTACTGTTTATCATGAGTTTGTTTACAGTGTGTGTCTTAAACGAAGTGTATTTTTTTTTAAGTTGGTATCTGGTGAGGGGACAGGAAAGTCAGCAGATATCATTCAGCAGCTGCCCATGCGGCATTCCACTGACAGCACCACATGTGTGATCTTGATGGTTGAGCAGGGCAACATAGTGAGAAACCGGGCACAAGGGTTCTTTTATAAAGCACTAAAGAGCTAACCACATTGCCAAATTTATGGAATGTAAATTAAGCCATTTGGTGGTATATTTATTTTTTTCAGGACACTGGAAGAACACGGAGTAGATGTGGCTGTAATTTCGAAGATAATGCCTTAATGGGCAGAAAGAGTAATTTGGTCTTCAGCAGCATCTAGATAAGGTGATCTACTTTTAGCAGCCCTGACCAATTCAAAATTAAAGAGCATGTTAAGTATTCTGAATTAATTGTTCTTAACTTTCATGATGGAATGCTCTGTATTCATTGGTGAAACTGAGTGGCTGCTCATCATTCCCTGATTCTGAAATTTCACTTCAAAGGTGCTAAAAAGGATTGATTGGATAGATATGCTTTGTGCATGGAATGAAGATAACTGAAGATAATTGTGCAAATGTATATGTTCCTGTAGGTTCAAATTTCAGAGTGAGACCGGGCTGTTCCTGAGCCAGGTTGCTTACTCCTCTTATTGCTTTGTATCTTAAAAAAATAAAAATAAAAAACTACACACATAAAAAATGTTGTTGCTAAGTTCTTCATGCTCTTTTATTGACATTGAGGTCTGAAGTGAATGTCCTTTCATTTGGGTTGATGAACACATACTTTCAAGGGTTACACCACGATGAAAATTAATACTCAATTAGCATAATAGAAACTGCTGTTTCTTGAACAATGTTATAACTCCAAAAATGATTCTGTATTATATCTAAGACAACTTTGCTTATGATTGAAGTGGTTAGTGCACCCTGCTATAAATAAAGCTTTTACAGTTTACTTCCCAATACATTTTTAATCTTAATTTATGAGTAACATATTTAAATTATTATATATTAATACATTAACTGCTAAAATTATTCCCTGACATACATGTTTTGCCTTGAAAACATAACAAATTATGTTTGTAATATTTTACATACTTTTTTAAGAGAAACCCATTAAACTTGTGAGATAGCTATCTTTCAAAATTATCAATATCACTACACTGCCTGTGTAAGCTATATTCTTTCCTGAAGTGGAGACATTTTTCTTTTTTTTTTTTTTTTGACATAGTTTACATGGTAAGCTGTTTTATAAACCTAGACACAAAGTAATTAATTAAATTTCAGTATTATTTTCATACATTTAGAAATGTATAGGTTGCATGTATATGTTTGTGTGTTGTTGAGCATTTGTTAATCAGCGGCAGCAGTCACCAAAATACATAAAGGAAAAGAGAGACCACATTGGCATGCAAACCAACATGTCAGTTGCCAAGGCTTTTGTTTGATGGAGGGATGTATGGATGGAATTGTCAGTCCTTCCTGGAAGCTTGTGCTTGATCTCTTATTTTGTCTCAGACTTAACATAATTTTCTACTGCTTCTGAGATGGGGACAAAAGATCAGAAAGAGGATACATTTCAGGAAATAAGAAGACTCAGTATCTCAAGAATGCTAACACCTCTGGTTTCTGCTCCCTATGGCACAGAATTGGGTGCATCTTAAGATGATCAGAAATTTCTAGGACAAGGATGCATTTACATCCTCTCCTAACCAGTGTATTATATAGTTATGCTTCTTGGTACCAATGGCCTACCTCTCTTTCCAGTCTTTCCATCTTCCTCATGCAGGCCTGATTTTTTTTTTTTTTTTAGAATTCAGCTGGATTTCAACTGTTGGGAAGATTCTGTTGAAGCCTGCAATGTGAGGAAGGACACAGAATGATAAGAAATTGTTGACTACCAACAAAACTTTCAGGCACAATCCATATCTTTTAATATGAACTCTTGAAAACACTCTTCTTTTAGCTAACATGTTATCTGCTCTTTTACGAGATTTTACAAGTCTTTATAAAGAAATGCACACAATTCTCAAATAAAAGAGACATGTATTTTGTTCTTTGTTATTAATTCCCACATGGTTTTCTTTTCATTTTATCTTTGTCAGATTCTGCAATGTTAGGTAAATTGGTGAGTGAATTCAAATATAAACATAACCTGTACTACTACAATAAATGAAAGAAAAGAAAAAATGAACGTAAAGCCAAAGGTGTACAGAAATAATATGACATCTCTAAAAGAAAACTATGTATAACTGTTTTGCTATGATTCCCAAACTATTCACAAGATCTAACTGCTATTAGAATGTTTTCTGCTCCCTCGGTTTTTGTTCTCTTTGCCCTCAGATGGAAACGAAGCTGCTTGTGGTTGTTTATCTCTATGATGTAACTTGAACTTTACTCTGAAAATGCCTGATCAATTAGAAGCGTTCCTACTACATCATTCTAAAGCCTCTCACACATTTTACCACATATTAATGTGCTGCTTAGTTTTATTAACCCCCTCTCAGCAAACTGTGGATGCCATTTTCAGCTTCCTTAAGCTAAAACAGTAAATAATAGATCACTAAAAAGTGTTTTCCTAACTACTGTATGAAGATAAACTCAACACATATTCTTTCCTTTGATCTAATAACTCCAGAATTTATCATTCATAGAAAAAATTTTCTCTTTTGTAGTTTTTTTTTTAATTTCAGTTTATTTGCTTTACATTCCAAGGGTGCCTCTCCTTCTTCTCCTCCCAGTACTCTCCTCTCCTCCTTTTCCCTTTTCTTCTCCCATTTTCCTTAGGATAGCAGAGCGTCCCACCCCCACCCCGCCTCTCCACGCATCAACCCTTCTAACCACAACAAGTCACACTAGCACTAAGCACAAACTCATCCCCCAAGGGTAGGCAATGCAGCCGTGCTAGGGGGAAGTGATCCAAAAGCAGGCAACAGAGTCCCTGTTAGAGGCAGAATCCCCTACCCCCACTCTCCAGGAAACCCATAGGAAGACCAAGCAGCCCATCCTCCACATATGTGCAGGGTGTGCAGGTACAGGCCATGCATAGTTCATAGTTGACATCTCAATCTCTGTAAGCCCCTATGGGTCTGGGTTACTTGTCTCTACTGGTCTTCCTCTGAGGTTCCTGTCCCCTCCAGGTTCTTCCAGCCTTCCTCCAACACTTACATAGTACTTCTAGAGCTCTGCCCCAAGTTTCAGCATCTGTCTCTAGCCACTCCTGGCTGGAACCTTCCAGAATGCAGTCAAGTCAGGCTCCTGTCTACAAGCACAGCAGAGCATTATTAATAGTGTTGGGGCTGGCTCTCTACAGTGATGTGGGTCTTAGGTTGGGCCAATCATTGGTTGGACTTTGCCTCAATCTTTGTTCTCCCTTCATCCCTGCCCTTCTTGTAGGCAGGGTAATTTTTTGATGAAAGGCTTTGTCTGTGGGTTGTTTTCCCCCTCTTCCACTAGTGCTGTCTCTCTGTGGTTGTCACCTCAGTCTTCATGACAGAGACTATGCTCTCCCCTGCATTAAGAGTCTCAGCTCTAGTCATACCCACATCCTCCCAGGAAGCCACCCTGTGGCAGGCCTCCAGCTTGACAAGAAGATGCCTCCTTCAGTTTCCCTTATACTCAGACCTCTCACCTCCCACCCCCATTCTCCTCACATCTGATTTCTACCCTTGTTTCCCTCCCCATTCCATCTCCTGCCCAGTTCCTTGTCTTAATCTACTTCTTCTGTCTATTCTATTTCCTCTTTTGAGTGACATCCTTGGGCACCATCCTTGGGACCATGGATTATACTATGGTTTTCCAGTACTATAGATCTAATATATGCTTATAAGTGATTACATACTATGTGCGTCTTTCTGATCTTTTCTATTTTCCTTCATTTGCTTGCAAATTTCATGATTTGATTTGTGTTTGTTTTGTTTTTGCTTTATTTTTATAATTTATTCATTTTTATACCCCAATTGAAAACCCCTCCCTCATCTCCTCCCAATCCCACCCTCCCTCTCTCTCTCTTTCCTCCATCCCCTTCTCCTAGTACACTGAAAGAGGGAGTTATCTTTGCTTGCCATCTACCATATCAAGTCTCATCAGGACTGCCTGGATCTTCTTCCTCTGTGTCCTAGCAAGGCTGCAGTGACAGAGAGAAGTTAACAAAGAGCAGGTAGCCAAGTCCATGACAGAGGCAGCCCCTGCTCCCCTTACTCAGTGACTCAAATAGAGACTGAGCTGTCTATGAGCTACATCTATGCAGGGGTCTCCATGCATGTTCCTTGGTTGGTGCATCAGTCTCTGCAGGACTCTCTGAGCACAGGATTTTTAGCTTTGTTGGTTTTCTTTTGGAGCTCATGTCTCCTCCAGGTCCTTCTATCCCTCCACCCTGGATTTGTTTTTAATAGCTTAGTAGTATTCCATTCTGTAAATGTACCACAATTTCTGGATCCATTCTTCAGGTCAGAGATATCTAGTTTGTTTCCAGTTTTTGCTTATTATGAGTAAAGCTGCTACTAACATAGCTGTGCAAATGTCCTTGTTGTATGGGAGAGCATCTTTTGAGTATATGCCCAGGAGTGGTATAGCTCAGTCTTGAAATAAAACTGTTCCCAATTTTCTGAGAAAGGACCAGATTGATTTCTAGAGAGTTTGTAAAGTTTGCGCTTCCACCAGCAATGGAGGAGGGTTACCCTTTCTCCATATCCTTGCCAGCATGTGTTGTCACCTGAGTTTTTTGATCTTACCTATTCTGACTGGTATAAGATGGAATCTTAGGGTCTTTTTGTTTTGTATTTCTCTGATGACTAAGGACATTGAGCATTTCTTTAAGTGCTTCTCAGCTATTTGATATTATTTTGTAGTGCATTCTTGATGTAACTCTGTATCCCATTTTTTAATTGGAGTATTTGATTTGCTGATGTTTAATTTCTTAAGTTTTTGGAAGACAAAGTGAGGGAAAGTATAGAACTCACTGGCATAGGAGACAACTTCCTGAACAGACACCAACAGAACAGGCTATGAAATCAACAATTAATAAGTGGGATCTCATGAAACTGAGACTCTTTTGTAAATCAAAGGACACTGTCAATAAAACAAAACAGCAACCTACAGATTGGGAAAAGATCTTCGCCAACCTTACATCAGACAGTGGGCTAATATTCAAAACATGCAAAGAACTTAAAATTTTTTTTCTATAAATGCACATTGGGTATAAATCGTTCAAGATGCTTGTCATACATTTGCTTCCTTGACAGGCTTCAACTTGTCCAGTGATTTGACTCATTATGAAACCATAAATATTGAAAACTGTTGACATAGGATCTGGGGGATCATCAATTTGTTCAGAGGAAGTAATAACTTTATCTTTAGAAAGTGGCAACTGTGGAGGAGATATAATTATTAGGTTTAGAAACAGTAAGTTCCTGGATCACAAGAGTTTCATTTGCATGTGACTCTAACCAAAGCTTTTATTTCTTTTTTTTTTTTTTTTTTTTTTTATTTTATTTTTTCTTTTTAGTTACATTTTCTTAACTCCGTGTCCCAGCTGTATCCCGCTCCCTCATTCCCTCCCCAACCCCACACTCCCTCCCTGGTCTCCTCCCTGCCCCTTTCCAAGTCCCCTGATAGGGGAGGACCTCCTCCCATTTCATCTGTCCCTGTTTTATCAGGTATCTTCAGGGCTGGCTGCAAAGTCCTCCTCTGTGGCCTAACAGACTGCTCCTCCCCTGGGGGGAGGTGTCAAACAGCCTGCCCTTGAGATCCTGTTAGAAATAGTCCGTGTCCCCCTTACTTTGGAAAACTACTTGGTTACTGAGCTACCACAGGCCACATCCGAGCAGAAGTTCTAGGTTATATCCATAGATGGTCCTTGGTTGAGTTTCAGTCTCAGAAAAGACCCTGTGCCCAGATATATTTGGTCCTTGTAGAGCTCCTATCCTTTCCATATCATACTAACTTCCCTTCTTTCATATGATTCCCTGCACTCTGCCGAGGGTTTGGTTATGAGTCTTAGTGTCTGCTTTGAAACACTGCTAGGTAGAGTCTTTCAGATGCCTTTTGTGGTAGACTCCTGTCATAAGTTCAAGGCACATCCCATTTGTCTTTCTAAATGAGGATTAATCACCTTCGCCTGTGTCCACTTTCTTGATTATCTTCTTTAGGTGTGTAGATTTCATTATGTTTATCATGTCTTGTAGGTCTATATAAGCGAGTATATACCAAGTTTGTCTTTCTCCTTCTGGGATACTTCACTCAGAATGATCTTTTCTAGATCCCACCACTTGCCTGCAAATTTCATGATTTCCTCCTTTTTGATTGCTGAGTAGTATTCCATTGTGTAAAAATACCACAATTTCTGTATCCATTCCTCCGTTGATGGACATCTGGGTTGTTTCCAAGTTCTGGCTATTACAAATAAAGCTGCTACGAACATGGTTGAACAAATGTCCTTGTTGTGTACTTGAGCAAATTTTGGGTATATACCTAGGAGTGGTATAGCTGGGTCTTGAGGTAGCACTACTCCTAGTTGTCTGAGAAAGCGCCAGATTGACTTCCAGAGTGGTTGAACCAGTTTACATTCCCACCAGCAATGGAGGAGGGTTCCCTTTTCTCCACAACCTCTCCAGCATGTGCTATCACTTGAGTTTTTCATCTTGGCCATTCTGATGGGTGTAAGGTGAAATCTCAGGGTCGTTTTGATTTGCATTTCCCTAATGGCTAATGAGGTTGTGCATTTCTTTAAGTGTTTCTCTGCCATTCGATGTTCCTCTTTCGAGAATTCTCTGTTTAGCTCTGTTCCCCATTTTTTAAGTGGATTACTTGGTTTGTTGCTTTTCTGCTTCTTTAGTTCTTTATATATACTTGATATTAGCCCTCTGTCAGATAAAGGGTTGGTGAAGATTCTTTCCCAATCTGTAGGCTGTCTATTTGTTTTGATGACAGTGTCTTTTGCTTTACAGAAGCTTTTCAGTTTCATGAGGTCCCATTTATTGATTGTTGCTCTTAGAGCCTGTGCTGTTGGTGTTCTGTTCAGGAAGTTGTCTCCTGTGCCAATGAGTTCTAGGCTGTTTCCCACTTTTTTTTCCAGCTGATGTAGAGTATCTGGTTTTATGTTGAGGTCCTTGATCCACTTGGACTTTAGTTTTGTGCAGGGTGATAAATATGGGTCTATTTTCATTTTTCTGCATGTAGACATCCAGTTGGTCCAGCACCATTTGTTGAAGATGCTGTCTTTTTTCCATTGAATGGATTTGGCTTCTTTGTCAAATATTGAGTATTCATAGGTGTGTGGGTTTATTTCTGGGTCTTCTATGCGATTCCATTGATCCTCCTTTCTGTTTCTATGCCAATACCATGCAGTTTTTATTACTGTTGCCCTGTAGTACAGCTTGAGATCGGGAATGGAGATACCTCCAGATGATCTGTTGTTGTACAGAATTGTTTTGGAGATTCTGGGTTTTTTGTTTCTCCATATGAAGCTGAGAATCTTTTTTTCAAGGTCTGTAAAGAATTGAGTTGGTATTTTGATGGGAATTGCATTGAATCTGTAGATTGCTTTTGGCAGGATGGCCATTTTCACAATGTTAATCCTACCAATCCATGAGCACGGGAGATCTTTCCATCTTCTGAGATCTTCTTCAATTTCTTTCTTCAAAGACTTGAAGTTTTTCTCAAACAGGTCTTTCACTTGCTTGGTTAGAGTCACACCAAGGTACTTTATGTTATTAGTGGCTATTGTGAAGGGTGTTGTTTCCCTAATTTCTTTCTCGGCCTTTTTGTCTTTGGTATACAAGAGGGCTTCTGATTTTTTTGAGTTGATTTTGTATCCTGCCACTTTGCTGAAGGTGTTTATCAGCTGAAGAAGTTCTCTGGTTGAATCTTTGGGTTCGCTCATGTATACTATCATATCATCTGCAAATAGTGACACTTTGACCTCTTCCTTTCCGATTTGTATCCCCTTGATCTCCTTTAGTTGTCTTATTGCTCTGGCTAGGACTTCAAGTACAATGTTAAAGAGATATGGAGAGAGTGGGCAGCCTTGTCTTGTCCCTGATTTCAGTGGGATTGCTTTAAGTTTCTCTCCATTGAGTTTGATGTTGGCTATAGGCTTGCTGTATATTGCCTTTACTATCTTTAGGTATGTGCCTTGTATCCCTGATCTCTCCAAGACTTTAAACATAAATGGGTGTTGGACTTTGTCAAATGCTTTTTCAGCATCTAAGGAGATGATCATGTGGTTTTTCTCCTTCATTTTGTTTATGTGGTGGATTACATTGATGGATTTCCGTATGTTGAACCACCCTTGCATTCCTGGGATGAAGCCTACTTGATCATGGTGGATGATATCTTTGATGTGTTCTTGGATTCGGTTTGCAAGTATTTTATTGAGTATTTTTGCATCAATGTTCATAAGAGAGATAGGTCTGAAGTTCTCTTTTTTGGTTGGATCTTTGTGTGGTTTAGGTATCAAAGTGACTGTGGCTTCATAGAATGAGTTTGGTAGTGTTCCTTCTGTTTCTATTTTATGGAATAGTTTGAGGAGAATTGGTGTTAGTACTTCTTTGAAGGTCTTGTAGAATTCTGCGCTGAAGCCATCTGGTCCAGGGCTTTTTTTGGAGGGGAGACTGTTAATGACTGCTTCAATTTCCTTGGGAGATATAGGACTATTCAGTCTTTCTACCTGATCTTGACTTAATTTTGGTAGATGGAATCTGTCAAGAAAGTTATCCATTTCATTTAGATTTTCAAATTTTGTGCCATATAGGCTTTTGTAGTATGACCTAATAATCGTTTGGATTTCCTCAGTGTCTGTAGTTATGTCCCCATTTTCCTGTCTGATTTTGCTGATTTGTATGGTTTCTCTCTGCTTTTTAGTTAGTTTGGCTAAGGGTTTGTCTATCTTGTTGATTTTCTCAAAGAACCAGCTTTTTGTTTCATTGATTCTTTGGATAATTTTATTTGTTTCTAATTGATTGATTTCTGCCCTTAGTTTGATTATTTCCAGCCGTCTGCTCCTCTTGGGTGTATCTGCTTCTTTTTTTTCTAGGTTTTTCAGTTGGGCCATTAAGTTGTTTGTATGTGATGTTACGGATTTCTTCTTGTAGGCACTTAGTGCTATAAATTTTCCTCTGAGCACTGCTTTCAATGTGTCCCATAAATTTGGGTATGTTGTGCCTTCATTTTCATTGAATTCTAGAAAGTCTTTAATTTCTTTCTTTATTTCTTCCTTGACCCAGCTGTCATTGAGTAGTAAGTTGTTCAGTTTCCATGTGCGTGTCGGCTTTTTGTTGTTTCTGTTGTTGTTGATGTCCAGCTTTAGTCCATGGTGGTCAGATAGTATACAAGGGATTATTTCAATCCTTTTGTATCTGTTGAGGCTTGCTTTGTGACCAACTATATGGTCTATTTTGGAGAAGGTTCCGTGTGGTGCTGAAAAGAAGGTGTACTCTTTTGAGTTTGGGTGAAAAGATCTGTAGACATCTATTAGGTCCATTTGATTTAGGGATTCTGTGAGTGCTTTTATTTCCCTATTTGGTGTCTGTCTGGTTGATCTGTCCCTTGATGAGAGTGGGGTGTTGAAGTCTCCCACTATTAAGGTATTAGGATCAATGTATGATTTAAGCTTTAATATTGTTTCATTTACGAATGTAGGTGCTCTTGTATTTGGGGCATAGATATTCAAAATTGTGATGTCCTCTTGTTGGATTTTTCCTTTGATGAGAATATAGTGGCCCTCCTTATCTTTTTTGATTAACTTGGGTTGAAAGTCTATTTTATTAGATATTAGGATGGCTACTCCAGCTTGTTTTCTGGAACCATTTGCTTGAAAAACATTTTTCCAGCCCTTTACTCTGAGGTAGTGTTTATCTTTGTTGCATAGGTGTGTTTCTTGGATGCAACAGAATGTTGGGTCCTGTTTCCGTAACCATTCTGTTAGCCTGTGTCTTTTTATTGGTGAGTTGAGTCCATTAATATTGATAGATAATATTGACCAATGCATGTTAGTTCCTTTTGTAATGGAGTCGATGATCTTACCTTGTTTCATTGCTTGTTTTCTTTTCATTTTTGTTGGGATGTTATCTGTATGCCCTGTTTTCTTGGGTGAATTCGTTTTCGTTGGATTGGAGTTTTCCTTCTAGTATCTTCTGTAGGGTTGGTTTGCTGTATAGATATTGCGTAAATTTAGTTTTGTCATGGAATATTTTGTTTTCTCCATCTATGTTGATTGAAAGCTTTGCAGGGTATAGTAGTCTCGGTTGACATTTGTGATCTCTTAGAGTCTCCATGATGCTTGCCCAGGCCCTTCTGGCTTTCATAGTTTCTGATGAGAAGTCTGGTGTGATTCTGATAGGTCTACCTTCATATGTTACTTGGCCTTTTTCCCTTGCTGCTTTTAATATCTTTTCTTTGTTCTGTAGATTTAGTGTTTTGACTATGATGTGACGTGATGTGTTTCTTTTCTGGTCTAGTCTATTTGGTGTTCTGTAGGCCTCTTGTATATTTATGGACATCTCTTTCTTTAAGTTGGGAAAATTTTCTTCTATGATTTTTTTGAAAATATTTTCTGGACCTTGGAGCCTGGAGTCTTCTTTTTCATCAATTCCTATTATTCTTAGATTTTGTCTTTTCATAGCATCCTTGATTTCTTGGATATTTTGTGATTGGAATTTTTCTGATTTTACTTTTTCTTTGAGAGAAGTATCAATTTCTGCAAGTGTGTCTTCAGCTCCAGAGATTCTCTCTTCCATCTCTTGTATTCTGTTGGTGATGCTTACTTTTGTGGTTCCTGATCTTTTCTCCAAGTTCTCCAGCTCAAGAGTTTTCTCATTTTGTGTTTGCTTTATTGATTCTAATTCTGTTTTCATGCCTTGCACCATTTCTTTTATGTGTTTGAATTTGGATTCCTGTCTCTCTACGATGGACTCTATTTCTTTGTTCATTTCCTTTTTGTATGCCACTAATTTTTTCTCTACTTGTGCCTCTATTTGTTTGGCTATGTTTGCCTGTGTTTCTTTAAGGGTTTTGTCTATTTCTTCTTTCTTTACCTCCAATTGACTGGCCAACTCTTTGAAAGATTTGTTCATTTCCTCCTTATAAGCCTCAAATAATTGAGCAAGCATGGCTTTAAGGTCATTTTCCTGTGCTTCTGATGAATTGGAGTATCCATCAATTTTGGGGTTTGCTGGTGAAGTCATGATGTCCTGATTTATGTTGGAAGTGTTCTTTCGCCTACCCCTGGCCATTGGCTTGTCTGAGACCTTCCCTGTTTGTTTTTGGATTCTGCCGATCAGACTGGTACTGTCTCTCTCTCGAGTCTGGAGAATTCTTCAGGAAGTTGAGAGAGGTCCCGTGTCCTTAGCGTATGCTGAGGACTAGCTGTACCTGTGGGAGGAAAGTACGCAGGCGCAAACAGAGGCAAATGCAAGCGTGCGTGCGTGTGTGTGTATATGTGTGTGTGTGTGTAAGTGGGTGTGGGCGTGTGTCTCGAGGGACAGAGTGATGGCTAATGTTGAACCCTTGAGTGTGTGGGAGGGGCTCTGCAATGTATATGTCGCAGGCGCTAGTGATGATCGCAGCGCAATTTCTGGCATTAACTGCCTTAACTCCTCAATTAGACCCACAGAGCAGGAACTTCAATGTTCCAAGTGCCCCTCTGTTTCCCAAAGTGGGTATATGGGTGGGAGGGGGTTCGATGCCTGGCTTCTGTTTTAGCAGAACCCAGGATCAGTGGAGCTGCAGATTCTCAAGGGTGCACTCACTTACAGGCAGGACACTTGGCAGAGATCGGCGTATCTGGGCTCTCTGCTCTCTGGTTTGGCCCTGCTTCTTTGATGTGCTCCGCCAGTTCCGTGCTGCTGTCACTGCCAGGTTATGAGGTCTTGCTGCAGCTGGAGATTTCAGGGTGGTCACGTCAGTGGGAATCGGGGTAATCAGCCTTTCTGTTCTCTGGTTTGGCCCTGGTTAGTCTTAAACTGGAGGGCTGATGTGCCCTGCCAGCTCAGTGCTGCTCCGCCGCCAGGTTAGAAAGTCCCGCTGTAACTGGAGACTGGGTTGCTAGTCCAGATGCTTTCTGGGAAGTCCTGGGGTCTCTTTACTGTGCTCTCCAAGCTTCGGAGGCCCAGCGCCTGGTGTGTCTAGCTTGTATGGCGTTTTTGTCTGGTTTTGGTGATTATATAGCGAATTCTCTGTCACTGTGGGATTGGGCGGGCCGTACCAACAGTGATGGCGCTCCTGCGGAGCTAGTATGGCGTCTAGCAGACTCGGGCCCTGGGAGGATGGTGCAGCCGCCGCGAGTGAATCTGGGACTCCGAGACACAGTACTGCTGGCCTTTGCCGATAAAGGGCTTGGGGCTCCGCCTCAGTGGCTGCAGGCCCCAGGCAGTTAGGTCTGCGCTGAGAAAGGCGAGTCGGCTGTGCCTGTGCCGAGGAGGAGGGAGGTCTGGGGGAGGGGAGTGCCGAGAGATCAAAGGATCGTTTCTCACCTTCCCCAATCAAGTCCGTGGGTGACCCGAGACCAAGGTTTTCACCTCCTGCGATGTTCCCTGTTGTTTAGAAAGTCTCTCCGTTGTTTCCCTGGCTTCAGAAGTTCTTCCACACATCAGCTCAGAACTTTATCTCCTCCACAGCTCGGAAACTGTGTGTGCTAGTCGCCATCTTGGCTCCGCCCCCCCAAAGCTTTTATTTCAAGTCACAGGGATCCATTCTTTCCTAGTGAGTATAGAAATAACAATATAGTCTTGACAATGGTACAATGGTAACCTACATATGACTACTTTTAATCAGAATTACTAATCAGGACTATTTTGGACCATGCCTTTTCTTAAGAAGGTGTTGTCTTATAACTTGACATTGTATTTCCCTGGAAGCTTGACATTATGCTATGACTCAACCATCATATAGCCATTGCCTCTACATTCATAATTTCTATCATATGATTATGCTTTAATAGTTACTAATTTTCAAATCCATGTTAATGACAAGTGGGAAATGCTTATTCATATCTTCAATCACTCATACCAATGTCCTATTCCACATTGAAATGTAGTCATTGTGGGTTTCAACTTTATCTTGGCCAGAAAACCAATCCCAGCCTCTCATATTTCCAATTGTTTCTTAGAATCACTCCAGGCAACAAACAAACTGACTTTATTGGGACTACTCTTGAAACTGAAGTCTCTTTGTGTATTAAAAAATGGAATGTTGTTTTGTACAGGAGTAACGAGTTGCACAACACAGCCCAGATGAGCAAACTTCTGTAAGGCCATTTACAGAAATAATCTAGGTGCTTTTAGATAGGCAGTCTGTCATCAATAATTGTACTTGCCATTGTCAGTGATGTAATTAACCCTCAGGACACAACCAAAACTGTCTAAAAACGAAACATGATCATAGTCATTAATGTGGTATTCCCTGTTTTTCTTTGATTGTTTGTTTTGTTTTGTTATCTTCTATGAACTTGCAGCAGCACTGCTCACACTTAAATTTGTCTGTGAGTATAGCCAGGGTGAAACATGGACTATGCATATTTCAGGCTTTACATTCTTGTGACTCAGAATGACCCCTAAAAGACAAAGACAATAACATATATATAGATTATATAGTCATGTGTGTGTGTGTGTGTGTGTGTGTGTGTGTGTGTGTGTGTAATACGGAATATCAGGTGAGTTGTTACACTCATTTATTATTTACATACACAAAACAAAGTCTCTTTCCTTATTTATGATGAAGTACTGAGCCCTTTTAAAAGTACCTTATAGATGGAAGTCATCAGTTTATTTGTCTATTATTTTATTAAAGTTTTAATTAGAAAATCAAATAGATATAAAGAAAAGAAACAAGACCCTGCTTTAACTAATTGTCTATGTAAAAACACATTGAGAAACTTACAGTGTTGAGCAAAGTAAGACAAAGCTCATTAACAAAAATAAATTATGTTTTGTAGTTTATAAAGACTACTTCAATAGCCTATCTATAGGTGAGCAAAATATAAAATAGATAGAAAAAAATGAAACTGAGGTATCTATGACAACCTAGAACATATTGATATATATTTAAGATGAAAAATATCTAGGGCAACATTAAGCAATGATTAAAGGAACATTTTCATACTTTAAGCGATTTTTTTTAACTTTAGTCAACAACTTCTACACTTCAAATAAAGTATAAGTTCCAAGAATTTCTGAGAAGGTTCTGAATGGCATAAGTTTGTAGAGACTGGAAATCTGATACCAGACGTTTTCATACTTAAAATGAGATGAAATAGGAAAAATACACCATGAAACCTGAGTAAGGAAAATAGAAAGAAATCATACAATGTGGAGATTTTATCTATGAGAGGTCTAACTCTAACAAATACTGAGAAAAAAAGAGAACCACAATAAGGCTGTGCTACATGGCTCTCAGTTGGGATAAACATGACATTAGACACCAGTATGCAATCTCTAAGATGCTTTCACAAATTCCTTCCTTGAGTGTTTGACCGCTATGATTACCTCCCTAAGAGTGGGATAGGTGGGATAGGTGGGATAGGTGGGCTGTCACTCTCCGAAGTGGGCTAAATAACAAAAACGATCAGTTCATGTCAGAGGCAGTCCCTGTTCCTATTACAATGGAACCCACTTGGATACTGAACTGCCATGGACTACATCTGTGCAGGGGTCTTAGTTTATCTCCATGCATAGTCCTTGGTTGGAGTATCAGTCTGAGGAAAGATTCCTGTGCTCAGATTCTTTGGTTCTGTTGCTCTCCTTGTGGAGTTCCTGTCCTCTCCAGATCTTACTGTTTCCCACTTCTTTCCGAACATTCCCTGCACTCTGCCCAAAGGTTGCCCATAAGTCTCAGCATCTGCTTTGATAGTCTGCAGGGCAGAGCCTTTCAGAGGTCCTCTGTGTCAGGCTCTTGACTTGTTCCCTGGCCTGCTCTTTAATTACCTTCCCCTGAGTGGGGAGCAGCATTACCAGGCCACAGAAGAAGACAATGCAGCCACTCCTGATGAGACCTAATTGACTAAGATCAGAAGGACGGAAAAGAAGACCTCCCTTATCAGTGGACTTGGGGAGGGGCATGCATGCAGAGGGTGGAAGAAGAGAGGGAATGAGACTGGAGGAGGGAGGGAACCACAGGGGGTATACAAAGTGGATAAAGTGTAATTAATAAAGAATAAAAAAATAGCAAAAACAAGGGTAATGTATGCATATAATCATCATCCCTAAACCAGCTGGCTTTGAATTGATCAAAAGTTATACTTAACCTTATCAAGCAAATTCTTTTAAAGGACAGGAAACAGTAGCAGCAGATGCTTTTCAGCTGGCACAAAGCAGACATGTACACTGTTTAGAGAATGGGACCCTCTGGTAAGAGCAGGAGAGAAGATTCTATAGGTTAAGAATAGTATATGCTCCATTACTGGGAAGAAAGTAGGGTCCACAGCTTCAAGGAAGAAAACCAATTTCCCAACAGTGAACATGGAAAAATATATTGAGCTCCATATGAGAGAACTAAGCTCAGCTACGAATTTGATTTCAATTTCTAAGAGCCTGAACAAGACAAGGCTGTGCTATCTCTAGACTTTACACCTACAGAAGCTAGGGGAATTGATGAGAATTGTTTTATTTATTTTAACTACTAAATTTATAGAAATTTGTTCCACAGCAATGGTAATTCTTGCTTCTCATACAAAAAATAACTACAATTCTATTAACTTCAAAAATTTTAAACTATACAAACTTTTAAATCCTTCATTATATCAAAGAACAACCTTTCTTTAAAATGCACAAAAACACAAACCAAAATGAGATACAGAAAAGTAAAAGTGCCTAAAGACATATTTTTGGAAAAGGACATCAAGCCAAACAACAAAGAAGAACTTCATGTAATGAAACCAAGTGACTCATCATTTGTCAACTTTGTTACCTTATTTTATTTTTATTTATTTATTTTTGAGACAAGGCCTCACTTCTCTAGATCTGGCATTATTTTTAGGCAACTTACCTAGAAGCAGTAAGGTCTGGTAAAGATGTGAGGTGAGCTGCATACAGATTCACTGCAAAGCAGAGAACAGTGCACTTCAGGGTAACACATGCAGCCTTCCTTCCAGGACTGAAGAAGATACAAAGTCTGTTTTTCAATGTAATCCCTGGAGCTCTCACACCTGTGGAGAGACATACAACAGGCAGAGGGGAATGTCATGATATTTTTCTGTTAACGTATGTAAAGCTGTATTTTCTAAAGACGCTATTTTCCATATTGTGGAAGTTGTTTCCTGTATTTTCTTCAAACTAAACGCAGTGCTGAGGAAAAAAAATGAGATTCATTAAAATAAGATTGGAAAGGGCATCTTCAAAATTTATAAATGCTGTTCAAACAGCCCAAGATCAAGGCAGAGAGTGAATGAAAAAAAAAAAAGCCATCTTTACTTTGCAGTGAAATTCTTAAAGCTAAGTAGGAGAAAGAAAGAAGCAACCGTGGAAACAAATTATTCAACAATGAGAAAGAGTGATATGCTTGCTGTGCTGATCTACCTTACATAATTCTCATTAACAAGGCTGCCTTGCTGAAATGCTCCTTTCTGAAAAGCATGCTAAAGGACTCGGGTTTGAAGGGGGGTGATGCCACCATCAGCTCTCCCTATAATGTTATGGTGGAGTAGCACATGAAGGTGACAAAAGTTGTCCATCTTTTTCTCCCCATCTTACCTACATATTTGCTTAAAATAACCCAAAAGTGCTTTTGGAAGTATTCTACCAGCTCACATTAAATTAAAATCCTACACTAATTATCTAATTCTGATTCATAGTGTAAGTAGAAGTAATCTTTGCTGAGAAAAAAAAAAAATAGAAACACTCCTTAGAAAAGTATTCCTTTGAAATCCTCAAACTTATGATAAGTTATATTGTTTTTCTATAAATAATAGATATAACAGAGAGTTTCATAGGGCTGTGTTTTATATCAATACACAATATATGCTGAAGACATCTGAGTGAGAGCAAATCAATAGAAATGATATTTTGTAGACAATACCAGAGGTTCAAGAACCCATCTCTCAGTTGATTTACAATTTGAATAAAAAATATAATTAGATTATACAGAATTGTATTATACAAATATTACTTCCATATTACAATTTCATGGGTTTGAACTATGTTTTATGTATTTGTATATAATTTATCTCGGGAACATTGAAAAGGACTAGTTTGCATTTTCTGGTGGATGTTCAGCAATCTTTGGTTCTGCTGAAGCACAGAAATAAATGCCTAGCTGTAAGGAGGGACATGATCATCTCAGACACTGTTTTGGGTAACCTGTAGCCCATCATTGTGTGAGTGATGGAGACCCTGAAACTCAGCTTCACACAGAACTACTCTCAGTGGCACTATTCCTTACGATAAGGAAAGCACATTTTTACATTTAAACAAACCTATGCAAGTCCAAAAATGCATGGCTAAAACTCATTTGCCTGAAATGGATGCTGAGACTAATGTATAATGGAGACTAAGAATTTTTTTTTTCACTATCAAAGAAACCTGTATGTCCTTAGACTTCTGGTGAGCCATTTTTTTTCATAAAATTTATAATGAATAAACCTGTATTTTGGGACAATAAAGAACTTGTAAGCAAAGGGTGTGGGGTGTTCCCACATACTCTTCCACTTCATCTATACTTTATAGTACTAGAGTACTAGAGGACATTGTTGCCATCTGCACATGGATAGTAACACATTATTAATACTAGCCTATGGTTTAATCCTAGTTTCCTTGGTCTTGGTGTCCTTGTTCATAAAGCTAGTGTTTGTTACTCAGGTTCTTGCTCATGAGAGCTTGTTTTTGTTGTTAATTTGGTGTGTGTGTGTGTGGGGGGGGGTGATGTGACCTTAACTAATTTAGTGTCTACTGATCAAGTTCATTGTAAGATTGAAATTTGTTTCTTCCCCTAATTGTTAGACTGGGGTTATGTTTTTTTTTTTTTAATTGAAAATAGATTCTTCTCTCATACACTATATCCTAACCATAGTTCCGTCTTCCTCCACTCCTTCATGTTCCTCCCCACCTCTTCAGAAAAAAGCAGGACCTCAAGAGATAATAGCTAGAAACAACAAAGCAAGAAATAATATGACAAGAAAAAAAACCCTCATATGGAGGCTAAACAAGGCATGTCAATAGAAGAAAAGAGTCCAAGAGTAGGCAAAAGAGTCAGAGACTGTTTCACTTTTTTAAAATAATATTTATTATTATTATTAATTATACTTTATTCTTTTTGTACCCCCCATAAGCCCCTCCCTTTTCCCCACCAGATCCCACCCTTCCTCCCCTTTCTGCATGCATGCCCCTCCCCAAGTCCACTGATAGGGGAGGTCTTCCTCTCCTTCTTTCTGATCTTAGACTATCAGTTCTCATCAAAAGTGGCTGCATTGTCATCTTCTGTGGCCTGGTAAGGCTGCGCCCCCCTCAGGGGGAGGTGATCAAAGAGCAGGCCAATCAGATTATGTCAGAGGCAGTCCCTCTTCCCATTACTATGTAACCCACTTGGAAACTGAACTGCCATGGGCTACATCTGTGCAGGGGTTCTAGGTTATCTCCATGAATAGTCCTTGGTTGGAGTATGAGTCTCTGGGAAGTTCCCTGTGTTCAAATTTTCTTGTTCTGTTGCTCTCCTTGTGGAGTTCCTGTCCTCTCCAGCTCTTGCTATTTCCCACTTCTTACATAAAATTCCATTCACTCTGCCTGAAAGTTGGCCATCAGGCTCAGCATCTGCTTTGATAGCCTACAGGGCAGAGGCTTTCAGAGGCCCTCTGTGGCAGGTTCCTAGGTTGTTTCCTGTTTTCTTCTTCTGGCTTTCAGAGGCCCTCTGTAGCAGGTTCCTAGGTTGTTTCCTGTTTTCTTCTTCAGATGTCCATCCTCTTTGCCTTTCAGGATGGGGATTGAGCATTTTAGTTAGGGTCCTCTCTTTTGCTTAGTTTGTTTAGATATACCGATTTTTCACTCTTAGGAGTTTCACAAAAACACCAAGCTAACAGCCATAACATGTATGCAGAGCACCTGGGGAAGCCCATGCTTGCTGTCACTGTATCTGTGAGCCCATGTGAACCCTGCTTTGGTGGGCCATGTTCTCCAGGTGTACTCCACCCCCTCTGACTCTTACAATCTTTCTTATCCTCTTCTGTGGGGGTTCTCAGAGCACTGAGGGAAGTTAGCCTATGGAGGATCTCTCTCCCCCACTTTCTAAAACTTCGGTGTATCTCTAAACCTGCTCCCATCTGCTGTTGGAGAAAGCCCCTGTGATGACAGCTGGACAAGGCTCTAATCTATGAGTATAGTAGCAGAGTATCATTAGGAATTATTTCATTGTTTTGTTTGTTTGTTTGTTTTGCCACTTGTGTTTGGTTCTTACCCGAGTCTCTAGGCTATCCAGTCTCTGGTTCCTGGCCAATTAGGCAGTATAGGACATGGCCTCTCTCTTGTGGTGTGGGCCTCAAGTTAAACCAGATATCCATTGGCTACTCCCTCAACTTCTGAGACACCATTGTCCCAGCACATCTTCCAGGCAGAACAGATTGTTAGTGGAGGTTTTATGTTTTGTTTTGTTTTGTATGTTTGTTTGATTTTTGTGGATGGATTGGTAGTAAGGTTTCTCTTTCAATAGTCTGAAAAGTACCTTCTTGCATCAAAGAGACTAAAATACAGGTGTGAAGGATCCATGCAGGCACTAGTTTGACCTCTCTGTTTAATGAGTTATATGGATGTTGTCCTTGGCAATAGTGCCCTGTTGTCAGTTTGTGGAGAGTGACTAACTGTCCTAGAATCAGGCTGGGGTGTTAGGGACAGCTTTGGGTCCCTATAGGTCAACAACTCAACTTTATGTAACCCATTCCCAGCCCTGGAAGCCTTTCCTGGCTACAAAAGATGGCTAGTACAGACTTTTCATCCCCCATTACTAGACATCCACAAGAGAGTCAACCTCATAGTTTCTACTGCACTAGAATTACATACCACTCCCCAAGTGGCCCCCAATTCCAACTGTCTCTTTCTGAACCCTCTTCCTCTGTTCCCCACCCCAATGGGCTTTTCTCCACAGAAGTAAATAGTCACCTCTCTCTCTCTACACACACACACACACACACACACACACACACACACACACATACACTAATTCTTTGGAAAGAAGACATTGTAACTATAGACAGTTTGTACTCATAATGTAGAGGACTTTTAATCCAGCAACATGGCTATTCTGGCAAACAAATCACATCCAAAGACCTAGGTCTGTTTGACCCAGCTAGAATACACACCCTTAATCCCTCTGGCTAGAATATAGATATGACATGCCTTTAATCCCAATGTTGTCTATCTGAGGGACAAAATGAGGAATCAGAGATTTGACGGAGTGAGTTAGAGATAGGATACCCTCTCATGAGAGAGGATGCTTAAGAGCAGTGCAGAGAGGAGAGCAAGACAGATGGTGCGGTACAGTGGAGAAAAGTACAATATAGGAATATAGTAAAGTTCACGGAGATAGAACAGTAGAGTTCTGTACCGTTCAGTTGAATGCAATTCAGTTCATGCAGTTTAGTTCATGGAATTCTGAGACTCTTTTCCCAGGAAGAGTAATTCAGTTAGAAGCAGAAAGACACCAGTTTGAATCAGTCAGCTTGGAGAGGAATTTTGAGCCAGAAAAACTGAGTTGAACCAGGCAACCAGATATCAGAAAAAAATTAGAAAGGGTGAGCTAATTCAGCAGTAAGTCTCAGAAGCTGAAAGCATTCTGTGCCTAGGTTAACAGATGGTGACTGGGAGATTAAGTCTTCAAGGTCCAGGTTTGCAGAAGATTAGATTGTATGGTGGCTAGACACTTCCAGGCGTAGGTGTAGGGGATACTTAAATAAGACTATAAGTACAGTCCAGGACATATATTTGTAAAGCTTGAGTAAGGCTTTCATCTCATACCTGCATCTGAGGAAATAAAAGCAACATTAACATCACAAGATAGTGGGTTATGTTTCTGCGCTGTTAGAATATCTAAATAATTTATTGGTTATGCTATGTAGGAGATTGAGTCCTTTGTACAATTTATATATTGATTAAGTTATATATTAATTGATTGTATGACTTCATTAGCACCTCTCTGATATTCGAATTCTACTTCAGCATTACTGTCTGTTATTCACATGTATTCACGATCACTCAATGAGATCTCTTTTCGTTGTTTTCTGAGTCTCTTTAAAGAACTACATTAATTAAAACATCTTCATTTTCTTTACTTCAATATACTGCAGGATTTCTTTCTGTTTCTTCTCTCACTTAAAATCAGCTCTGTGTTTCCAAAGGAGCTTCCATCCCTTCTTCAGAAACTAAGATGCGGGCATTAGATATGTTTATTGGTAATAGGACATCCATTTCATTTTCATTCACTCTTCTACCAGAAGAGAAAATAAGTTTATAGGTTCTACTATGTGCATTCACATGTGTGTGTTTCTATATGTCTTTTTTAAATGCTGGGTTTCAACTCAAGGATTCTGCATATACTCGGCCAGTGCTCTACCAATGAGCTATTCTCCTGTTATTATATGTCAGTACTCATATGATTATGAAATAAAATATTGCATCTTACGGTCATGTGTAACTTTTCTTTATCATCATATGAATCTTTCTCGACTACTACTTTTTCCTCCTCACATAAAACCATTTCGAGAATGAAGCATTTGGTCCTATTGTCTCCTAACCATGAATTTAATAATTTAGTTATGTTATACATACATAGACATATTAAAATGGTCACATGGGAAATAACTTTGCTCTTCTAATTTGTGTATGAAATGTTCTTCAGAGGCACATGTGGTAAATCTTATGCCCCAGATGGTAGCAGTATATACACAGCTTTAGAGAATTGATTCTTGCCAGAGAAAAGTGTGAGGTGAGATTATGGGAATGACTTGTCCCTGCTTCCTGTTTCTCTTTCTTTGCTGTCCATTCATCATGATGTTACAGAGGTTCCCTACAATACATACCCAGCACTATGATGTTTTACACAAGTATTTGGAGACAAAAAGCCTAACTGAACCCTATGAAATTGTAAACCTAACAAATTTCCTCTTAATATGTTAAGGTACCTGGTCACAGTGGTGCAAAATTGACTAATAAAATTACTAATTGTAATGCATTCTAATCCTTGCTCTTTTCTAAGAAATAATCTTATATATTTGAAATAATGTAAGAGACCATTATAAAAATCTTAAAGCTCCAATATTCTATTGTTTCCAAATTTGCATATGCTTCATTTTTATGCTGTAAACTTCTACAGATTCTGACAAATGCCAAGTGTCATGCATACAAGAACTTAGTATTAAGACTAAGAGTTTCACTGGCATAAAATTATCTCATCTGTAATCATTTCCTTGTCATGCAGAAACTCAGAGAGATAAACGATTTCAACATTTTTAGAACGTTGCATTTTTCAGGGCACAGTGTAACTGTGATGCTAAGGCACACGGCTTGCTCTGATGGACTGACCTCACTTTTTAGTGCACATGTTAGGCTCATCCATATCTTGTCACATCTCCATAGTTAACCCTGTCTTCTTCCTCAGCGGCATATCAAGTGTATCTGTCCAGTTATTTGCCCTGTCATCTACCCAAAGGCACCTTGGTTGTTTTCAAATTTGGGTCACTGTGAATGACACCATCATAGAAATAATTTGTGAATATGTCCCTAGAACCATGGATGCCATCCTTGTGTTATACTTAGCAGCTTCTATTTAACAAACATGCACATGAACTTGCTTTCCACAGCATTCAGATGCCGCATGGCTCCCTTTTTGTTTTGTGTTCATTTCTCTATTAGACTTCCCTTACAAATGTTTGTCCTAATTCAATACACTTATGGTTAAATGTTACTTACTGATTTTCCTAAATTTTCACTACTGAAATGTGTGTTATGTTGGCCTTTTAGCATATTTCATCATATATGATACTAAAAAGCATCCAAACACTTCTAAGTTTTAACCTTTCTCTTATTAAATACCTTAGTATTGAGAAATATATAGTTGTATGTTTATAGTAAAAATACATTAAAAGTATTTTTACAAACTAATTTCTTGAGAGCAAGGAGATAAATAATATCTGCTTCATTGTATTAATTCTTTTCAAAATGACTTTACTGTTTGTACACATTAAAGATGGACTTTGTACATCTTGGGTTTTACATAGATGGAATTGTATAACTGGTTACTTCAAATGACTTCTTTTACCCAGTTTTAAACTCAGGAGAATGTCCACATTTCCACCTGTGGCAACCTGACCACTCACTCATTCTTGGTGCTATTTGATATTAGATTATGTGGCTAGCGTGGCTTCCTTTATGGTTACATCTCTTCTTTGTTTCCTCTATTAAGGTGCACCAGATTGAGACGATGTGCTATTTACCCAGCAGCGGGCCTTGAACTCCAACATTTGTATTCTCAGTAGTATAGACTGAAGACTATATCCAATTGCTCATCAGAAGTGTTCTGCTTAGCTTCCTATGTTTTGTTAGTTCAGTGCATGTTTCTGCAAACCACTGTGTGAAGGCTGAAGATGGTTGTCCAGCTTCCCACCTCAAGTTTTACTGTTCTTTTTTTAATTTTTATTTTTTATATTAATTACAGTTTATTCACTTTGTATTCTAGCTGTAGCTCCCTCCTTCATTCCCTCCCAATCTCACCTTCCCTTGCTCATCTCCTCCCATGCCCCTCTACACATCCACTGATAGGGGAGGTCCTCCTCCCCTTCCTTCTGACCCTGGCATATCAGGTCTCATCAGGACTGGCTGCATTGTCTTTCTCTGTGGCCTGGCAAGGCTGCTCCTCCCTCATGGGGAGGTGATAAAAAAGCCAGCCACTGAGTTCATGTCAGAGACAGTCCCTGTTCCCTTTACTAGGGACCCACTTGGATACTGAGCTGCCATGGGCTACATTTGTGCAGGGGTCCTAGGTTATATCCATGGTGATTGGTTGGAGTATTATTAGTCCAAGAAAAGATGCCTGTGCCCAGATTTTTGGGTTCTGTTGCTCTCCTTGTAGAGCTCCTGTCCTCTCCAGGTCTTACTATCTCCCCCAAGATAATAAGTTCTACTGTTCTTATATCCATAATCTCTTTTTCTTTTCTTTTTTTTTTCTACTTTAGCCTCCCAAATTGACACAGCACTTACTCATTTCTTGGTATTACTATTTTTTAGTAATAGTACCTACATGGATTATCTGCTAGGCTAGGTCCCATATCTAAACATGTGGTCTAAGGGAAGAAGCCCTGAAGAATTTATCCATTTTCTGTAGTACCTTTTCTCATTGGGATTTTTGTTTCTTGAGCAGTACTTTGTTTTGGGACTCTTTTTATGGAGTGAGTTGACAGTAGTAATGGTAGGTGATTTATCCGTGTGTGTGTGTGTGTGTGTGTGTGTGTGTGTGTGTGTGTGTGTGTGT